>NC_048600.1:974622-1309622 GCF_003668045.3 Cricetulus griseus | reverse complement strand
CGGCCTGGCACGCAGCAGCCAGAACTCGATGGTACATCAGTTTTCGCCTGGATTAGAGGCAGTGAGGCTGGTGGCTCAGTGTAAATGTCACGAGGCAGCTTTTAATAAAGGAATGTTCAGATTGTTAGATTGCAGAGCGACGTGAGTTCTGTGCTCCCCGCTTCCTATCCAGACCCCCCCCTTTCCCCGTTCAGGCAAACACATCACACTTCCGTGCTTGTTACAAATATGTTACATATTCAGAGTGATGTGCGCGTGGCGCTAGCGGGAGGGGCATGGCTCCGAGCCTCACAGCTACTAGCCCGGGGTTGCTAGGCGCCAGAGTGGTCCGCCTACGCCCAAGAGTAGCCCAAAATACCCAAACCTAACTTGCATCGTGGGAGCTTCCTTTACACCCCCAGGATCGAACTTCAGAATAAGATTTTATCGAAAGCTGGGAGGGGGAGTCTCATGATTTAGAGGAAGAATCAGGACCCCCAACTCCCGGCATAAAAGTATTTTAATTCTTTCACTCTGGCACACCCAAATATTAAAACCCCAGCCAATTGAAAATGCACATACAAATGGGGGAAGGGAAACAAAAATCAATGAGGCGAGTTCAAAGCGCCGGGTTGGGGGAGGAGGCTGTCTGGTGCTGGGCTCAGGGCCCGATGTGCGTGCGCGGCGAGGGTCCGATTGACCGCGTGGTGGAGACTGTGGTGCCACCCGGGAGACATCCAGCTCTGTGTGTGTGTGTGTGTGTGTGTGTGTGTGTGTGTGTGTGTGTGTGAGTGTGTGTGTGTGTGTTGGGGGGGGTGGCTTCACACCCTAATCCAGCTTGCTCCTTGAGGATCTCCCCTCCCCTGTCTGCCAGCCGCCCATCCTCAGAGAGAAAAATGTGAGTGTGGGCAACATTACGCACCATTAGGGAGACACTACAGTTTTAATGTGGCCTAATTAGTGCCGCTAACCGAGCAAATATTATTATATTGAATAGTGGCAATACGATGAAAATATTAATGCTTTTGAACTTTGCACAGGGGAGCCGTTCCTTCGGTTCTCCCGGGACACCCCAAGCAAGCTCAGATCCAACAGCAGATGCGGTCAGATGTACCTCCTGGAGAAAAGGAACCCAAGGCCAGCTCAGACATCCATGTGTCATTTCAAGAACACAAGCCACTCCTTGGGCCACGCTACACACCCACCACTCCAAAGGCCCTCTTCCAAATGTGCTCTCTCTCTCTCTCTCTCTCTCTCTCTCTCTCTCTCTCTCTCTCTCTCTCTCTCTCTCTCTCTCTCTCTCTCTCTCTCAAAGAATCAAATCGGGTTGAAGTGCACTCAGGTCTCTTTCTGCTGTGCCCCCCTCCCCTCCTTCGCAATTCTGGAATGTTACAGTGGGCGAGCTGGATGTTCAGTCTAAACAAAGCTGCCAGGCAGGTGGGGGCGGGAGACTCACTTAATTAACATTTAATTCACAGTCCCCCTCTTATTACCAAATGTTTCCTCTTGGGATTTTGGTGAAAAACGGGCAACAAACAATTAGGAAACACGGCGGGGGAGGGGGGCTCCTCAAAATAAGGGTTCCAAATGTTCCTTCTTAGGCGTGTGCAGGGCCTGACCATGGAGAAGCTAGGTGGGAGGCACCTACAGGCCGCTGGTGTGTCAGGTAAATCCCCTACGGTCAGTGTCCCTCACTCGGCCGGCCCTCTCGAAACACTCACCCCTTTCTTATGGAGCTCCTGGAGACAGAATCTAGAAGGTGGCTGTGTCTCGTCCTTAAAATAGGTCCTCTTTTTCCTATTTTTGGGCCACACCCGGGGAAGGTCCTGGAAATTTTCATCTTGGGGTGGTGGGTGGCTTAGGGAAATGGGACCGCGGGATCCTGGACCGAGAGCGCCCCCTCCCAGGCTGAATTGCCTCATTCGGCTGCTGGCGGCCCCTGCGTGTTGCTGGCCAGGCGGGAGAGGAGCTCTTTGCCAGACACACTCGGTGTTAGCGGCGACTGAAAGCGTTGCTTTTCTATGCAACCAATCCCTGGCTCCCAAGTGGGAGCGATAGCACTACGGACGGCCTTCCAGACACTGGTCCAGTCCCTGGGATCCTGGGGCAGGAGCAGGCAGTTCCACAGGCGATAACCCGAGACGCGGAGAGCTTTGCTGTCTGTCTGGTGGGAGAGCAGACAGAATTTCCCACCCGCAGTGCGGGATCTGGGAACCCAGCCCCGCCTGCACCAAGGCTGGAGACTGGGCGGGGAGCTTCCAATTTGTTCCAGTGATGGCTCTTACTTAATAAGGCGATTGATTAGCGCTCAAAGTGCCGTTTTAATTAGCCGCTTGTTAATTAACATCGTAAATGAATTTCCCCTTCTCTGACTGGCATTTTTGCGCAGAGCTCCTTTGCTGCGGCCTCTCCAATCCCTTTAACCCCAGGAACTGATATCAGAATCATCGCATAAATGCAGGGTTCCTTTTACTTGTGTGTCACAAGGCGGCTATTTAAACTTCTCCAGGAGCTGGTCTTCAGTGGATAATGGTTCAATTTAGAGTAAAATTAAGATTTCTCTCCATGGTACTCCAAGTTCTCCTCCACTGTTTCCACATTGTCACCCCTTTTTCTTCACCCTTGAATTAGAAGAGACCTATTCCTCGGCCTGCTAAGATCATCTAGTCTTCCAGAATGTGGCAATCTAGAAAGTGAAGAAGGAGTAGGAGTGGGGATGGAGATAAGGGGTGCAACTCTGTTCTTCTTTTGGGGGTGGGAGGTGCTGGACTATCTCCTGTAATGAAACAGAAAACTGTAAGCTGCCAGGCATTCCAACAGCAGGTGTGGGAATGCACACAGTTAACTCCTCATCTAGCTGCACTTGGGAGATCTCTTGAGCCAGCATATACCTAGGGATCATAGCTCAGTCTTGATCGATTTGTGGATGGTTTTGCACGACCTTACCTTTAGCTATCATATAAACCTTTCTGTAGCCCATAACTTGGGATGCATCCCAGGGTCTGTCCTGTCCTTGTCTCTCCTATAGAAAACCTTCCTGCTGTCCCAAACGCCCCCCCCCGTAAGATCCCCTGCCTTCTGTTGAGTTTCCACTGTACCAAGTTCATTTTGACAATTCTCAGAACATGAAAGCACCTGCCATAAAATGCACATTCAGTAATTTTGTTAGCTAATATATGAAGGATTAAATGAGGGGGAAGAAATAAAAAAGAATGGATGGTGGGTACTGCCCTTAGCTGAAAATGACTGGAAATCAGTGATGGGGAAGGTTAAAAGCCTTGCCAGGAAGGCTAGAAGCTGGCAAAATAAGCCAAGGCTACTCCTCCAGGGTTTCCTCCACCCGTGTTAGTGCCCCCCACCAGAGCCCTGGGTACCACACAACTAAATACCTTCCCGGACACACTCCATTTGTTTTAATTCCAACTTATAAGCATTACTGTTTTGGTAAAGTGATAACTGCTGCAAATTGTAGGATGCCAGAACCATCTCTCAAAACTTGTGATCTCATACAACAATTACCAGGTACACATGTAAACTCTTCTGTGAGAATAACTTTGTTACTTTTTACCCCTCCCCCATTTTTACCTTTGTCCAAGTCTCCACTCTTACGGTTTCAGTCTAAGGACCAGACTGAAGAAAAGACTTAGTTTCCTTGTTTTCATATTTTCTCTCTCTAATAAATTTATTTTTCTAAGCAAATATGCAACAACATCTAAAGCAGTTGGAAATGTATTAATAGACTGTAAAAAGAGACAGAAACCTCACTCGTGGGTCTAACCATGAGATGTCAAGGTCACGCCATGGTTGGGGAATCAGCCTTAGGTTGTGGAGAGCCTATTTGTGTATCTTGCATCTTTTATAGACAGAAACAATAGCAGGGTACCTTGGTTTGGGGTTCTTGGCGCCGCCCAGTGGAGAGAGGCGCCTTTGCACCCTATTCCTGTTAACTGACTCGGCCACAGCGTCTCTTTAAATGTTTAAATGGACAACATGAGAGAAGAAACAGCACTTTAAGTTAGTTATAATTTGGTGACAAATTTCATCAAAATTAGACTCCATTAAAAATATGAAGCTCCAGTTTAAAAGAATCTCAAAATTAGGCAGTGACAGTGGATGGTGGAAGATGTACTGCACACAACACTAAAGTTTTGTGTTTGGATAATTCTTTGACTGTGATTGGCATTGGTGTGTCCGCACAACTTAGAAGGAGATAGATTTTTTTTGTTATGCACAAAAAACTGCTTTCTGAGCAACAAATTTAAAAATCTCACCAAATTAAATATATGTTAGTTTAGGACATACTTTTCTCATATTTTAAATCCAGTGGGAGAAATGTGATGTTAAAATTCACCCAACTATACATACTATCTTGGAAATGAGCTGAAGCTGCACTGTAACCTGCTTTTGAATTTTGATATTTACTTATTTATTTTGAGACAGATCATTCTACAGAGCCCTGACTGTCCTGGAACTCACTATGTAGACCAGGCTGGCCCAGAACTCAGAGATCTGCCTGCCTCTGTCTCCAGAGTGTTGGGATTAAAGGCATGCACCACCACACCCCATGAAAGTTTTTAAGACGAAAAGTGAGCTATTTTGCCAGAAAATGCATTTTGGGTACAATATATATTAATACATATTCTCTCAAGAAAATAACAGCATAAGAGAAATGTATCTGAGTGGAAAGAAATGAGGAAAGCTAAATCAAACCCTAGTTCTGAGGGATTTGTTCATTAAGTTTGTGACCTGGCTTTGATTTTTGAGGGCGTTTCTAACATTTCCTCGGGCTGGAAGCAGGGGCATATATTCTCTTCACCACGATTTCTTACGAAGACTAAGCTCTAAGATATATAGCCAGAGAAAATCTGATATTGACATTTTCTTTAAAAAAATATGAAACATTCACAAGGCGCTTTGGGAATTCATGAAACACGACAGCCACTCCCCCCCCACACACACACACACTTAAGTCTTCCTGTCTTCCTCTCTCTCCAGTTTCCTTTTTTTTTTTTTTTTCCTGTAGGGTCATATCCCCACCGTCTCCCCTGCTAATGTTGCGAATTATTCCAAGAAAAACACCCTGCCGACCCGCCCCACACAAGCTGTGCCACCAGCCTTTGAGCTCTTGAGTCATTGTAGGCGTTGGAACAAAACAAAAACAGACTTAAATGAATTATTTATCAAGGTCGAGAATAATTGATTTGTGCAGGGCCGTCAGTGAGGGATTTTAAATGTTTTCTCCCCTTCCTCACTTCTTGCGAGTCCACTGTGAATTGGGGCTCCCAGTGCGACGAGAAGGCACACTTCATCGGGGGTGTTCTTGGGTGATGTCAGAATGGGAACCCTAATCGATAACTGACGCGAGAAGGCAGAGTAGTGTTCGTTCCTCTGCATTCTGCCACAGCCCAGGCTCCCTTCCTGCCCTTTCCGCAGGGGTCAACTGTGCCAAAGGCTCAGGGTGCCAAGACTGTCTGGGCCTCGGAGCCTGATTGGAGTTGCTTCAATGAGCTCAGTCCCCAGCTGTGGTGGTCGCACGGAAGGGCCAAGGCCTAACCTGAAAGCCCTTGGGAGAGACTTCGAGGCCAACACCCAGTTCTCCCTCCAAAGGCCTCTGTCTAGGCTCTCAACCGTCGCCACCCACGGGGCTTAGAGGGGGTTCCGGAATCCCTCAGGCCACCAGAGTCTGTCCATAGCACGTCTTGTCTTTGACTCACCAACCCTAGTTTCTCTGATAAAAGTCTGCTGGCCTTCTGAAAAAGGAGAGAACTTCCTGGATGGTACACGTTCCTTCTCAGAGGCTGCAACGAAGAATGACAGTAGGATGGTACCAAACAGCTCAACAGACTCTGAAAGTAACACGGGATCCCCCAAACTCCGGATCAAAGACCTAGACGTCCCCAGGATGAATCGTCACCCACCTCCTACTTCCAGGCTTGGGACTCTGGGACTCACACTTCCAAATCTGAGGAATCAAGCTGCTCAGGAGGTCATTAACTTAGGGATGGATACCTCCTGGGTCAATAGGGGTAGGGTAGCGAGAGGGAAAGAGGGAGAGAGGGAGGGAGGGAGAGGGAGGGAGGGAGAGGGAGGGGAGGGAGAGGGAGGGAGGGAGAGAAGAGAGAGAAGAGAGAGAGAGAGAGAGAGAGAGAGAGAGAGAGAGAGAGGAGGAAGAAGAAGGAGGAGGAGGAGGAGGAGGAGGAGGAGAGGAGAGAGAGCGAGCCAGCACAGCACTACAGAACAGCAACTAAACCCTGTCCTTTCCCAGCATCATCACGGATACGATGCCAACCATGCAGATCCATAAGGTTCTTAAAAATGGTAATTTGGAGTAAAATGTAACTCAAAGAACTTTGAATCATTCATTAGCACCTTATAATTACTCTGCTAATTAGGTTGACACGGCACTTAATCAGGAGTAATACGCCGCCTTGTCACTGGCGCTTCCCATTACTCTGACATTCAATAAGAGACAGGTTGGAGACGTCCTGAAGAAAAGAACGCTAGCGGATACCCTCCGACGAGGCGGTTTCTCAAATGGATCCTCAGTGACTGTTTCCTTTCCAAATATGCGACCTGCGACAGTGGGGATGGAGGAACCGGAGGGAGGAGCGCGGGGCGGGGCGGGGCACAGGGTACTAGGCACCCCTGTTCCCGCAGCCCCACGGCAGGCAGACGGACACCGCAGGGAACCGGGGCTGCGCTCGCCACTAGAGAATGCCTCAGGCAGGGTTTTCCCCGGCTCGGGAGAAAGTGGTTAGCCGGGCATTTCTTCCAGCACAGACTTTGATTGGAGACAAAGCGGATTTTGAGCCGAAGGCCAGAATCTCCCCGACGTGGAGGTCAAGGAGGAAAACCTGGTTCTATTGGTCTTCAGGGTCGAGATAGAGCTCACCGGCTCCTGGGGGAGATCAGAGCTCAGAGGCTCCGGCTCCGAGTGTCACACACTTCCCCGTGGGGTCCCCCAAGCACCCCCTTTCCCTGTTCCTTGTGTTTCTGGGTTATTCAAGCGTGTTTGGGAGCCATGCGAGCGAGCGCGGCCGCGCAGCTGGCCACGGGGAACCGCGGGATCCTTGGATCCTTTTGCCTTTCGCGGCCTCTCCACTCACCCTCCACCCCTGCCTCGACACGGGCACGTCTAACGAATCGTTAACAAGTCCCCGCTTCCCTCCCCCGGGTTCCCTTTCTCCGGCGCCCCTCTGTCCTTCCCGCATCTCCCTTTGCCGGTCACTCGTTACAGTGGGTACCACTTGGACCCCCTGGAGTAGGCGTCGGGCTCAGGGCTGCGGGCACACGGAGGTCCGGGTTCTCAAAAGAGCAGCGGGGTTCGAGGCGCGCTGCTGACGGGATGGCCAGGCGCGCGCCCATTGGCTCCCGGCACGTCAGCGTCGCTCGCTGGTGCCGGAGCGGCCAATGGGGCGCGGGGGCCTGGGCGGCGGGGGCGCAGGCGGGGAGCGGCAGCGGGGGCCGTGACGTCACGGGAGGGGGTCGGCGCCGCCCGCGAGCGGCGGATGACAAGCCAACGCGCGGGCAGCGGTGGGAGTCGCCGGGCGCCGCCTGTCCACGGTCTCCTGCGCCCGTGCCTGCTCCTTCGCTCCCTCTCCTCCTCCTGGGGCGCCTGCTGCCGCGGCCGCTCCACAACTTTCCAAGAAAGTTCAGAAACTCGGCTCCGGAGCGGTCGCGCGGTGGTCACCTCGGGGGCCGCCAGGGCTTAGTAGTCGCTGCACCTGCCTTGGCCGCCGCCGCGCCCGGGACCGGGCAGTGGGCAGACCCAGGCGGCGGCGGTGGCAGTGGAGGCGGCGGTGGCGGCGGTGGCGGCGGCGGGGTCCCTCCGGCCGTCAGCACCGTAGCCTGGGTACCGCTCGCCGCCGCCGCCCACGTGCGCGGTGGTCCAGCCGAGCGCATTTTCCTGTTCGCGGCATTTGTTTTTCTGCCTCTCATCTTTCTTTCCTTTTACTTTTTGCATATGGGAAAAAGTTGAGTCGAAAGTGTCTACCGATTGCCACGTCCCCATTATCTTTCTCTCCCTCCCTACTTTTTTTTTTTTTAAAGCAGTGTCAACGTTTTTATTTTTAGTGTCTATTTTGTTTTACGATCGATAGTTTTCCCTTGCTTGGTTCCGGCGGTTGCTGATCCGCGGAGTGGCGTGGACCTCATGTAGAAATGACAGCAATGGAAGGGACCAGCGGGTCGAGTTTTGGAATAGACACGATTTTGTCCGGTGCTGGTTCCGGCAGCCCGGGCATGATGAACGGAGATTTCCGCCCTCTCGGTGAAGCTAGGACCACGGATTTTAGGAGCCAAGCCACCCCGTCACCCTGTTCGGAGATTGATACCGTGGGAACGGCGCCCTCTTCTCCGATCTCGGTCACCTTGGAGCCCCCCGAGCCGCATCTTGTGACAGACGGGCCTCAGCATCACCACCACCTCCACCACGGCCAACAGCCGCCGCCACCGCCAGCCGCCGGCCCCGCACAAAGTTTGCAGCCTTCGCCCCAACAGCAACCGCCGCCGCAGCCACAGTCGGCAGCCCAACAGCTGGGGTCGGCCGCCTCAGCCCCCAGGACTTCCACCTCTTCATTTTTAATTAAGGACATCTTGGGGGACAGTAAACCTCTGGCGGCTTGTGCACCCTACAGCACCAGCGTCTCTCCTCATCACACGCCGAAGCAGGAGAGCAACGCGGCGCACGAGAGCTTCAGGCCAAAGCTGGAGCAGGAGGATAGCAAAACCAAGCTGGACAAGAGGGAAGACTCCCAAAGCGACATCAAATGCCACGGTGAGTTGCTCCGGTGCTGCCGGAGTGATTGAAGCATGCAAACTAGAGAGGGCCTAGGCGCGCTATTCAGCAAATGTACCCCAAGCTCAGCTGGTTATATTTCTACACTAGACCTTTACCGCCGACATCCAGCTCCGTTCTTTGTTTTACTTAATTGTAAATGTGCTGGGAGAGAGGTGTCTGCTGGGAGAAATAGGATGGAAGATACTTTTCGTTGAAAACAGGGGAGGATTTGAGATTGTTTCTTTTTTTTTTATGAGACCTTGGGAATGGGAATGGGAGGAGGTGGAGAGAAACTGATAGCTATGGTTGCCTCTGTCTGTAATCATAAGTTGATCTTTATTCTTGAATGCAAATGATCCCCCAATATTTTCCAAATAACCACAGGAATTGTCTGATTTAATATTAGACAATTTTTCAACATTATTGTGGGAGCAATTTGTTTTTACCAGCTGGTGATTAATACAGGGAAAAAACATAATTCATTAAAAAAAAACTACCCCTTACACCAATATCCACAACAAAATGTCTGTGACCTAGTCAACTCTGTTCCTTTACAATAATAAAATACCTATGAAAATTAAATTTTATGGAATTGAATTTGCTCTTGTAAAATCAAGGGGACAATGAAAATTATCCTTTAGCATTCTATTTTCTTCTTGGGCAATTTGGTAAGTAACTGTTCTGGTCTTTGCATTGCAAGAGTTTTAACACACCAGGGAGGATATTTTTTCTCCCTTAACTGATAAGTTGTTATTGTTATTATTATTATTTATTATTATTATTATTATTATTATTAATGCTTGATTTTCTGTAAAGATTGCTGTCTGGAAGGTAGGATATGGGCTTTTTATTTTACTGTTTATAGCATTAGCATAATAGTGCCCCAAACAGATGTACAGTCTGGTCTGGCGATTTTTCCTGCACCAACCTCCCCAGTGGGTCAATTAGAGAGATTATTGTTCTTCCTGCCGGGAAGATCAAGGAGTGCTGCACAAACCGGTACAAACAGAGAGGGATTGACATATCGATTTCTCAGCATTTCAGCAAAAAACCAAAGTTGACAAATAGAATCCGGAAATTTCTGCGCTGTCACCTGGACAGTCTCAAGTGTTTTCGGAGCTCAGCTCAGTGTCTGGGTGACATAGTCTCTCTGAAGCTGGAAAAAGACCCAGAACAGAGAAGGCTGCAGAATGCCTGAACCCAACCTTTTTCGAATGCATCCGGTAAACAAAATTAACAACAACAAAAAACAAAAACAAAAAGCAGGGCTTCTAACTTCCAGTTAGCAGGAGGAAAAAAATTAAAAGCAACAAGATGTCTGGTTGTCATAAAAAACAGAGTAGAAAGATGTTGGGTAATACCAAATAAAGAAAGTCCCTTTGAAAGCAATAAAGAGAGGGCACATCTTCTCCTCTCAAATCAAAGAAAAATAGTTAACAGGGATCAAATGCCCTGAGTACTCTCTTAAGCCTCTACACTGTCTAAGGCCTAATGAAGGGTGTGTGTGCTGAATATAGACCCCCAAACAGCACCTGGTGTGTGACTGTGGAAGTGTGTGCCAGGTGGACCCCTGCTCCTCCCTTTCAGGCCGACTTACAGGGATGTGTCACTGTTTCTATCCTAGGAACAAAGGAAGAAGGAGACCGGGAGATTACAAGTAGCCGAGAGAGTCCCCCTGTGAGAGCCAAGAAACCCCGAAAAGCCAGGACAGCTTTCTCGGACCATCAGCTGAACCAGCTGGAGCGTAGCTTCGAGCGGCAGAAGTACCTGAGTGTCCAGGACCGCATGGACCTGGCAGCTGCACTGAACCTCACTGACACCCAAGTCAAGACTTGGTACCAGAACCGCAGGTGAGGAGAGCTGCTGGGTGTCTGCTGTCCAGGCCATTATCACCAAGTTGTCTACCCTCCTGCCCACTGGAGACCAGGATAAGATTCAGAGGGTCTGCAGTGGGTGCTTTAAGGCAAGGGTTAGGCACACCTCCACATGAGTGAGCCCAGGGGTGCCAGAGTTTGGATATTCTGGGTCTCTAAATGCCTTAACGTGCAGTTCTTTCTCTTGTGAAACTTGAGCTACCAGAATCTCCCCCATTTTGTCTTCAAATCAACCAAGCCACACCTTCTCAAATTGAAACATCTGTGCAAATGACAGGAAGAGTCTATGAGCACAGGGTACCTTTAGACCTGTCACAGCCTGGCTCCAAATGTCTGCAATGGGCAACACATTGTAGCTATGGAAGTCCCCACAGAGCTGTCCCACCAGCCTTGGCTTAAACGTGAGGCAGTTGGGAAAGCCAAGGTCCAAGCCTTGGTTGCCATAGCATGGAAGATTAGGGAAGCCCATCTGGGTTAGAGTTGGACTGGAGGCCACGGCCGGGAGAGTCAGGCAGCTGGCTGATCATGCAGTCTGGAGTGTATATGGGGGAAGGGGAGGGGAGGGGGTGTGTGTCTGTCCCCTCCCTGTGTACGCTGCTTCTGCCATCTTATAAGGAAAAGGGGTGGGGAGAGGAGGCAGATCTCATGGCACACCATCGAGTCTCTAAAAAAGACGTTAAGATAGTGGCTGTCCTCACCCTGGTGGCTAAGGCCAAACTTGGGCAATGGGAGTTGAGGCTATGTCCTGTTTCCACACCTGGCACTCAACTCCCCCATCTCAATTCTCTGCCCCTCTGTCGTTTGTGTTCTAATCGTTCATAAGTGGGGTTGGAAATACCCATCCAGTTGTCATCTTACCATAATTTTCTGTCTCATTACATACGGTTTCAGCCACCCTAATTCTGTCGGAAAACATTAGTGTCATTTGTAGCCAATTTAAAATGGGCGACATGTTTATTAATTTGGCAGGAGCTGCTGGGTATGGATGCCCCACCAGGCTTGCCATCCCTCCTAGGGCATTTGAATAGACCTTCTCTCTTTCTAGTTTGGTGCCATGGGGGTAGGGGATGCGAGGGAGGAGACCCAGGAAAAAAAACGGCTAACAGTTTTAAGTATTACTTTTTCTTTGAGGAGGAAATGTCTTGAGACACATTTCCTCCCACCTAGAATGGCCATGGGTACTGTTCCCTTGGGAGAGCTCGCTCTCAAACGAATTCCACTTTTAAACCTTGTCGGCTTTCTGTGCTAAGCTTGTAACCTGGTAAGACTGAAGGAAGAGTTGTCTCCACAGCCTTGCAGAGCACAAACCCCGAGTCTCCGTTGCCCTTTGTTTCTGGTTTTGGTTTTCTCGGATGCGATGGTATGGGGGAGGGGCTGAGAGCCAACATCTTAGATTGCTGGTCAGCTCACATTGGAGGGGAATGGGGCGGGGAGGGCAATGGAAGGCAGCTGGTGGAAAGATAGGGTCACTTGGCCTCCAGGAAAGTTGCAGGGCAGAGTTTAACCGCGTGGCGGGCAGTCGAGCAGAGGGCCAGGGAAGGCAGCGAAGGCTCCACGTAGAAGGTGTCGTTTGAAGAACTGATTTTGGGTTTGGGCCATCCTGAGAGGAGTCCAGAGAGGCTGGGGCAGGAGCCACGCACCTGGAGTTCCCCAGGGCCTTCCTGGATTCGGGAGGGCAGGAGAGGGCGGGCAGCGGCAGTCTCCGTGCCCGGACCGTCCTCGGCAGCCGCAGCCTGCTCTCACTGCTTTTCTTTCAGAACCAAATGGAAGCGGCAGACCGCAGTGGGCCTGGAGCTGCTGGCCGAAGCCGGGAACTACTCCGCTCTGCAGAGGATGTTTCCGTCGCCTTATTTCTACCACCCAAGCCTGCTGGGCAGCATGGACAGCACCACGGCGGCGGCGGCGGCCGCGGCCATGTACAGCAGTATGTACCGGACTCCTCCGGCACCCCACCCGCAGCTGCAGCGGCCTCTGGTGCCCCGCGTGCTTATCCACGGCCTGGGGCCTGGGGGACAGCCGGCCCTCAACCCTTTGTCCAATCCCATCCCAGGCACCCCGCATCCCCGGTGAGGAAGGAGGGACTGTGCAGCAGCCCTTCAGATTCCCATCCCGCCCCCGGACACTGCCCCGCTCTCCCCGCACCAGGACAACAGGAATAGAGGCAGAGGAGTAAAAGGGGAGCTCACCGGTGGGCTGGGGTCCCCAAGGACCAGCCAGCCCTCTGCTCTCCACCTATCCCCTCAGAGGCAGGGATGCAAAGGCTCCCCAACAGTGTGACTGGCGAAAATACTGACCCCACTGAAAGTGCAACCAGTAAGTGAAAACACCCACAAAAGCAAACCCTTGAGTTCTTTTTTAACAAATGACTTTAGGGACACACGGAAGGGAGGGAGGGGGGAGGGCTGAGAAGGGACGAGAGAAGGGCGTGGAGAGGAACCTTCTAGCAGAGAGAATTGTTGCTGGGCAGACAGCCTGAAGTTCACCCCCCAGGCAGAAGGTGGTACCCTGAACATCCGGTCTGCCTCAGAGCAGTGGAGGGGGACGGAGAACTTTGCACTGATTTCTCATGAGTTTTTTTTTTTTTCTTTTGGAAAAGTGGCATGCTACATAATATGAAAAAAGTGTACATTTGAAAGACTGAGTGATAAGTGATATATCATATTTATTATATGTTGTCCAAAACAGAGTCACTTATATACGTCAGTAAAAACATGATTTTTTTCTTTTCATGTCTTTTTGATTCAGTAAAATAAATGCTTAGACAAAAGTATAGATTTTTTTGTGATTGAAAATTACAAAAAATAAAGTTTATCTTTTTTTAACAAGCGATGAAATCCCAGGGAGCTGATTTTACTTAAAATAGCACGCACTAATGATGAAACGCGTGACTCGAGCACAGAAAATATCCCACCAGTAGTACTCCACAAAATCTGTCGACTTTGGACTGCCTGCCTCTTCTGAGCTATATAGACTGCGTGTAGTGCCTGTCTTTTTATGCGAATGGTTTAAAGAATGAATACTTGCTTGTGGACTGTTAGTGCTAGCTAAGTAGGCAGCTGGCTTTAGCTGTTGTTCCCGCCTGGACGTGAAGGCTTTGCAGTGTGTAGGGATTCTTCCGTCTGCCCCTCCTCTTCCAGCGCTCTTCCTGGGGCTGTGAGTGTCCCGAGGACCGGCCAGCGAAGCCAGCAGGAGCCGGGCGGCAGGCGGACACTAGGCCGGCCTTGCAGCTGTTCAGCCCAGCCCGCGGCTGGGCGCTCGCACAGCCGGACAGCCTGGACAGCCTGCGAGCGGAGGCTGCAGGCCGAGCAATTAGGACGCCCCGGGGGACGCCGAGTGCCCTGCTAACAAACCCTTGTCGCCGCTTTGATCCTTTCCTTCTTAGTCCCCAACGGCGACCTTCCATCCTCCCAGTCCCTCACCTAGTCGTTCGCCCTAATGAGTTAGCAGTGCTTGGATCTGTGGAGCGGGAATACAACGTCAAACTCTAGTTGAGACAAGCTTGCCAAGTCTTTTTTGTCTGTGCTTCTGGAAGTGCTGGCGCCCAAAATGAAAGACCCTGCCCAGCATGTGGAGGAGGCCCTTTCGGGCTTTCTCACTGGTGTGTGTGTGTGTGTGTGTGTGTGTGTGTGTGTGTGTGTGTGTGTGTGTGTGTGTGTGTGTGTGTGAGCACCAGGGACAGAGCTTGATTTTAGGCTGCGGGTGCCAAGGGCGGACTCTTTCCCAAGCTTAGCGTTAAGGATTTCACGACGGAAAGACAGACTGAACACAGCTTTGCCGGTGGCAGGTCCCTTCCTCAGCATCGGGGAGAACTGGTCCTACCAGCACCCCTGCACCTCTAGCCGCAGTTCTGTCCCTGGGCTCTCACAAAGCTAATCCACATCCAGATTTGGCCTCAGATTTTGCTTGATGCGTTAAGCTTTGCTTTCAAAAAATAAAATGTTTTAAAGAAATGTAGTGATGCGGGGAAGTAAACTGAAGAGGAAGGGAAGGGGGAAGGCAGGCACGAGGTGAGCGAAAGGAGGGAATTGCCGTAGGCGTCTTGCTCAGACCGTGGCTAATGAGGGAGTGGCTTGCAGATTTCCCTACAGCTCATCAATTGAATCAAAATGATCTTGGTCTTTTTATGATTCTACCAAGAGTCTGGGCTGGCCCTTCTAATTTTTTGCCTGCTGAGCTGGGACAAACTCAGACAGCTGGGCTTGGCGGGAAATAGGACAGCACTCTGTCCAGCGGAAAGGCTCAATGCAGACCTCCTGTTCCATCCATTTTAGCTTTGGTTGGATTTTTTTTTTTTAAATCAAGTTTCAGCATTTTAGGAGGATGTGCCGAAGCCTACAAAAGCGTGTTCTAAGGTTCGAGGATTCGAAATAGCTTCTGTTGAGTTTTGTAAGCTCAGGGCCAAAGAAGGGGACCTAAGAGAGCACATGTTTCATGTGTGGAAAGAATCCACATAAAGAATCACCCAGGATGGGGAGGAGAATGTATGAACAAACCTACACTTAGGCAAGGCCTTGGCACCCGTTGGCACCCACTAGTTGCCAGCTTCAGCCTGAACTTGGACTCCGTGGGTGGTCAGTGCAGGGTAGCACTCTCCACTGCTGTCAGTAATTGTTTTGCATACATCAAAGTCCCTGCCAGTTCACCTTTCTTCATAGTCGAGTTTTCTTGCATTTTCTAAACCACTAAACTGAAAGTGTCCCTCCTTTCCTACATTTGTTGTTTTGGTTTTGGCTACTCGCTGTTCTGTGGTCATTAGACCAGGTGTTGCAAGAGGAGTTGGACCCAGGAAGAAAGTTGGGTACTCAGTTTTTTTTCTGTCCTTCAGCAATGCTGCAAAGTAGACTTTTGCAGGTCCCCAAACTACTGCTTAAAAGTCAAGTACAGAACTGGTTCTTTCATTTCCAAGGGGTCCTTTTGTGTTTCTGAGCCTGCCCAGTTAAGTTTGGGGTAGGGTGATGGCCAATGGGTGAGAAGCAAGGAGACAGCTAATGTGCTTTTCTCACAGGAGACTTTGCTGGCTAAGGCTTCCCTGAGCGGCTGCCACTGGGAGCTGCACCCTTTGTATTTGCCCGCTTGCCCTCCTGTCTGAAGGGCAAATTATGGCTGGTCTCTGGACTGATTAAGTAAAGTCTAGACAAACAGAAACTCCTGGTGACCTTCTTCACTTCCCCTCAGAACATAGGAAAATGAACTTGTTTCAGAGGGATGCTCAAAACTGCACAGAGGTACACATCCCCAAGGCTTTCTGGCCTTGATACCAGCGGGAGCAATCACAGTACAGATCTGAGATCTACTTGTCAGGGAAGAAGTAAAAGTATCTGGACAGCAGCCAGTTCTTTGCAGCCCAACTAAGCCATTTTCAATACATTGCAAAGTAACACTTGCCACTTGGCTCCAACCCCAGCAAATAGATTTACCTCTCTGTATCATTTTCTCTCCCCCCCCCCCAAAGGAAAGCCCACACAGAGGCAAATTAGCCAATTTCCTGTGTTGATGCAAAAACAGCTTCCCCTTGAACAAAGTCTACCCCCCTCCTTCCACCCAAAATCTGCCTCCTGCCTAGGCAACCCTTCAGGAGAGTTTGCTCAACCCTTAAACATGGCAGCTTGGGAGTGGTTTGGTTTGCTATATTTTTAACTTTCTAAAAATATTGGGAAAAGCCCTTCCCAGGGTTAGGGGAACTTTAGTGCTTGTGAAACCTCGAGGTTACCACAAATACACTAGAAGGGGCTCTGCTTGGTTTCTGAAAAAGCCAGGCAGGGCTTGAAGTCATGCTTGGAAAACAAGCCCTGACTTTTCACCGCTTACAGGCTGGTCAGGAGCTGATCAAACTGGCTTTTCCTCCGCAGCTTGAAATCCTTGTTGGGGAAAAGCTGGCATGCCCTGTGTTCTGGCTGTTGACTACCAAGAGATCTGGGCCCATGGGCCAGTGGGGCCTTCTCTAGGGCAGGCCTGATGGACTCTGGACCAACTTCTTCAGACATCTCCATTCTCTCACTTAGTGTTTGTCTAGTCCTACTTTTAGGGGTTAGGGGTGGGAATCTAGTCATTTCTGCCACTTTTTTTTTCAAGTGGGGGTCCAGTGCCCAGCACCTCTGCATGTCGCCTCTATAACAACGTGCTCCCGACTGGATGAGAGTAAGTGTGTGGGCTGGGTGATGGTGAGTGGGTGGGTTCCAGGGCTGTGTGTCAGAGAAAGGGAGGTGTCAGCAGCATTATCTTGGGGAGATGGGAAAAGTCAGAAACCCCTTTGCTTCGCTTCCTTCTGGCAGAAATGTGAAGGCCTCTGTCATTTTGGGTTTGCTGGGTCGTCACCATTCTGTTTGTCCTCTTTAGTTCTCCTCATTTGTCCCTCCTCTTTGCGGGTTTCCCAGTTTCTACCTCCTAGCACCACAGACAGCTCCCAGGTCCAGTCGTGGAGTCAGAGGCCTAAGCAGGCCGTTCCCGGTCAGCGGAGCTCAGGCAAACGCTGGGTGGGGTGGGGGGAGCGTGCCGCTCACGGGGGAGGTCCCGAGGTGATTACAAAGAGCCCTCCCTGGCAGCGTTTCCTGATTAACCCTAAGTCCAAACAGGGTCACATTCCAAAGAACACAATCTTCAGATCAATAAAGTGTTTCCAAACCCCAAAGATCTGGGGGTAAGTAGCGCTCAACTCACTCTTAACCAGCCCCCTCATCCCCCACTTAGTAAGTTCTTAATGAAAGGCGGCCTGGGAAGAGCCGGTCTGCTGCTCCAAAGCCTCTGTGCCCCGGCTGCCGGGAGGTCTTGCGTGGATCGTGCCCCTGCGGCCCTTCTTGCTTCGGTTGCGAGTGCATGGCCTCGGTGGCTGCCAGCCAAGGACAAGCGCTCCGAAGGAGCCTGCTCTGCAGGTCGCGCCTTGCCGGCCCGGGGGTCTGTGGCGCTTCTCCTTCTCCGCTTGCTCGCTCACTACTCTTGGCGGCTCCGCGACTGTGGGTGGGAGCCTCTGAAAGGAAAACAGCGTCGCGAGAGTGAGGTTGAACTTGATTTACAAAAATCCGGCTATGGCCCTCGGTGCTGCCCCTGGGAGGGTATGGCCTCATGTCATACCCGGTGGGCCGCGCAGGACACACCAGCCGCTAGGCGCCGGGTCTCTGTGCTTGCCTGGCCTCAGGGCCGTCTGGTGGTTGGTGACAGAGGTGACAGATGGGCATGTCTAGGAAGGGCACCTATAGATAGACCTGGGTCAAAATTCCAGACATTTTTCAGGGGACAGTCGTCAGGATAACCCACAGCTTTGTGAGTTGTGGAGGGAATAAAAAGCTGCCTCCCATCTCTCGTGGAGATAATAAAATAAGCTTTGTGTCTCTCTGCATCCAAACCCACCTCCTGCTTCACCCTTCCTACGGGCTCATAACTGCACGAAGATTACAATTTTTCTTCAGTTTTTGAAGTCAATTTCTTGAACCTTCTGACTCTCTTCTTTCTGGCTGGGTCGCAGGGACAGAAATGTTAATGGAAATTAGAACTGTCTGGGATTTTAGTAGTGTGAATTATCCACTTTTGTGGACTCAGGCATCGTTGGGGATCAGGATTTCCCCAGAGCCTGTGAGGCCTGGAGGAAGAGGTGTTCAAAGGCCTGGTTAGGCAGTGTCTACAGGAAAACATGCCCCACAATCGGAGTTTATAATACCACCGTGGGTGCACTCCTAAGCCACAAAACTAGAGTGCCCCGGTGGAAGGCAAACTGTGCTAAACACAGTTTTCTGAGTGTTAGAGAAAGACCTGGAAGGCTGTGCGTCCCACAATACCACAGAGCAGCCAAGCTGGGCCAGACAGTTTTCAAATATGGGAGACCCAGGGCGGGTTTCTTTCATATAGGCCAGGTTTCCCGCTGAAAAGACGACTTCTTCTTCTTCTTCTTCTTCTTCTTCTTCTTCTTCTTCTTCTTCTTCTTCTTCTTCTTCTTCAAATGATTTAGTTTTAAATGGATTTGCTAATATGTCTAACTTGATTCAAAATTGCCCTGGTTTTACTCACGAAACCACTAAGCATATTTCTCAACTTCTTGAGCTAACTAACATTTGCCTTCTGCGAGCTGGGTATCTGTAGATCTAAGGGGAAAGGTTTGCGACCAAGTATGAGCAGTTTCCTACTGAAAGTAGGGCGTATCAGGACCTTGGTTACAGGAGTTCGTTACTCCCTTATCCGTCCTATTTTCTACAAATAGTTTATTAGTAGAAGCTTTCCAAGTTGTGTCATTTTAAAAGGGACGTCGGTGTCCTCACTGGCCTTAGTGGACACACTGTGTCGTCACAAATGTGTCACTTTCCTTGCTATGAGATGATAGATTGGGTCAAAATCTCACACACAACACAAATCAACTAACCTAAGCAGTTTTTCTTTTTTCTTTTTTTTTTTTTTTGCCTTTGAAATTTCTAGCCGTCCACATTGTTGCCTTTCCTATGAATCTGTAGGTTTACATCAGAGCTAACCACCAAAAGGCAGGTTCTTTCCACCTCCCCCTGCTGTATTCCCTTGTGCAGACCTCTGTGCTCGTCCCGCCCACCTTAGCCTGGTCCAATCAGAGCACAGCAACAGCCGTGTTTGTGCCGGTTGCAGGATTCCTTTCTTTCTGCTGTCCAAGACTACAGAAACTAGGCCCAAACTTTCATTCCCCGTTTTCCTCTCTCTCACTTTTTCTTATGTTCTTTAAACTCCTTTGCCTCCTCCAGTGTCCAGAGTATGCCGTCACGCAAGTTGCATGCACCATCTGCCTTCTCTGGGCCTCATCATCCCTGAAAAAGGCTCAATTATTTTTACATACCCAAAGTACATCCACAAAGACGCTTATTAGGGTAGAATTGCCCTTCCCACCTCATTTAAGACATCAGTAATGGCTGCTTTCATTTCTGGGACTGGAAGCGAGTATGGGAGCCACTGGAGAGCCCAGGAAAAAGGCCTTCCAGGAGATGGATTGGAAATTGAGACCCAGTGGGTCTGTTTTGCTCTCCAATTTTCTGCTCGGATTTTGTCCTGATTTTAACTTTGCTATTGCACGTGTGTGGAGTGTTTTCATGAGAGCAAAGGTGGGGGGGGGTAGAGGAGAGAGACAGACACACGAGGGAGACAGAAAAAGACAGAGAGACAGAGACAGAGCGACAGAGAGATGAAGAAGAGAGGAGAAAAAGAGAGGAGGAGGGAGAGGAGGGAGAGGAGAAAGAGGGAGAGATGAAAGAGAAAAAACTAAGCTTAAAAGTTTATTGGATTTTATTACTAATTAATTTTTGAATCAAGGTTTTGAAATAGCAGCAGCTATTCAAGACACCCCCCCCCCAGTACCTCAGGAAGGAACCCTTTGCTTGGCAAGATGTTTTAAAAGTGTCAATCATCTCATCTTTTAGGATTCATGGTTCTGCTCAGAAATTTGGCAAAAGGATCTATCTAATAGATGGTTTGTAAGTGGAACTGATCTTGACCCATTCTCAGAACTGGAAAGGCTCTCAGGTTACCTGGTTGAATACCAACTGGAGGCATCAGGTCTCTCTATAGCCTATTTCCTCAGCAGTTTCCTCCCTTTAATTCTTGCCCTCTCCTCCACCTGAACCCCCTCCCCCCCAGGATAGACAAGGAAAAAATGAAAGAAGAAGCTGCAATGACCCCTGAGGTTAACTCCATGTGGCCTACATCTATCTGCCACAGAGGAAGGGGGACTCTGTGTAAAAAATTTAAAAGTAACTTCATATTTCGAAAGTAATGCATGCCTATTATGGAAAATCCTTGCAATACTGGAAAAGAGGGCTCGAGAAACTGGAAAAGACGCTTCCAGCACTTGGCTTATTATAGTTGTACATATTTCAACTTTTATTTTTTCCATATTAAAGTGCTTCTCTTTATTCTTTAAAACTCTGTATAGTATCTGGCATATAATATTCCTTCCCATGAATTATGTTACCCACTCTTCTACTAATGGACATCATTCAATTTGTTATAGCATTGAGGGCTCAGTTTAGGGTTTTGCACATGTTAAGTAGGTACTCTACCACTGTTCCACACCTCCATTTTAAAAATATTTTTATCTATCATCTATCTATCTATCTATCTATCTATCTATCTATCTATCTATCTATCTATATGTGTGTGCACACATGTGCCACAGCACATATGCAGAGGTCAGAAGTTAATTTGCTGGAGTTGGTTGGTCATCATTTCCATCGAAATGAGGGAGAGACTGAACCCTCTCCCTGGTACTGAATTGTTCTCTTAATTAGAGATAAATAGTAATTTAGTGAGCATAAAAACAATATTCTAGTTCTTTTTTTTTCTTTTTTTGGTTTTCAAGACAGGGTTTCTCTGTGTAGCTTTGGAGCCTATTCTGGCACTTGCTCTAGAGACCAGGCTGGCCTCGAACTCACAGAGATCCGCTGCCTCTGCCTCCTGAGTGCTGGGATCAAAGGCGTGCACCACCAATGCCCGGGCAATATTCTAGTTCCTAAGCGGTACTGCGGATTGAACTCAGGACCTTATCCATGCTAGGCAGGCACTTTACCACTGAACTGTAGTTCAAGCCCTGAAAGCAAGCATCATGAGTCTGGTTTTTATGTCTCAACTGGTACACAGTCTTTTTATTGGTCTTAGTTAGGGCAGGGGAAGAGGAGCAGCTCCAGAGGGAGCTGAGTAACTGAAGGAGAGGAGGTTGCCCTGAGTAATGCAAATTTAGCCTGCTTGGTTAGGGAGCCTCTAGACAGATGGGGCGGGCTTGAGCAATGGAGGAGAACATGCTTGCCACTTCCTTTCTCCCCCCTCTCTCTGTCTCTCTCTGTCTTTCCCTCTCTCCTTCTTTCCTTCCTTTCTGTTTTGTTTTCTTGATACAGGTTTTTTTTTTTCCCAAATATGTATTTTAAACCTTCCTAACTTTGGTCTTAAATTTTTTAGCCTTCCCAGCAGAGCAGGCTCTACAGCTGCCTCCCGACAAAGGGAGCACTTCATTGCCTTAGTGTATGTGCTCATGCACATGTGTGTTAGTGTGCATGTGAGCGTGCATATGTGTGCACGTGTGCATGTGTGTGCATGCATGTGCGTGTGTGTATGTGTATGTGAATGTGTGTGTGTGTTTGCATGCACATGCATTTTCTGACTTTTCTATGGTGAAGTAGAAGCTTTATCTTCCAGGGCTTTTTTACCTGACACACTTGGTAAGAACTAAATTCAGGTTAAGGAGAGAAAAAAAAATAACCATAACCTACAAAGAAATTTGAGTGTGGGGGTAGGGTGCTGAGTAAAAGAATTAAACAGCAGTAGTCTAGCTTTTCATTTACGTGACACACATTAACCGCACCATAGAAGTTCCAGGCGAACTGTCTTGTTCTCTTGTCTCCAGGAGCCCATGTAGGGTACTTTAATTGCCACATTTTCAAACCGATATAATGGTGGGGATGTCTTAGTAATTACCTTAATGAGATAACACCTTTCCTTCCCTCAACCTACTCATTATCACGCCTCTTGTTCAAATTTCAACTACAAAGAACTACACTTGTAAAAAAAAAAAAGTCTGAGATGTATTGTTCCAGGTCCCATGCCTGTAAAATAATCACATTGCACATATCTTAAAATATGAAAGAAATAGTACACACTGCAAATCAAATATGTTAAAGGAAAGGCTTTAGACAAGTAAACTAAACATCTGGGTGCCCTTTAATTATTCTTGGTCGGGATTCTCTGTCTTGACCTATAGTGATGCTAAGGTGCCAAAATGATGAATTTTAAGATGTTGGGCTGTGAAGACGCGCAGCTGCAACACTGATGGGTTTAGGAAGGGATGGTAACAAGGTTAGCTGCATGTGAAGTGTGAATTGAGATTTTTGCAAAGAGACTGTGATTGCAGATGGGCATAATGTTGTCCCCTTGCATGAAATCTTGCTATTATTGTATAGTGGTCAGACAGAGTGTGAAATGACTTATTACTTTTCTTTTATTCTTTAATGAAGTTGGTTAGAGTGGCGGTAACGCTGCTAGTCAATATTAGTAATGCATACACATACAAAAACCTATATGACAGGTGCTGAAATATTAAATATTTATTTAGTTTTGACTCTTTCCCCTAATTTTCATGAATATCCATATGCAAACAGAGGCACTCTTTCCATATAGACAAGTTTGTACTGATTTGTGTGTCTGCACTTACCCTTATTACCCTATATAAATATCATACAAGGCCCTGATGAATAGAAAGGGTTTTAATGGCCAAGAAGCTTCCACAGCCCTTTAGATGTTTAAAAAAAGCTACAATGCTCGAGTCTGATTTCCTCAGGAGATTCTGATTTGAAGATTCTGTTGGATGATTTTGAAATATCAGTTCCTCACCATGTCGACTGGAGCAAAACAGCAAAAATCCAGAATGAGTCAGCTTCTAGCACTGTTGGGGGCTTTTGGGAGATCAAATAATGGTTTCCAGCTTTATACTATAAAGTCTGCATATTTAAATTATCTTGTGATGAACGTCTATGCTATGATCCCATAATCAAAATCTTTCATTGCGTCCCCAAATTGAAGAGCAGGAAGAAACCAGCTTAGAAGACACGATGCTGTGAAGTCCAGATGACACAAACACTCCCTCTCCTCCCACAATCAGGCTTTTGCTTCCAGATATCTTTTAGGACAGCAAGATTTATGGCTTTTATAAAGCTCATGTTTTGGAGGTTGAAGATTCTATTAACTATAGATTGGCTTTCTGCGGTGTATAAGAGTCATAATCACTCTTTTTATTTGTTGGGCTTTGTGCTCTAGACATGCGCAGCAAACATTTGAAAGCCAAAGAAGTCTTTAACATGGCTTTTAAAAAAAAAAAAAACTGAAAACTTAACATTTTCCAAATAAGATTAATTTGGATTTGTTTGCATTTTCTGTATTGTTCTAGAGTTATATCTGGATCAAAATTCTTGTTATATGTTTTGGAATATCTACAGAGTCAGACAATGTTCTTCATAACAACATGGGTCAGTCCTCAGAAACAGGGACTACTGGCCTAAAATAAAGGTGTTTAGTCTTGTCTCTCAGCAACATATTAACTGGCCTGTTCCCCTACCTTCCCTTGGCTTAGTTTGCTTCACAGAAAGAATTTTACAGCTATGCAGTTTCTTGTTGGCCAAAAAATAGGGTCATTTGCACTTATTTAGCTAGAATATGGAAATAAACATACCACCTCTTTCTTTTTTTTTTTTTAAGTTGATGAATGTTATCTTTTACTAGGAGCATTTTGGCATGACTGGGGCCTAACAGTGAAGTGAATATTGGAGTTTCTTTCAAGATTGTTCTACAGACAATATTATGGGGTACTATGTAGAAAGAAAACTTTTTTTGTTTTTGTTTTTCAAGACAGGATTTCTTTGTATAGCTCTGGTTGTTCTGGAGCTCGTTCTATAGACCAGCCTGGCCTTGAACACACAGAGATCCGCCTGCTTCTGCCTCCTGAGTGCTGGGATTAAAGGTGTGTCTACAGAGTGAGATCCAGTATAGCCAGGGCTACACAGAAAAACCCTGTCTCGAAAACAAGCCAAAAAACACCCAAAACCAAAACAGAACAGAAAATCCAAACAAAAAAACAAGTCAGAACAAACATGATTAGTGGTGTCTGTTGTAGTCAACTGTGCTAGCATGTTCTGTACCTCAGCATCCATGTTGTGAAGTCAGCATCTTAGCATGTTCTGCACCTCAGCATCTGTGTTGGGAAGGTAACATCTTAGCATGCTCTCACCTCTGCATCCATGTTGTGAAGCCAGCATCTTAGCGTGTTCTGCACCTCAGCATCTGTGTTATGTAGCTGTGAGCACTTCCTCATCAGGAAAAGTTTTCTACATCTGAGAGTGCACAGTATGCACATAACAGATTCTTCGGCTGACAGTTTAACCTTTGAATATCTCTTTCCTATCTCATTCTATAATGCAAAACATCAGTCTTCATGTTGAAAGAATTGAATGGTGTTTTCTTTAGCACGGTGGGACGTTTTCCTTATGGGAAATGTCAGGGAACAACACGATGAAGCATTGACGATGCAGTCTTTGAGTGAAATGCCTTCCCCTCTCTTCCCCTTAGATGCTTCGTAATTCTAGATTTATGGAAGGAGCATTATTGTATATACACTTTGGATGATGAGTAGTGAATTAGTACCTAAAACTACCTACACTATGTGATGTTTATAAGTATATTTTATACACACACACACACACACACACACACACACACACACACACTCTCACAGGTTACATGCATATATCCTTTTGTCCCTAATGTCTAGGTCAGTTATCCAAAAAAAAGGTTGGTACTCAGAAAAGGTAATATAATTGAACACCAGTCACAGGTGAATGAAAAAGCAACACATGCAAATGATGTTTATAGGTTGTGTGCAGGCCTTGATGGGAGGGATCATGGGCCATATTCCATTCTGTTTTAATCACCTGACTTGAAGATCCTAGGGATGCAACGCTATTACTAGTGTTAATCATGGTGATGATAGAGTAAAAACTTTAAAAATTAATTTTAAGTTTCAGTGTAGTAGATTTTGTGTAGTAGTTTTGTGGTTTTGTGTAGTAGATTTCAGTGGAAAGAGCAGTTGTTAAACCTGCACTAGCGTTATGACTTCAGCTTATTCCTGCGTTAGGGGCCTACCTGCCTTTTCCCATTGGTCGGCTGCCATGATTTGTTTAACTTTGTTGTTATTGATGTGTTGTATGTAGAGGAACTCATGGATAACATTCGCCCAAGTCTTTTTTCTTTCTAAAACTATGCCTCAGTAAAGAGTGAGCAGATCTATCATAGCCCTGTTTTCCATGGAAGACTGTAGTCTAAATTACATTGGTGAGTAACTTCAGGCAGCCATATCAGCCTAGAAAAGGAACAGCAAGGCCGTCAGCTTATTAAGGATATTTCTAGTGGGCTAATGACAGCCAGGGAAAGAAATTGAGTTAGTAACTTAATAGGTTTAATTCAGAGAGTAAACAGATGCGTCAAGACTCCATGGTTAATGGCATTATCAGACAAACTTGTTAGAAGACACTGTTAATGAAAGCAATGGTTTTCAAAATGAAGCTACATTTAGCAACCACTTTTTGCTAGAAGTATTTGGTATCACTGTTCTGTATTGCCTAATGCATTGTTAACTGGAATCTGTGGGGTGTGCAGTAGAAGAGAGGAACTGATGATTTCTCATGTAGAACTCCCATGCTCAGATTCTCTTTGTGTTTTACAACACCCATGCTTGAAGGTTCTTGGAGAAGGGAGGCATACCAATAGGGGAAAACAGCACCATCTTGTCAGTTATTGTATTATTATTTTGTTGAAAAGATGTGAAAATATGAAGAATTAGAAAACAGAACAACTAAAATAAGTTATAATGAGTTGCAACTGAAACACACATGTGGAGACTAGGAATGTAATGACAACACATTTTCATTAGTCGCTAACAAATTCTGTCTGATGGTTTAAAACCTATTAATTGGATATTTTAGCCACTAGCCAAAGGGATCTGACTGTAATAAGTAGACTTTCCTTCCAGGGGACAAAATAGAGTTAATACAATTTTACGTGATGAATCTAGGGTTTTTTTTTAATGCTACATAATTTGTGGCTATGAAAAGTGTCTAGGATGTTTGGAAAAACTATATTAAGATATTTTATAGCAGGACTTCAAATTTCCTAAATATGCATCAAGATATTTGAGGGAAATTTGAAAACAAACAAAGCGGGAATCTCAGAGACACACTGGATCTCTCCAGAGTATCTTCACGGTTCATAATTCACAGGGGAATGAGACTCGAGTGACTTGCACTTTTTATGGTACAAATGGGATTAATAATGTGCTTCGAAGATACAATATGCCCATATCGAAGAAGCCACATCTCAGCCCTCTGCAACATTAAGGTATAGGGGAAAGGTCATTCGAGTATTTTTAAATTTCCAGAATAAAAACAAAAGATTAAAGGTAATAATTTGTCCAAAGGTTGAGATAATTTTAGAATTATTTTAGCTCTTTTCTTAGGCCACCAGGATTTATTCAGGTTAAGTATGCCTAGGATTCACATTTATTGTTTTTGAAACATTGAAATATGGAACCACATTTTTCAACTTAGGTATTGTTTTGCTGACACATAAGCATTAAGGTTGTCTGTTCCATTTCTAAACTGTCCTAACTCCAGACTGAAGTGGATCCTAACATGTTTGTGTGAACTTCCTTTCCTAGTGCCCTCAGAGTCACACCTTTCCAAAGCCATTGTGAAATTGATAACGGTAGGCAGCAAGAAAGTGTAGGTAAGCAGGCATGCAGACAGACAGACAGTACAGATACACCTGTAGCTATTTGAGCAAATTAGGACATCATCCACCACTTTCCAGTCTCTCTACCATGCCCTTTGGGCTGTTCCCCTTTTTCTCCTCTGGTCCCACTCCTGTTCTCGTCCTTCATCTCTTCAACCTCTGCTTAGTACTTGTATGATTTCTCTGTATGCTGCATTAGATTGCTCGTCTGTTTTTCTCCTTTTGAGGACTTAACAAAACACATTTAAAAATTCCCATGATGCCCTGCAGAGATGCTGAACAAATGTTCTGCGAGCCCCCACAGCACAGGCTATGCAGAAAGCTATCAGGGTTGAATGCTAGAGCAGGGTTTTGTTTTTTTCCACTATTGGTATATGTGCATACAGCTTACAGTGTCTAATGCATTGGGCTCTGCATGGTTTTGTGTAGGGGGTTTGGGTTGGGTTATCAACACAAAGCTTCTGTACAGCATCTAGCACTCGGTGGGTCAGGACCTTCCTGTACAGCTTATTTACCACGTTCATTCTGTGATTAGCCACGACTTTCTCTGAAACGCAAGGCCAGAGACTAAGTCTGAGTTTTTGTTTTGTTTTGTTTTGTTTTGTTTTGTTTTTTTAAGCAGGCGAGAAAACTGAACACATCATCTTTGCAAGGAAAATCAGAGCTATGGAGCTGTGAAGTCTCATGAGCTAAAGCCCAACCTCTAAACACAAACAAACAAACACCCAAAACAGACAAAACAAGAGAGTTAGAGTGAAATGCTTGGGAAAGTTAGCTTTATTGGTGTAATGTCTTAAACATAGGAATTAACACCCAACAACCATTTTGATTAACTTATCCTATTAGAGAGTAATGTTTGATATCTTGTGAATGCCCTCTTGGACCTAGTTTACCGTTGGTTCATCTAATCTGAAAGGGTAACTGAAGGGCTTTGATGGCGGATATTAAAGAATGTCTTGCTTCCTCATAGCCGGCTGCTGCTCAGGTTCCGTCCAGCATTTCTTGGCAATGGTGAATAACCCTGGGGTCCTGGCAAGGAGAGTCTTTAGGAGTTGGCAGTAAAGGGAGGGCCTAGCCATTTTCTCAACCACCCAAATATTTTGTGACTTTAAGTCTCAGTAGGTGTCTCCTCTTCCATAGCAACAGTGCATTGGGGGATTACTGTGTTGCCCCTTTCCACCTCCTGTGGGAGAATACCACTCTTTCTAAGCTGGAATAAATCAGGTCACTGGATGAATTCAGCATGGCACTGTTAGACTTTGATTCTGGAGAGTGGATGCAATAAGCAAAGGTAGGGCCTTTTGAGGGGCCCTAAAGGAACCATAATCAAAGGGAGCATAATTACAAGTTTCAACACGCTTTTTCCTCTGCAGCTATAGGGCATGTTGAAAATGGTATTTTAATGTATAAGAACTAAACACATGTATTCATAATATGTCAAAAAACTAATCCTCCATCTTAAATCAATTCCACAGAGGATTCTCATTAAAACCCCAAACTGACTCTGGATAATTATCAAACACCCAATTGATAGGTAAGTGTTGTCTTATAGGACTTCACTGCATGGATTGCTGTACTGTGAACATTCCCAGTGATTGGAACAAACCTCTGCCAGTGAATGACAAATTTGCATATGCATCAAGGCAGCCAGCAATATTTTGCGGCTTTAATTGCTTTAGCTTCAGGCATTCTGCGTCAGAATGGAGTGTTTAATGTCCTGCAAGTTACTTTGTTTCTTTGCAATGTTAAATTATTCTGTAATTTGCCTGCTTTCTTTCTACTGCATTGTGCATTAAGTCCTTCAATAATTTACAGTATAAAATGCATGATGCAGTTCTAAGTAGCATGTCTAGCTCCTTTTCCAGAAAGTCCTGGGTGTGTAGGTGTTTGAAAGAGCAAAAATCCTGAGCTGCATTTACATAACACATTTGTCTCCATATTTCACTTGAAAAGCTCTGTTGTTGACATTTCAATGTGTGTGTGTGTGTGTGTATGTGGCTTCTTCTTCTTCTTCTTCTTCTTCTTCTTCTTCTTCTTCTTCTTCTTCTTTTTCTTCTTCCTCTTCTTCTTCTTCTAAGACAGGGTTTCTCTCTGGATAGCCCTGGCTGTCCTGGAACTCACTTTGTAGACCAGGCTGGGCTCAAACTCACAGAGATCCGCCTGCCTCTGTTTCCTGAGTGCTGGGATTAAAGGCATTCGACAACAAGACTGGCTCAAGCTTTTCCTTATTTTGTTTTGACTGCACATAGGAATGTTCTGGGATTAAAGGTGCTCACCCCATGCCATCTAGTACCCTTTAACAGTAGAGTAGATTATTTTATTTGAGGACATGTAAGATAAAGAATTAGATTAGAAAAACTCACTTGTGCTCAGTTAAGCCAATTTCAACACAGAAGAAACAGCCATTCATCTGCCGGTGGTCTGAAATAAACTGAAAAAATTTATTGAATTTACACTACTATTTACTTGAGTTATATCATTTTTACCTGTTGAAAGTTGACCTTAGGTCCATTTGTAAGGAATGACTGTTATGTTTTTGTTTAAATTAGATATAAAGAAAAAGAGGAGGTGCAAGATGAGACATATTAACCAATTTATTACGGGCCTGGCAGAGTAGGGAGACTAAGAGAGAAAAGGAACAGGGGTAATGGCTGACCGCCATGGCCGGTCGCCAGAGAGAGAGAGAGAGAAAGAGAGAGAGAGAGAGAGAGAGAGAGCAGAAGCAGAGAGAGAAGTGTAGAGAAAGCAGAGAGAGAGAGAAGCAAGGAAGTTGGAACTTTTAAAGGGAAGACTGCGCAGGCGCACTGAGGTTCCACACATGCCCAGAGTCCTTACGCAAGCGTGGCGGGTGGTGTGGTGATGGCACGTCCCTGTGCGTGCCCTGACTGTTGTCAGGGGGCGGGGCCTGTCTGATCAGCATTAAAGCCTGAACTGTTCACTGACCATTGAGTTACCATCTCTGACTTTGACGCTACCATGTATACTAAAGAAATTAGCAAACTTCCCATAAGAATGTAAAATCAAAGGTGCCCACAAATGCTCATCTCTCCTAGAAACGATGTGTTCAAAGACTGCTATATGATATATAATTGTCAATATAATACTCTAAAAAGTAGTCTTAATAATGTATCATGGAAACAATGTTTTAATTTTCAAAATTTCACGAATAAATAAGATTTGTGCTTTGGATACCTATATCTGAAGAAGATAGAACATTTCATTTAAAACTTAAAAAAGAAAATACACACACTCTTATAGTATAAAATTACATTTTTTTTGTTTAACTGTTACATTTTTCTGTTGAGTTTCCTAAGTGCCTTTGGATAAGCTTAAATTTTGGTTATTGAGTCTTTGTGATTTTTAGAACCAAGAACAAGCACTATTTTATTGTTTCCCAGAACTGGAGGGATATCTAGTCTACTCTCTTATCCAGTATGTGTTAAAGAGTATTTATTTATTTATTATTTTCAGGCAGGGTCTCCATACATAGCCTGGCTGTCCTAGAACTTACTACATAGATCAGGCTGTCCTCTAACTAATGGATTCACCTGCCTCTGTCTCCTAAGTGCTGGGAGTAGAGGCATGAGCCACTATTCCTGGCAGGTTTCTATTTATTTTATTCTATAAGTGTTTTGACTCATGTGTATAGGTGTGCCATGGCATGCCTGCTGCCAACAGAGAACAGAAGATGCCAGAACTGCTGGAACTGAAGATTCCGGGATGGTTGTTAGCCATCATGTTGGTGCTGGAACTAACTGTGGGTCTTTTGGTAGAGCAACAAGTGCTGTTAACTGCTGAGCCATCTCTGCAGTCCCTATTCAAGATGCTTTATACCTCTGAACCCACAGAAAAAATTAAAGTGCATAGATATTTAACCCAAGCCTGATATCATATGCTGGTTCTCTCATTTGGAAGAACATGTTACTCTGCAGTGGTGTTTGTTAATCGACTATATTACTTATGATACAATTTAAAACTAGTGTATGGGGTTGGTGTGTTGTGGGATATTTGTACACTGTGTGAAGACGTATGGCTGCCATTGGTGTAATAAAGAGCTGAATGGCCAATAGCTAGGTAGGAGGGGACTTCCACGGAGAAAGAGGAAGAGTAGGAGGAATCTAGGTGTCCAGATTATGCCAAGGAGACACTGAAGAGATTGGACAAGTAGTACAGAGTAGAGGTAACTGAGCCACATGGAAGAATGTAGATTAATAAAAGTAGGTTAATTTAAGTTATATGAGCTAGTGGGAGAAACCTAACGGCCAATCTTTCATAATCAATAATAAGTCTCTATGTTATTATTTGTGGGCTGGCGGTCCAATGAGAAAATAGAACTACACTGGTGAGGTGGCTCAGTGGGTAAGGATGCTTGCTACGAACCTGAGTACTGTCTTGGGACTCACATAATAGAAGTAGAGAAGGGACCGTCACACTAATCCTCACCTCACATGTATGCTATGGCATGAGAGCTCTTCCCCAGAAATGAAAAGATTTATAAGAGTGAATTACTTTGAGACAGTAGGTCTTTGCTCCCAACATAAATTTAGTTGATTGTCTATTAATGAAGCATGGTTTTGTTTGTTTGTTTTTTGTTTGCTATTTATTGTTTAGATGACATGGGTCGACAGAGAACATGTATGGAAACTAGCTGCAGTGATCAGGACAGCAAAGCTGAGCTGGCATCAAATTCTATTTTGTGACTTAGAATATGAACCAGAGAGCCTGCATTTACTCTGAGAGCTTGAATTAAGTGTCAGTGTTTCCAACCTCATGTTGTCTCTACTGCCTGGACTAAATCCATCAACCCAGAGGCCACACTCATGATCATCGAGAACATTCTCCCTGCACTAGCAAAGGGGATGTTTATGTTATCAATCATACTGAAACGATTGGCAGTCCCATGTAAGTCCTTTTATTTCTTTGTCTGCTGAATTTAGATGGGCCCTGTGGTCAGGATTTTGTCTGAAGCAATGCTGGCCTAGCAATTCTTAGAGGAAACTCCTACTGTTTGCTAATTTCCAGAACATTCATGGCAATTACTGTGTTCCTCCACTAAGAAAAGAGAAAGGTATGTAAGTAAAAATTGATTCTTCTGTTCACTTCCCTAGGTCAGTGTCTTTTTTTCTTGCTGTCTCTTTGAAATCCTAAGGAATAAGCTGATACTCCATCACATGCCTGGGGTGGTAAGGGCACAGGTAGGGTGAGGAGATGGGTGCTTGCGGCTACGTCTCTGTATTGAATTTAATTTTTCATTGATAATTAGACTCTTGAAGCCACCTGATATTTTTGACCAGCAGGAAACAAAAGCCCATTGATTGACTCAGGGGACACGCTGGAGCAGCCCCCACTGTGCTCACACCGAGGTTCCACAAAGACTGCAAACAAGAGCTGTGGCAAATTGGATCACCATACAAGTTCTAACTGGCCCATTGTGTACAAGCAGCAAATTGGGAGCTGGTATTTCTGAGAACTATTTATTAGCGGAGCCGTGTGTTTTTCTGCCCCGCCCCAAAGTTTTCTTCAGCAAACAGCTTTTGCCATGTTAGATGAGCAGTCTAAAATACTTACCAAATATCTAGCTAATTATCTAAGAGTTGTCCAGACCAGAAGTGTGCTGGTTATATATGACAAATGGAAAAAAAAATCAGTCATCTTAACAGGCCTTTATATGGGTGGAATTGTACAAAGGGCAGATGGATGGCATCTGTCTATAAGAGTTTACCAAAATGCATGGAAGGAAAATAATATTTTAAATTTAATTACATTGCTACATGTCTTAATTGTGAGTTTTAAATGAAGATGTCTCACTGATGGCTTCTGGTAGAGTGATTGGTTCTAACCATTTAGTACAAAAGAAAGGTGTGAAAATACTAGGTGGCAGCCAGTTAGCAGAAATCATAGCTATGCAAGCCTAGACCTGCATGTTTTGCACGAGAATTGATAACTCTGGATTTTGTTTTCCATATGAGTAATGCAGAGAAAGAGAGAAAGGGGGGGGTGATTGTTTCATTAGTGGCTCATTTGTGTACCATATCTGAGAGTTTGAGCTCTGGGTGAGTTGGGATATAGCATGACTGCTCCTGTCAATATCACAGGGACAAGGAATATGGAAGTTTGCATAACCGTGAAAATATAGTTTATAACCAGTTTTTAATTATAAGGTTCTTTTGGTGACATCAGTTCAGTTTGGGGCATTTGTTTGTTGGGTGTTTCAGAAGCACCACTACGTACTTTTGTTTTTGTGCCTGCCCATTCCTCAGGTGTATAAACTAATCCTGTGGGCAATGAGACCATTTGGAGAGAGGGACTGAGAGTAACGTTGACAATAGTGGTATTCCAGTCAGGAACACAATGGGGACCACAATGGGCATACTCTGCTCATTGTCTTGTTTCTGAGTGCAAGGAACCAGACATTAAATAATAACAAACACGTCTGGTGTCATCGGTCTGTTATGAGCTAAGGGTGGGGGCGGGGGAGAGAAGAATGTGACCTCGATTTCTGGCATGCAGGACCCGTCACTTAGTAGGCAGACAAAAGTTACCGCACCAAACAATGATCAGACAGTTGCCTTGCAGAGACTGTAAGGACAACATCCCAGAGCTACAGATGTCTGAAGGCCTGATTCTTTTAGAAATAATGCAGTGTCCATTTCCTTAGCTGGCTGGTATGGAGTCGTTGGGGGTTATTATGCCCCAGAAAAGAATAACACAATTTAAGGCATCCTCATCTGACTTCTGGGGACCAAAGCAGACAGTAGAAACTAATGATCTAAAGGTACTGAACAGCCTCACAGGCCAGGAAAATATAGGAATAGAATATGTTGACAAACACTGCTTTTGTCATTGTACATTTTTTAGAAAGGAGAGAAATTGAAGGGGGATAAACGGGTATCTTTGCAAAGGTTCTCTTTTAGGCTACAGTGTAGATTAGATGGGAGCAAGTGTGTAAGCTACTTGGCACATGTTTACTTTTCTTGAAAATTATGCTGGTTTCTTTTAAAAATAAAGCTGTCAGTGAAGGCTGAATAGTCTTGGGTGCCTGCGAGTCAAGACTAGATTGGACACGATGATTCACTGTCCTGCCTCAGCTCAGGGGGTCAGGCGGGCGGGTGTCTGCCAGCCATGAGCTTCTTTCTTAACTGTGACTGGGCCCCAGCTTCCTTTACAGCCAGAGCGCTTACTTCTAAAACTACCCGTTTGCCATCGCCACGGGAAATAGACCTGATTTCTGGATCCCGTGGGCTCCTCTCGGAAACATTTGACATTTTCACCTTTCCTCTGGACTTCTGAAAATGTCCTTTCTTTGGCTTCTGGAGGGACCATTATTTCCTTCTTCCACTTTTCCGGACATTTGCTCTGCCTCTCTTGATGGACTTGCTTCTTCTCTGGGTACTCTCCCCACTTTTTGATTATTGTTTTTTTACCCTTAGTTTGATTATCAACCTCTTTTCTTTGGAGTCTGAATAGGCTCCCTTGGAGAGGGTCACCACTTCTGCAACACCCATTGTCATTGGGTGACCCTGGCGCTCCCATCCAGGTCTGGCCTCTCAGTCAGGCTCAAAAGTAATTGCTCTTGCAGCTCCCACACTTGTCTTGAATTCAGCCTTTTCAGACTGGAATTCATTCCCACCGTAGGCATGTTTCATCTCCCGTACGCCTAAATAAATGACTCTTCTTCATGTCATACAGTGCTCGAATGGACAGATTGCCCGGGACAGGGATCATTCACTACAAACAACAGAGAGGGTCCTGGGCAATCAGATCTACAAAACTTCCCAAACCAGATGCCTGTCGGCATTAACCCCTTTGTCTTCTACCTGCATGGTTTCTTTTCAGCCCCCATTTCAAATGTCCAGACTTCAGGTCATGATATATTTTTGCATCCTTTTCTGTAGAAAAGCTGTATTGCTTCTCGCCTCCATTTGGTCTCCCTTAGCTCTTCTCGGTTATAATTCTACCCTCCACTTTTGGGGTGTCATGCTTCAGCGGGCTTTTGCATTTTGGAATATCTTCTCAGAAGACACCAGCTGTTCTTTTGTTCTGGGCAATCTTTTAAGGATCAGGGGCGGAGTCACACTGTGTCTTCCTGTGGAGCACGAGTCACCCCAGCCTGCCGATGCCCATTATAAAGGATGTGGACTGAGTGGCATGTTCCTCTACTGTGACACAAACCTACTGCAGGTGTGAGAGCCACTTGGGCCCTCTGCTCGGAGGATAAGAGTCACAGAAGCAGTGGTGGTGCTCTGGATTGCTCTGTGACAGTGATTAGGATTTTTGTCTCTGACGCGGGAATCTAGGAGTGTTACGGGCTAGGCAGCTTTCAAGTCAAGGTTAAAACCATGACTTCGCGACTTTTCATAGTTCTTGACAATTGTCGTAGCCATTCTCCTTCGATGAGTAATCACACCCACTTTCAGTTAATTTGACTGTTTATTTACTTCATCAAAATTTATTAAGCTTGCAAACCTCTGTGCTCCCATTTTAACGGCTTTTGTGTGCACAAACACTTTTTGTGTAGGTGTGTAGTGCTTGTGTATCATCTGTGAAGGGAAGAGGCAACTGCTTTTATTTATTCATCACAACTTATTTATTATTATAATTATTTATTTTTATTTGTGTGCCTGCTTGTGTGTATATGTACTATGTACAGTGCAATGGACACAGAAGCCAGAAGAGGGCATCAGATTTCTTGGAACTGGAGTTACAAATGGTTGTGAGCTTCCCTCTGTGGTTGCTGGGAACTGAACCCAGAAGGTGCACAAGAGCAGCAAGTGCTCTTAGCCACTGAGCCATCTCACCAGCTCGTCACTTATTTATTTTTGAGAGAGAGAGAGAGAGTCTTACCATGTAGCTCTAGTTGGCCTGTAGCTCACTGTGTAGATCATATACCACATCGACTTGTCTCAAACTAATATAGGTCTGTCTGCCTCAGCCTCTAGAGTGCTGACATTAAAGGCCTGTGCCTTTTTCATTGGCCTGAAACTCAGGGTTTAGGTAAGGATGACTGGCCATCAGGCCTCAGTACTCCCCACATTTCTGCCTCCTCAGTGCTGGAATTAAAAATATGTGCCATAGCTCCAGATTTAAAAGAAATTAGTCATTTAATGTGTATGGGTGTTTCACCTGCCTGTATGCCTTTGCACCACTTGGGTGTCTGACCCTCTGGAACCCTGGTCCTCTCAAAGAGTCATCAGTGTTCTTGTCCACTGAGCCATCTCTCTAGCCCCATGCCCAGCCTTCTTACTGCATTTATTGAGGGGATGCTTCTTAGCAAATGTTTCAGTCATGGTTCAACTCACGTCTTCCTTAGAGCTCTACAGAGGGTAATGCTTTTGACTGTTCCCTCATCATATTCCTTCCTTCAGAATCATGGTACCCATCACTTTTAAATTTAATGTGGAAAACACACTTCTTTTAGGCAATGTTTCCCACTGTTCTTTACTTCATCCTGGCCATATTTTGCCTGGAATTACCCCTTTCCATCTCTGCCTTTTCCTATTTCCTTTAAGCATGAGAATTTATCAGTTGTTAACTGGAGGCATCAATCTATCATTTAAAAATCATCTGTTTTCTTTTGTAGATTTTTTTTTGTACAAGGACAAGAAACACCAAAAGCAAGGGTGAGCTTTTGTTTTTTGTTTGTTTTCCCCTGTAAGACACATAGATGTGAGCATGCTCTGATTGCAGATATTTAACTGATTTCAGTAGATCCAGATTTTTATTTTTTTGGTTTAATCCAGACCTCATCTGGTGACATTGCCTTGTGTTTTGAACATTAAGCTTAGGAGCATCACTGAAACCGCCCATTCCTAGGAGCAGATGGCAGCTCTCAGAACAGCCTCTGGCTGACTCTGCAGAGCCATCCCTCTTTGTAAGCTCAAGTCTTTCCTTCAGCCTTTAGCCTTTATCCAAGACTTTTCATTCTTCCCCTCAGGCTTCCATAGTCTAAGTTACACTCCAGAAAAGCAATCACTAAAGCACTTCAATGTCTGTCCATCGTCTATCTCTTCAGTCTCTTTTTTATGATCTTTAATGTTCTTTCTCTGAGTCGAGACCAGCCTCCTTGGCTTCATATTTTATTCAGTGGGAAAGCATTGATAATAATAACTGAACAAGAAGTTTTATGAAGAAATTTTTGTGTTTCTTCTATGCATTTTGATGTTTAACCTGTTCTGAAAACACAAAAGTTTTGCTAATCTGACCATTACTCTGCCTCACTCCTGGATGTTTAGGCTTTCGTGGGGACAGAATTTTTATGTTTTGACAATTTTTCTATACAGTTTTTTAGGGATCCTCTACCTTCAGTGGACCCACTGGGCCGCAGGCTCATGAATTTGTATCAGCTCATGTGAGAGTGCACACACACTCATCAGAATCAAGGAGAAGACTGTCTCCCCAAGCAGGAACTCAGGAGTAGGGTAAGGAGAGGGTTGGTCTGGCCCTGGAGAGTGGAGCTGTGCTTCAGCCATAACAAATGATGTAACTGGTCTGGTGGTATGCGGAAGTGCCCACATCAAATTGTTTATTTTGAAGCAGAGACCAAGACCTTGGATTCCCTGGACCAGTCACTGGATTTGGGCTTTCTCCATGAAGCAGGTGTAACCTTGGGCAAGACATCTTTCTTCTACTGAGTCCCATGCTTAACAACCGGACTCTATAAACATTTTTTTTTTTCTGTGAATGCACTTTTCTTTTCTCCAGGATGAACACCTAGACACAGGACAGCTGGGCCCTATGGTCAGCCTGGCTTTCATTTTATAACATGTGGGAACCTGTTTTTGTGGGGCTTCAGTCAGATCCAGCCGACTGGCCCGGGTACCTGAGAGTGTGGATTGAAAAATGGCAGGTAAAGACACAAATAAGAAGACAGAAACACAGGATAGAGTCAGGAGGGCAAGCCAGTGCATACTGAATGCCCCAAGTTTATTCTTCAACACTCTTCTTAAGTATCCCAACCAAAAGGGGGGCATGGCAGAAGACTTCTATTATCATGTATAAGGAGCAAACATCCCTTAATCCTCAAAGCATTTGGCAACCACACCTGTTATCCAGCCTTGAGGTTCAAGAATGAACACTCCTGAGCCCAAGTCTGTTGTTATTTAGGTAAGACATCCTCTTCTGAGACCAAGACATCCTGCAGTAGCGAAACCTTACACATTGAGGTCTTTGACTTAGTAAGGACAGTTTTGAAATCTCTGACCTTGAGGCAAGATGAAAAGGAGCCAACTTTATGGGTCCCAACAATAAGACATTCTGTGGTGACGCATGCCTTTAATACCAGCACTCATGAGGCAGATCTCTGTGAGGCCATGTTGGTCTACATATCGAGTTCCAGGACAACCATGTGTACATAGAGAGACCCTGTTTAAAAAAAAAGCCAACTTTTCCAGAGTGGCCATTCCATATTTCTTCCCTCCCTCCCTTCCTCCTCCTCTCTCCCCTTCCCTCTTTCTCTCTCCTTTGGTGTACATATGGTGTCTGTACATGAATGAATAGCTGTATATGCCAGAAGTCCATGTCTGATGTCCTCAAACATTGCCTTTATTTTTTGAGGGAGGGTCCTTCAATAACCTTAGAGCTCACCAGTTTGACTAGAAGGCTGTCCAGAGAGCTTCCAGGATCTGCCTGCCCATCTCCCCAGCACTGAGGTTAAAAGCACCAACCTACCATGGCTGGCTTTTCGTGTGGCTGCTGTGACTCTGAGCGTGGGTTATCATGTTTGTGCAGCAAGGGCTTTACCTGCTGTGCCATCTCTCTTTTCATTACTGATATTGATAGTTTCCTTCTTTCTCTTCCCTCCCTTCTGACTCGGTTTCCCTTGGCTTGGTTCCAAGGTTAGCATAGTTTTTAAGGACTTTCTAGTGTTGTTGTGGTTTTCAGAGCCTGGGCACTTTCTGATTCTGGAATCTACTGTAGAGAAATTCCCCGAGCTTTGCTGTGCTGTGTCTTGTGGGTTCCATGTGTACTCAGATGGAGCCCAAGGCAGCAGCAATACCTAGATTTAAAGGTGAACGTTCAGTGTCTTCCTTTCTTGAACTTTGCTGTTGTTAGATTCTTGTTCATTTACTTGGCATTTAGTTATGGTAATTGTGTGTCTTCGGTAAGGGAGAGGGCCAGAAATAACTCAGCCTATCATATTGCCAAATCCAGAGGGTGCATATTTCATTAAGTTATATTCATAGACTATTCTGAAGCAACAAGTGATGTAATAGGCGGTTAGATATTTTAAAAGTTCACAAAAAGTTGGTGCAGCACAACGCCAGTGCCATACTACCATTTCTTGATGTTCCCTTTCCATTTTTGATCATGTTGATTCTCAGATAGCTCCGTGACCTGCATGGCTTGGTCCTGGAAACCTGACTGGCATGGTGAGGGAGTGAAGAAAAGACAGACAGACATAGAAATGTGTACACAGAAAAGCTAGGACCAGGGGCACCAAAATCACTCTGATGGAGGGCATCTACAATGCAACAACACAAGCAGGGTGGAGGAGCTAGCCAGCCTCGATGGAGGTCTTTGCAGGGGAACTATCCCAGCTTGCAGTCATGTGACAGGAGAAAGCTGTAGTTTCCAGTTTTTGCACACACTGGTCACTAATCCATCAATACTGGTACTTAGACTTGAAGAAAGCTTTGTCATTCCCTCAGCTTGATTGAGGGGAGGCTTTGCCATTCCCAGGGGTCTCAGACATTGGCATTCTCTGTGCCAAAGACACACATTCACTCAATGACTCTTTTGCTCACCACAACCTAGCCCCCAAACTGCTTTACTAGCCAACTGGGGCCATGGGTGCCCCACTTTCCTGTAGATGCTTAGAGTGTGGACATTGATATCTTCTTACGGCACTGGTGATACCAGTGGGTGAGAGGCACAGAAAGGTCCTGATCCAGTCTTCTTACCCCAGATCTAGATAACTCTTAGATGTTTTGCAGACTGCTGAGAGTCCTAGAAGGATCAAGGCATGTCACCCTTGCAGGAACTTCCTTGCATCTTAGCGTCCTTCCTGGCTTCTTTTTCCTATTCTAGAAAGGCAGAAGCACCGGGTGTTGGTGGCGCATGCCTTTAATCCCAGCACTCGGGAGGCAGAGGCAGGCAGATAGATCTCTGTGAGTTCAAGGCCAGCCTGGTCTCCAGAGTGAGTGCCAGGATAGGCTCCAAAGCTACACAGAGAAACCCTGTCTTGAAAAACCAAAACAAAAAAAATAAAAACAAAAATAAAAATAGAAAGGCAGAAGCATGCTTGGCATCTGGCTTGCGGCAGCCTTGTGAAACTTGAGCAGAGGCAGTGGATAGACCTTGCCTGCTGTTATGGTTTGAATATGAAATGTTCCTTGCAGGCTTTTGTGTTGAGCATTTGGTCCCCGGTTGGAGCTGCTATTTGGGGAGATGGTGGGAACTAAAAAGAGGCAGGGCTTGGCTCCTGGCCTGATTTCCTGACCGATTCCTGGCAGGTTGTATCATTTTCACTCAACCTTATTTCTGAATTCTTTTTTGTTTCGTTTCTTGAGACAGGGTTTCTCTGTATAGCCTTGGCTGGCCTGGAACTCACAGAAATCCACCTGACTCTGCCTCCCGAGTGCTAGGATTAAAGGTGTGTGCTTCCAGGGCATTGGTGGCACATGCCTTTAATCCCAGCACTTGAGAGGCAGAGGCAGGTGGATCTCCGTGAGTTCAAGGCCAGCCTGGTCTCCAGACCGAGTGCCAGGATAGGCTCCAAAGCTATACAGAGAAACCCTGTCTCGAAATCCCCCCCACAAAAAAAAGTGTGTGCTTCCATACCTGGTTCATTTATGAATTCTTTTACAAACCTTGTAACTTAAACTATGAATAAGAGTCATTAGTTACACCATGTCCCACAATGATTGCCATCCTATAACTACTGGTAATAAGAATGAGGTGGAAAGGGGGCCTTGGCTTCCATATCTAATCTGTCCTGTCTTCCTTCCTTGCCTGCTTCAGAAAGGGCAGATATCTACCCTTATTTTGCAGCAGCTTTGTCAGATCATCCTGGAAGAAAGGAGGAGAGGCAGGGCTTTGAGGATGGCTACCTGATTGGTTGGAGATGTGGAGAGAGAAACAGACATTATGGCTTAGTCATTGTTATTTCATCTGACCGTTTTAAGTTTTACTCTTGTAGTCTAGAGTACAGTCATCAAAAGTATGGACTCTGACCCCACCCCAGCCACTACCTCAGCCCTACTGCCAGAGGACCATGTGGAGCTCTATGTACCTCTCCCAGGTAGCATTGCCCGTTCTCACTGCCACTCTGGCTCCTGCCACCTAAGGACTACCTATAGGATGGTGAGGTTTCTACAGACTCCTGAGGGTCTTGTGCAAGAGCCTGCTAACTCTAAAGAAGGTTTACTCCTGTATCCAGAAGCCAGATCTAGCCATAGACAAACCAGGGCCACTTCTAATACTCTATTCACACATCAACACTGAGTGACCCCAAGATAAACCAAGTATCAATCACTTGGTCCAAAACTTGACAAGTTGTAACTTCAAAGATCCAATCACCCACTCACCAAAGATGTGACAGTTATCCATACCAAAACCCTATATAAACTACCCAACTCCAGATGACAAAGATGAGACAGCTGTCCATACCTAAGCCCACTATAAACTACCCAATTCCAGATGTCTAAACAAACATATATCATGCATAACCAAGGTTATATGAGTCCTCTAAACACAAGTACTACCAAAGTAACATTTCCCATGAAAATCCAATTAGATAGCACACAGGATCTTTTTTTTTTTTTTTTTCAAAAGAAAATTACAAATATGTTCCAGGAACCCCGGAAGGTATGAACAAATGCCTGAATAAAGATCCTGAAAACTCCAACATGGGTTTTGTGGTCAGAATCATTTTCCCTCCTCCTCTTATATGTACATATTTGTGGGTATGCACATATGTGCAATGGTGCATGTAAAAGCCCAGCGGTAAGCATTGGCTATCTCCTCCGTCTTTCTTCATTTTGTTTTCTGAGGCAGGGTCTCTCACAAACCTGAGTCTTGCTGATTTTGCTATGCCGGCTAACTAGAAGACCTCAGGGTATCTCTTTTCTCTGCCTTCACAGAGATGGGAACACACAAGTCTACATCTGGCTTTTTTAAAACCTGGGTTCTGGTAATTGAACTCAGATCCTCATGCTCATGCCACAAGCACTTTACAACAACTCACAACAGTTTCAGGAAGTCCCTGAAATTGACCAGACTAACTAAGCCTCTCCCTCTCGGAGTAAGCAATGAAGATGGCTGGAAGTCACTCTCAGACAAGCCAAGCTGCAAAGAAGACTCTGAGACCAGACCAGCTGCCTGGAAGAAGCAGAAGCCAACCAATGCTGCCTGGAAGAGGTTTAGACCAACTGAGGCACCTGCAAAGGACTCTCTGTAACCTGTTGAGCTGCTTGCAGGCTGTGCAGTGTGCTCCAAGTTCCCAGCTTTTGTGAGCTGTCACTTATGCTGGGGTGGGCCTTGGTGATGCAGTTGTCTTTGAGTCGTTTGTGCTTTTGTAAGTGACCTCTCACCCATGTTCTTGTAAGGAACCCCAATAAAACTTATTGGTTCACCAAGTTGGACTTTGGTGGTGTCTTAGTTAGGTTTTCTATTGCTGTGAAGAGACACCATGACCACAACAACTCATAAAGTAAAAAGTTTAATTGGAACTGGTGTACAGGTTCAGAGGTTTAGTCCTTAATGGTTATGGCAGTAATCATGGCAGCACATGGTACTGGAGAAGGAGCTAAGAGTTCTCAATCTGGAATGGCAAGAAGAAAGAGTCTCTTCTGAGCCTGGCTTGAAATTCTGAAACCTCAAACCCCACCCCCAGTGTGGTGCTTTAAATAAAAATGGTCTCCATATGCCAATAAGGAGTAGCATTATTAAGAGGTGTGGCCTTGTTGGAGGAAGTGTGTCACTAGGAGGCAGGTTTTGAGCTCTCAAATGCTCAAGCCAGGTCTATGGTGACATTCACTTTCTGCTTCTTACTGATCTGAATATAGAATTCTCAGCTTCTCCTCTTCACCATTTCTGCCGGCACACTGCCGTGCTCCCTACCATGACTATAGTGGACTAAACTTCTGAAACTGTAAGCTAGCCCCAATTCAATGTTTTCCTTTATAGGACTTGTCATGGTCATCGTGTTTCTTCACAGCAATAGAAATTATAACTAAGATATCCAGTGACACACTTCCTCCAATAAGTCCACACCTCTTAATACTACTCCCTAAGCATTCCAATATATGGGTCTATGGAGGACAGGTAGTGAAATGGTCTGTCATGAGTTCCCTATGTGGGTTGACTAGGAGCATGTGTTGTGTCTCCTCAAGGAAAGTTTGGTCACATAATACACTATTACTAAATTAGTAGCCCCATTTAGAACTAATGTGTATTATTTAAGGTTCTCTGGAGGAACAGAGAGAATGAAAAAATGTATTAAAAGGTGGTTTATTAGATTGGCTTAAAAGATACAGTCTGGGTGGTCCACAATAGCTGTCTTATAGAGAACAGAACCTAGAAGCTACTCAGTCTGAGAGTTTGGATGTCTCAGCAGTGCCAGTCAGGTTCTGAAGGCCTGGAGGATTCCTGATGAGCCATTGCTCTTTGGTGCAGTTTGGAAGCCTAAAGCTGGATACTCCTATCAGCAAGGGAATCAGCAGCGACAGCAACAGAGTTGAGGAACTTAACCGTCAGAAGGCAAAGAGGCAGCAAGCAGAAACTCTTCTCTCTTTGTCTGGGCTGCCATGGGAAGGTTCTGACCACAGTTAGAGTGGGTCTTTCCACTTTAAAATACTCTGATCACGAAAATCCTTCCCAGGAGTGTCTAGTGCCCTGCCCTTTGGTTGTTTTCAGATCCAGTCAAGTTGACAGTCAAGATAAGCCATCCTGTGTGTCACCACCTGCCTTAGGGTTTTCTATTGTTGTGAAGAGACACCATGACCACAGCAACTCTTAGAAAGAAAACATTTAATTGGGGTGGCTCACTTACAGTTTCAGAGGTTCAGTCCATTATCATCATGGTGGGACCATGGAGGCAGCCAGATGTGGTGCTGGAGCTGAGAGTGCTGTATCTTACAGGCAACAGGAAGTCAACTGACAGTCACACCGAGGGAATCTTGAGCAAAAGAGGCCTCAAAGCCCACCCCCACAGTGACACACTTCCTCTAACAAAGCCACATCTCCTAAGAGTGCCACTCCCTCTAGGGGCCATTTTCTTTCAAACTATCACACCACCTCAGAGGGCTGAATCACTACCCTTCCTCCTTGCTCATTGGTTCTCCATCTCATCCTTACATCCTTGGTTATACCTGTCCCCTTGGGTTCAGCAACCATCTAATCTTCTCTCACTCTGTCTATGCTCCAAAATTTTATCCAGAATGTTTAACGTCAGTTCACAGCCTTACACCTCCTCTGCAGAGGAAGGAAACTAGGTGTGAATATTTGTGGAATGGATTTGTTGACTTAAGATAAAACTTTATGAAATCACGCAGCTTGTCACATGCTCTCCTCTATTAGTGTGTCAATGGTGACAAACCCAATTCAGAACCCACGGCATAAAAATGCCATCCATAGAACTCAGTGTTCAGTAGTTCTTGCTGGAAATCTGAGAGCCTCTGTCTTCCCTTGGACTGGAATCTCAGAGCTGTGGAGAGGAGATGGTGGGAGTCCCAGTAGACTGTGTGGCCATGCTAACTGGAAGCATGATTCTAGCAGGTCCTATAGGTAGAAATGACATCTGGGTACTTAAAATTATCTGGGGGACCTTTGAAAGTTTGATTCATAACATTTTTACACACTAGAGACATGCCATTGGATTTGAAGAAATAATAATTTTCCTTGAGCCTTGTATCTCAGAGTTTGGCAAATGCTAATTCCCTCGTCAGACACTGGAATCTGAGGTGCCTCATCTGAAAATGTTTACAGGGCATTTGTGCTTTCCCTTGACACCCAGCATAGGAATGGATAGTATGTTCAATGCATGAATGGTGTGCTTTCCGTTACTCCAGAACACTTGTTTTTTTTTTTTTTCTCTCTCTCTCTCTTATACAATGCAAGATAGGTATAGCTATAATTATCATGTCGCCTAGCCAGTTAGCTAGTCTGTGAGACTATGATTATGCAGAGTGTAGAGGGAACTTTATTTATAAACTTAAATTCCAGGAAAAAAACCAAAACAAAATAAAAAATACAGTCAAAAAGCTAAGCCAGCACACCATCTAATTCTCAATGTAAAATAATGCAGAAGTGCGGAAGATGAACATCTGATTTGTCACATCTGATACACTAATGTTTTATCCAAAAGGAAGAACACATTGTAACGTGATCATTCATCTGCATAAACACCACCTGGCCCTTTGCAGGCACCTACTCAAGTAACACGAGTCAACTGAGAATGGCAGCAAATGGAAAGTCTCTCTCTTCCTTTTTAAATTTAAAAACAGGGGTTTTATTTATCGAAGTAGGAGAATCTGATTCATTTCTTTCAGCAGCACAACATCAATGTGATTAAAGCGAAGTGGCTGGAGCTCTCCACATTAGGGAATATCTGATCACAAATTTCCTAGATTTTCAACAGCTGAAAAACGAAAAAGATCATTAAAAAGTGGATAGATCAAACCAGACCTGAGCAATAATGTATTTATCACAGAATGAAGCTACTTCCCCTGGGTATATAAGCAGGCCATATATTGGAAATAGCTGTAGTTTTTGTGTAAAGTATCTTGCTGGAGACAGGAGAACTGTTTTCATCTCCAAACTGACACATTCTGGCTGTATGCCTTGATGAGCATGTTGTGCCATGCTACACAGAAAGAGGTAGAATGGATCCCCCAGTTGTCCTAATACAAAAATGAGAAGCGTCCATCACAAGGGCACACTGTACCAGCCCTGAATGCTTCAGAGGGCATTTACTGAGAGGGTGAATGAGCCTGGTGAGTCACCATGGAAACAACCATTCTTACACCTTTAAGTCTTAGATTCGAGGTGGCTACCAGGTAATGAACAATGTAATTTCTTGCTAACAGCCGAATTCTTTCTGACTCATTTTCCTCATCGAGAAAACATCATGAAGACTCAAGTAAGTTGGATATGATAGATGTTTAATTATTATTTTTTAATTTTGTAAGTATGATAAATTTACTTATACATTATATAAACATACACAATGCTCTCTGGTCATAGTCTTCCATTGCCCATCTCTGTCTTCTCCCTTGCCGCCAAATGCCTCCTGATTTCCACATTGTTCTCCCTTCTCATTTTCTTTTTTTTTTGGGTGGGGGATAATACTGGAGGACCACCAACTTCTGTTATTAATTCATTCTTATATTGACTCTCTGTGAGGAGTCATCTCTAGCTTCCAGAAGTTTCTACCTTTAACTAAGTAAGTCTTGCGGTGATTTGCCACTCCCAGGGGCCACTTGCAAAGTGAGTTCACAGCTTTTTTGTATAAGCGTTCCAGACACACCTCCACAGCCAATCCTTCTACTCACAGGTTTTTAATGTGTCTCCTGCTGATGAGGGTGACTCGGCTCCCTCTGGTACTGGAGCCAATTCATTATATGACGTTCTGCAGCTTAATTGCCCAGGACATTCATGTCAACCTAAGGTAAAGTCTCCATGGTGTTTACACTACTCATAAGCGTCTTCCCACAATCTCTAGTACAGAGTCCCATTTTAAGTGCATTCTCTGATTGGTGTGTGTGTGTGGGTGGAGGGGGGAGCGACTCCTGCACCAGATAAAGAAAAGGATTTTTTTCTCTTTTCCATGTTCTTAGAGAAGTCTAGAAAGCAATTTTGTTCATTCATTATTCTACTGTTTAAAGTCCCTACTCTATGTCATGGCTGAGCAGAGACAAATAAGAGACAGACCTAGCTCTTCCTTCATGCCACATCTATTCTACTAAATTGAGTAAACACTGGGGATCCCAGAAATAACCGACCATGTTTCTGCTCCTGAGTCAGAGAGACTTGATCAGTTTGGGAACACATTAGACATTACAGTTTTTTCAGTACCATGCACACAGCAAGCATGCTGCTGCCATTAATTTACTCTATACCACTAACCATAGAGAAGCAAACTGATACACCGGCTTTCTCAATGAGACAGCTACTAGTTCCATCTGATTGTGAAGTAAATGAGCTAAAATTCACACACTTTATCCAGTAAACCAGAAGGATTATTTATCATTATTATTAATTGTTATTATAGCTTTGGAGCCTGTCCTGGAACTCGCTCTGTAGACCAGGTTGCCCTAGAACTCACAGAGATCTGCCTGTCTCTACCTCCAGGAGTGCTAAGTGCTGGGATTAAAGGCATGAGTCACCATTGCCCTAACCGCCCCCCCAAACCCCCTAAATTCAGCAGTTCGAAGAGAAGATAATGCAGGTCTCATAAGACAGTGAAGAAAGAGCAAAGGCATCTCACTTTCTTATGTGTCTTCCAGCCAGGAGAGAACAGGAAGATTGAGTCAGGGGAAGAATAGAGCAGAGCAAGAGATACCATAATAGAAGGAGCCATAATAGGTTTAAAGAGAAATCTGGCACTAGGTAAATGTCCAGAGATCTACAAGGTTAACCCCAACTAACAATCTAAGCAATAGGGGAGAAGCTACCTTAAAAGCCCTTCTCCCATAATGAGATTGATGACTACCTTATATGTCATCCTAGAGCCTTCATCCAATAGCTGATGGAAGCAGAAGCAGACACCCACAGCTAAACACTGAGCTGAACACTGGAATCCAGTTGCAGAGAGGGAGGAGTGAAAGGTTCAGACATTATACTGGCCTGAACCTGTTACCTGGCAGAATCCATTCAGGGTTCCATGGGAACTAAGTCTGCACACAGCTGTAGAGGACCTCTTTAAAAGATAGACCCTACCCACTTACTCTTCTCTTCACTTATGCTCTCTCTCTCTCTCTCTCTCTCTCTCTCTCTCTCTCTCTCTCTCTCTCCCCCTCCGTCCTCTCTAATTCTCTGCCCTGCTCTGTTCTTCCATTTCTCTAGCTCTCCCACCATATAATAAACTGGTTAATGTGCTCTCTATAGTTTGTGCCCATCTCTTGATTTCTAATTTAAGTAAAACCTAACAAGGAGTGATGAGCAAAGGGATCAAGACCAGGCTGGAAAAACCCACAGAAACAGCTGACCTGAACAAGGGGGAGCTCATGGACCCCAGACTGATAGCAGGGAAACCAGCATAGGACTGATCCAGACCTCCTGAATGTGGGTGTCAGTTAGGAGGCCTGGGCAATCTATGGGGCCTCTGGTAGTGGATCGGTATCTATCCCTAGTATACGAATGAACTTTGGGAGCCTGTTCCATATAGAGGGATACTCTCTCAGCCTAGATACATGGGGGAGGGCCTAGGGCCTGCTCCGAATGATATGACAGACTTTTAAGATCCCCCATGGAAGGCTTCACCCTTTCTGGGGATAAGGGAAGGGATGGGATGGGGTGGTTGGTGGGGGGGGCAGGGGAGGGAGAGGGAGCTGGGATTGACATGTGGAACAAGCTTGTTTCTGATTTAAATAAAAAAAAAATTCTGATGACTGTAGGGGAAACTGTAGCCACGCCTGCTTTGGGGCTGGCTACAGGTCTGCCTAACCATGCCTTCGAGGGCATGGTCAGGGTGACGTAGAGTGAGAGGTTCAGGGCTGTGTTTCACTTTTGTTTTTCCTTTTTGGCTTGCTGTACAGACTGCTGCCGAGCCGGCTGGCTAGGTGGCTCTGTAAGTAAGGCTTTTCCCTATTAAATACCCTTATATTTCTACCTGACTCCGTATTGGTAATTTCCCACTTTATCTGGTGTCAGGAGCGGGACCTTGGCCCCATTTTGGACAGCCTGCCACTGCCCCCCCCACGGCAGACTAGGCCAGAAAAGCGCCCTCTCTCCACAGGTGCTCCAAGCTAGCTGTGCCACACAAGAGCATTCCCGCTGCAGCTGAGCTACTCAGAACCATCCTCCCAGCTTGGAGACAGTTTCTAGCTGCCTAGAGTAGAGTAGGCCTCGGCTTTCAGCAGCGGCTTCCCCTGGCCGCTGCTGCAGTAAAGCCGCATCTCTTTCAGTGGTTGTGGTAGCAAGGTCATATACTCTCTAAGATAAGCATAGCCATTATGGGACCTCTCTCCACTGCTACCACCGACTGCTGCCAAATGCCGCGCTGAGTAGCTGAACGCCTGGGCCACCTGCTGATCAAAGATAGTTACTGTATCTGGAGCAGAATTCAGGTAAAATTATGTCGGAATATTTATCATTTGCTAAAATTGGTAATATTTTTGCTTATTATGTGAATTCAATGTTTGAGGAGGATGCTAATTTGCCAATTACTGGCCTATATGCTGTAATGGCAGTTAGCTTGCTGGTACAAATAATATTACTAGCCAGAGGGCTCAGGAACAGGGACAGAGATAACCTCACCACCTGCTTGTAGGAAATAACAGCTTTATGCAATGAGGTTTTGGAGAGCAGATTAGGTCAGACCACAATTGTGCAGCAAGTAGACAGAAATTGGATGATAAGCTTGGCTCTGTGTCCAATATCCTAAAGACGGAACTGTCTGTTACCCAAGATGAGATGCAGTGTATTTATGATAAGATAAACACAGAGAGATCCTCCACGTCTGAGGCCTTAGAGGCTAGGCTGTCAGAAGACTGTGACGAGCTAAAGAATATCTGTAGCTAAAGGATATCTGAATTACTCCAATCAGATAGGCAATGTTACCCAGAAACTAGATGCAAAGGTGCAAAATGCCCAGGATAGTGTTGAAGAATTGGACAATGCCAGTCAATCAATTATTGAAGCATCTAAGGTAGCAGATCACAAATTTGAGTCTAGATTTGAATGTTTGGAAGATAATTTACAGTACAGGGCTAACAGATTACATAGGTCCATATGGTCGATTGCTGAGGACTCAAAATCAGCAAATCATGACCTCCAATCTAGACTCCAATACCTAGAAGGAAGTTTCCATGCCATCCAGATGCTGCCTAAGGATGATTGTATTAAAGACCTAGAAAAACGTGTAGAGGAGCAGCAGTTAGAGCAACTTACAGATTCACTAACATGCTTGGAATCTATGATTAAGGAGATTGAAACTTTTCATAAGGATATCATTACTAGGCTTAAAGATCGTTGGGATGCCTCAGAGGCAGAATTACTCCAATCTGAGGCACCTACTACACCCAGGTATCATGACTATTCCTCTAAGGTTGTTATTCGTACACCATTAGTGTACCCAGCTACCATGGTAGAAAAGCCAGCTTGTAAGAAACACCCTCATGGATGGATGGCTTATGAATGGCAACCTATACAGCTGAAGGATCTTAAGAATATTAAAGAATCAGTTGTCTCATATGGTCTCCATAGTCCATACTTAAAACAGCTATTGCATTCATGGGCAACCTTCAATAGGGTGACACCCACAGATTGGGAACAATTGGTAGCAGCTGTACTTGAGAATTCATGCCAAATCCATTGGAAAGCATTGGTGAGGGAAGAGACGAAGCTCCTTGAGCATCAGGGCATAAAGGAAGGTTTTGAAGCCCCTGTAGATAAGCTTCTAGGTCAGGGTATTTATGCTAACCCAGAGGCTCAGGCTGAATATGAGGACTATATACTGTCCCTATGCAGGAAAGCAGCATTAAATGCCTGGGATAAGCTTCATGAGCCAGGAGAACGCCTAGAAATTTATACCAGAATAGAACAGGGACCTACAGAACAGTCCAGGACTTCTTACAAAGGTTAACTAGGGCAGTAGAATTACAGGTAACAGATCTAGAAACAAGACAATCAATTATATATACAATAGATTATGAGAATGCAAACCCAATATGCAAAAGAATCCTCTTGCCTTTAAAGATCAGATCAGCCCCACTAGAAGAATGGGCTTTGTATCTAGCCAACATTGATTATAATGTGCAAGATACTGGAGCTTGGATAGGAGAAGCCATTTTGAAAGGTTTAAAAAGGCAACAGGAAATTAAAAGTTCTAGAGGTGAGGATGCAAGGCCTTGGGAACGAGAAGCACCTTACAGAAGTCAACATAGTACCAAGAGGCTAGAGGTTACTACTGCTATGAACCAGAACCTTGGGTAGGAAGAGCCTACCCCTGGAGACCATGAAGGCACCAGGAACATAGATTTTTCAACTGTGGTAAAATGGGACATAATAAGAGAAATTGTAGACAAACGAATTCTTACAAGCTTCTATTAATGATAAAAGGCCTCAGTTGAAAGTGAAAATTAATAATAAAGTTATTTCTGGCTTAGTAGACACTGGGGACTATTATTACCAAAAAGTCTTGGCATCAGAAATGGCCTCTTAGAGAGGCAAATGTACAATTTTTAGGAATTGGGACTCTATCTAGAGTTCAACGGAGTGTTAACTCGGTGGTCTGCATTGGAACGGAAGGACAGAAAGGGATACAGAAACCATACGTGGCAGATATAGCTATAAATCTCTGGGGTCGTGATCTCTTACAGCAATGGAATACTCAGATGAATATTCCTCCAATGTCAGATACAAATTATGTACAATCTTTAGACAGTAGAAAGACGCTATGGAAAACAGTTACCAACCATCCGTGCTGTACAGAAACTAGGTACAAATGATGGACCTTCAGAGGAGCCAAAGGCCCTGCCACTGAAGTGGCTTACAGATGAACCAGTTTGGGTAGGACAATGGCCTATGACCTCTGAGAAGCTAGAGGCTTTAGAAAAGTCAGTACAGGAACAGCTAGATGCTGACATATAGAGGAATCTACAAGTCCTTTGAATTCTCCAGTATTAGTTATCAAAAAGAAGTGGAGAAAGGTGAGATCTGAGAGCCATAAATAAGGTAATTCAACCAATGGGCTCTCTGCAACCTGGAATGCCATTACGTTCCTTAATACCTAAAGAATGGCCTATCATAGTCATTGATCTAAAAGATTTTTTTCACAATACCGTTACAGGAAAATGATAGAGAAAAATTTGCATTTACTGTACCAACTCTGAATAATGCACAGCCCTTTAGGAGATATCAGTGGAGAGTTTTGCCACAAGGAATGCTAAATAGTCCTACTTTGTGTCAGCACTTTGTACAGCAACCTTTGGAAATAATTCGTAAGAAGTTTTCACAATCTTTTGTTTATCATTACATGGATGACATTCTTTTATCAGATTCCAATAAAGAAGCTTTGGAACATATGTTTGAAATTGTGAAGGAAGTTCTGCCTATTTTGGGGGTTATAGCCCCAGAAAAGATACAAAGAGGAGATTCTATTAACTATTTAGGTTACAAGATAGACTTACTAAGAATCAGACCTCAAAAGGTACAAATTAGGAGAGATCGTTATCAAACTCTTAATTCTCTTCAGAAATTATTAGGGGAAATGTCTCAATTACAGACAATTATTGGTGTAGTAGGACATGACTTAAAGCATTTAAAAATGGCCCTTAACGGTGATAAGGGCCTAAACAGTATGAGAATATTATCTGCTGAGGCAGAAAAGAGTTACAATGGGTAGAAAACAGAATATTGGTTGCACATGTAGATCGGATAAACCTTGATTTAGACTGTATTCTGGTTATCTTGCCATCCAGAGAATACCCTTCTGGGATTCTGATGCAGAGGGAAGACACTATATTGGAATGGATATTTCTGCCACATAAACAGAATAAAAAAATAAAAACATATATAGAAAAGATTTCTGATTTGATTTTAAAGGGTAAATTAAGACTTCATCAGCTGACTGGAAAAGATCCAGCAGAAATTATAGTACCTTTAACTAATGAAGAAATTTCCTCCTTGTGGAAGGATAATGAATACTGGCAAATAGCTCTTTCTGACTTTTTGGGAACAATTAGCAACAACTATCCCAAAACTGACAGAATTAAATTCATAAAAAAGACAGTCTGGATTCTTCCACGTATTGTAAGACAAACTGCCATTTCTTACCTTCTACACTGATGCCAACAAATCAGGTAAGGCAGGTTATAAAGCAGGTGAGGTAAGTAAAGTAGTTCAAAGTCCATATACATCTGTACAGAAGGCAGAATTATATGCAATTCTCATGGTGCTTATGGATTTTACAGAACCTCTTAATATAGTTACTGATTCTCAATATGCAGAAAGAGTCATGTTACACATTGAGACTGCAGAATTCGTTCCTGATAATAAAGAATTAACTTCTCTGTTTTTAAAATTAGAGGAAACAATCAGAAACAGAAGTAATCCTATATACATTACACATATCAGATCCCATACGAGTCTGCCAGGCCCACTAGCACAAGGCAATGATGAGATTGATCGTTTATTAATTGGAAGTGTGCTAGAAGCCTCAGAATTTCATAAGAAACATCATGTAAATAGCAAAGGTTTGAAAAAGGACTTCTCCATCACTTGGCAACAAGCCAAGGAGATAGTGAGAAACTGTCCTACTTGTTCCTTTTATAACCAAACTCCATTGCCAAAGGTTGTAATCCTAAGGGCATTCAGAGAAATGAGGTTTGGCAGATGGATGTCTTTCACTTTACAGAATTTGGAAATTTGAAATATGTACATCATACTATAGACACATTCTCAGGGTTCCAATGGGTTACTGCTCTTAACTCTGAAAAAGCTGATTCTGTTATTACACACCTGCTAGTGGTGATGGCAGTTATGGGTATACCTGCACAAATAAAAACTGACAATACTCCAGCGTATGTCTCCACAAAATTAGAACAATTTTTCAAATATTATAACATAAAGCATGTCACTGGTATACCACACAATCCTACAGGACAAGCAGTGGTTGAGAGATCTAATAGAACACTTAAGGAGATGCTTAACAAACAAGCTTGGAAGACTAAACCCCCAAACATAGGTTGCGTAATGCTTTATTAACACTAAATTTTCTTAATGCTAATGAAAAAGGACAAACAGCTGCAGAAAGACACTGGACAACAGAGAACACTGCTGAACTGAATACTGGCTGAACTGAATCAGCCAGTATACTTCAAAGATGTACTAACCTCTGTGTGGAAACCAGGACATATGTTACGTTGGGGTAGGGGATTTGCATTGGTTTCCACAGGAGAAGAAAAAACTTTGGATACCATCAAAGTTGATCAAGATTTGCGTTGATAAGGAAAAACCTCTCAACAAGGACAAATGACAGGTATTCTACTAAGGTATATCTTATAAACTAAATAGAAACCTCCCAAAGGAAAGGGAAGTATTTTGCTTTTATCTTCACAGGAAAACTCATCTCCAGAAGGCAAAGGACACTGCATGGGTAGATACTTAAGAAGAGAAGGTAGCTATAACCATCAAACAAAAGGAAAGTGCCATATGGTAAACTTTACAGCTGTCTCTCAGAGAACTCTATTTCTCTTTATTTCCTAATCCTTATTCAATTAAACCAATGCTGGATTTAGAGGTGGATTTGGCTTTCCTCCTCTAAAATCCAAGCATGTTATTTAACTAAACTTTAGAGTTTCTGTATTGTATCAAGAACACAATTGATGTAATACAGAATAAAAGAAGAATTTGGGGACTATCTTTGTCTTTTCTTGGATCTTTCTTTCAAGGTGTGCACCCTCTCATAATTGTAATGCTCCTATCGTTGCCTTTCCCAGTATGTGTACATCAGAAGCAAACATTTCTCTTCGAATTGTTTATGTTTGAGTCCCACACAGCCAATGAAGACCTGCCTGACAGCAATCCCTGGACACCCCAGAAAGAAAATGGGCCACACCTCCTTGACTGCACTGGATCCAACTTGCTCCATTTCAACTGACACTCCTGCCAGAGCTTCGGGTACTGACTTCAATCAAGTTGAGGATTTCAAGTGAGATCTTCAATCAAGCGAATCCCATCTAACATGGACTGGATATAATCCATTCAAGACTTTCACTATACTAACATTTTCCTCCTACAGGACCCCACAAGGCTATCGTCGTCCCCACAAGCAGGAAGTAACTTGGAGGATGGTATGCCCCCTTTCCCCATTGTTGTCATTTAGGATAGTATATATACCTAGTTAGGGATAGCTTCCTATTGTTTGTGGTTGGGATTGGAAGGAGGTATTTAGGATTGGACACCTCTTTCAGATGACTCTAGGGTTTAGTTAAAATAGATAGTTAGGATGTGACATAAGCAGATTGTTGTATGTTCTTATATTTCAAACCTTTATGTTTGTTAATTTTGGATACTTTACACTGTTAAGTTTTAATCCTCTTTTAGACTAAAAGCGGAATTGTAGGGGAACCTGTAGCCACACCTGCTTTGGGGCTGGCTACAGGTCTGTGTAACCACACCTGCGAGGGCGTGGTCAGGGTGATGTAGAGTGAGAGGTTCAGGGCTGCGTTTCACTTTCGTTTTTCCTTTTCAGCTTGCTGTATAGACTGCTGCCGAGCTGGCTGGCTAGGTGGCTCTGTAAGTAAGGCTTTTCCCTATTAAATACTCAGCTGGCTAGGTGGCTCTGTAAGTAAGGCTTTTCCCTATTAAATACCTTATATTTCTACCTGACTCCGTTTGGTAATTTCCCACTTTAGATGACAGCTTATGCTGGAGAGGATGTGGAGTAAGTGGAACACTCCTCCATTCCTGGTGGGACTGCAGATTTGTGCAGCTGCTGTGGAAATCAGTATGGTGGTCTATCAGAAAACTGGGAATCAATCTACCTCAAGACCCAGCACTACCACTTTTGGACATATACCCAAAGGATGCACACGCACACCACAAGGACATCTGTTCAACTATGTTTATAGCAGCATTATTTGTAATATCCAGAACCTGGAAACAATCTATATACCTCTCAAACGAAGATTGGATAAACAAAACGTGGTACATTTACACAATATAGTACTGTTGTGGTTCTTGGTTACATCAGTAAAAGAATTCAAGACTAGAAGCAGATGGAAACTCAAGGACAATTTATTTGAGTTCAAAAGAAAAACCCAAGGGCAGGCAAACTGTAAATCTCGTGAAAGGTTCAGGCATTATGCTGGTCTGCCCCAGTCTATTACCTGGCAGAATCCACTCAGGCAGTACCCTCCTCAGCCCAGGGTTCCATGGGAAGGTGTAGAGGACCCCTTTAAAAGACAGACCCCTCTCCTCTCTTGCTTTTGTCGTTCTCTTTGCTGTCTCACTCTGTCTCCCTCTCATCTCTTGCTCTCCACTCCCCCACCTGAATAAACTATGGTTAATGTACTCTACAAGTTTGTGTTCCACCGCGCCGGTCTCCATCTTGTGGTTTTCTTTCTTTTTCTAATTAAGCTTTTACAAAATAACACCTTGAAGCTTCTCGGAGGAGGTAGAAGGGGAAGGAAAGAAAGATGCCATGCCTTTTGAGACAGCAAGCATGGGAGGTAAGCCACGTGGCAGCACGAAGAGAATCTTGGAGGAAGAGTAGAACCTGCCAGAGTGCTAGGCAGTTTAGAAGCTTCTCAGGCCCCAGCCAGCAACTGAAAACCACAGTAGTAGAGAAGACACACAGAGTCCGGCAGTCACAGCTGCACCTGGTGAGGGCTGGCGGTGCCTAAAGTAGGAACCTGGAATTCTGGGAGGGAAAAGTCACAAAGTGAATTTATCCCCCCCCCTGGGGTGGCCCCTAGCCAGGATCCTGACCTGTCCCACTGGATTGACTCTATTTTTTTTCCTGAGGCAGTGTTTCTCTGTGTAGCTCTCACTGTCCTGGAACTCAGAATCCACCTGCCTCAGCCTCTTGAGTGCTGGGACTAGAGGCCTGTGCCACTTCCCCCCCATCCTCTCCCCGCAGGATTATCTATGAAGGGAGGAGAAGCAGACATATCTACACCTAGAAGTAGATTCCATTTTCCCCTATAACAGGTCAAATAAAACTCATCTATGCATTGGATTTGGCTTGATGGACACCAGTAGAAACTTCTGGATTATAGGCCGTCTCTGAGGTGAGAAGAAGCAGTGTGCATTCATTTGGCCATTATGCCCTCAAAAATCTGGGGACAAAGTGCTTTCAACTTTGCTTATAGAGGTAAGAAGTAAGCAGCTGTGGTGGATTGAAAAAAAATGGCCCTCAAAGAGTGTGGCACTATTAGGAGGTGTGGCCTTATTGGAGGAAGTATGTCACTGTAGAGGCGGGCTTTGATGTCTCATGTGCTCAAGCCGTGCCCAGTGACACAGACCACTTCCTGTTACCTGTGAGTCAAGAAGTAAGGACTCTGAGCTCCAGCACCGTATCTTCTTGCACATCATCATGCTAATGGATTAAACGTCTGAAGATGAAAGCCATCTCATTAATTATTTTCCTTTTAGAGTTGCCATGGTCATGGTGTCTCTTCACAGCAATAGGAACCCTGACTCAGACAGTGTTATTATACTAGTCACTACAGATTTTCAGGTGTGGCAGGGTATTTCATCTGCAGTCATCTGAATGGAAGCAGGACATGCAAGAGTTACCAACCCCTCAGGTTAATGAGTAAATATTAAGTGAGGTTTGTAGAAATCTTAAATTATACAATTATTAAGTGGGGTTTGTATAAATCTTAAATTATCTTGAATGTTATGGCTTGGACTATTGTTGAAAACATTTGATGATGTCATCACGGTGAGCCAAGAATAAATAAATCTGGGAGAAAAACTTCCTCCCGTCTCTATGAAAGTTGCCTTAATAGATGGATGGAGGTTTAGCTCAGTGGAAGAGTGTACTTCATAAAGCTAGATTTTCGATTCCCAGCACTTTTTTGTTTTAAATTTGCCTTCTGATCCCCCATGGAAGGCCTCACCCTCCCTGGGGAGCAGAAAGGGGTTGGGATAGGGGGTAGGTGGGGGGCAGGGGAGGAGGGGAGGGAGAGGGAACTAAGATTGACATGTAAAAGAAGGTTGTTTCTAATTTAAATAAAAAGAAGGAAAAAATAGAAGAAAAAAAGGAAGATAGCAACTGGAAAAAAAATGCCTTCTGGTTTTAGAGTTAGGTTACTTCAATTTTTTTTTTTCAGAGCCATAGTTAATTATTAACTTTCAATTTAGTGCAGTGTTTGAAATGACTAATTCTTTTCTATGCTGTTTTATCTAAGCACACTGAGTGAAACTAAACTATGTGCTACTTGGGTCAAAGGATCCATGAAAAATACATATGGCAGTGACAAGGACTAGGTACCACAGGTATACCTCACAACGCTGGTGCTGCCTCAGCAGCTACTTCAGGGAAAACTTGTCTTGAGGAATGATAGGGGCTTGCAGAGAGAGAAAGAGAGAGGGAGAACAAATTGATACTTTTTATAGAGGTGGGAAGAAAATTCTAGGTCTATGTGAGTAATTGCTGATGGCCTGTGTTGATGAAGCACTGTTCTTTCCAGGTACTGGAATTTTCCAGCTGCTGGGACTCCATGTGGTCATTACTTTTGTGAAGCTCTTTTTCATCTTCAGAGAAAAGAGGCCAAGGGTCAGTGGGAACACTATTTTTCCCCCTAAGAATGAAACTTTATATAGCTTTATGCCTAAGATCTTAATTGAACTCAAACTGTAAAACTGCACAGACTTAAGTCATACTTTTGTAAGCAGTCTTTTTTGTTTGTTTGTTTTGTTTTGTTTTGTTTTGTTTTTTTAGACTAGATCATTCTAGGGCAGAGGTATTTTCTTGTTGATCTTGCTCAGAGAGAAGCCTAGAACTAGTTTTGGTTGGCTTCCCAGGGCCTGGCATTGCAGTGAAGGGGCTCATAGAAAGTGAGTGGGGGCTGTGAACAGTGCATATAGTTAATGCTACTCTTCCCTTGAACCTTCAGTGACTTGGGCTGGCCAAACGGCTCACTGGATTGCCAAGCCTGACAATGTGAGTTTGATTCCTAGGACCCACATGGTAGAAGGAGAGGACTCACTCCAGTAAGTTGTCTGTCTTCTGAGCTCCACACACTGTGTCATGTCCCTACCCTAAATGCACATAATAAATACACATAAAAAGAAGCAAAGGAAAAGAAAAATATGAGTAAATATAAATGGATATTTACCATTGAGAGCAGAAATAATAACATTTTTTGCAAGTCTTTAGTGACTTTATAACTAAAGCACACAGAAATAGAAAAATCAGGAAGGGATTAAACACAATCATCGCCTAAGCTCTAGTAATGTGAAGTGATAAAGTGGCAATTTTTACTAGAATATGCTAACTCAGCTATGCACAGTCTTACCTACAAGAAAACCACTACAGGTAAAAAGCGACCATGTATAAAACAGTCAAATTCTGAGCACAACTTATTGACAGGTGACAATGGAAGTTGGCCTTGGATTCTTATGGAAACCGAGATGACAAGGAGGAACTAAGTATGGTTCCAAAATCTTGGTCTCTGAGGTATGGTGAAGAACTGAGCTTTTTTTTTTTTTTTTTTTTTTTTAGTATTATTAATATTACTTCTCTAGGAGAGAAAAAGAAAAGTCATTTTTGTGGCATAGTGGAACAGGCTGGGACAGCAGTAACTCCTGTTGGTGCTCCGGAGAGACACAACCCCCCCCAAGTCCCACTGACGTCTCTCCTATAGATGAAGACATTAATATTCTGAAAGTTACTTACAGTTCCACAGAAAGAAAATAAATTGGACCAGAATGGAAGTCTGGGTGTTTTAGAGTAAAACTTTGCATTTCAGACAATGCTGTATGCTATTTCTAAACTTGCTTTGTGGACCTGAGGAGATTTCACGTAGAAGTAGAATTATGTTAATTATTAAAATGAATTATGTTTATTATGTATCCCAGTGTTGTGTATGCCTAATACTTAAGCTTTCTCTTGACTTCGTTTTTTTCTTTTTAATACCCCAAAGAGATAGATACTTAATTAGCTAACTGTTATTGTTTCTTTCAGTTTTTGTTTGTTTGTTTTGTTTTTGTTTTTCGAGACAGGGTTTCTCTGTGTAGCTTTGGAGCCTATCCTGGCACTCGCTCTGGAGACCAGGCTGGCCTCTTGAACTCACAGAGATCCTCCTGCCTCTGCCTCCTGAGTGCTGGGATTAAAGGTGTGCGCCACCAACGCCCAGCCTTGTTTCTTTTAGTATTGAGGATTGAACTTAGGCCCTACTGTATGCTAGGCAAGTACAAGTGAGCTACACGCTTCCTCATTTTTATGGATAAGAAAACTGAACATTTTTAGGTTGTGTAACAGCCCCATGATTTGTGAAGCCATTAAAAACAAACAAACACACAAAAACAAAGACAAAAACAAAAAGGGAGCTCAACCTGCTGTTCAATACTACTGTTCAATACCCTTTCTTCCTTTGGTAGGAAACAGTGGGGAGATGGCTTAGTCTGTAAAATGTTTGCTGTGAATTCATGAGGACTTGTGATCAGTACAGAACACCAAAGTAAAAGCTACTTGGAAGCTTTTAGTTCTAGCACTGGGGGTGGGGGACAGATAGACAGACCAGTCAGCTTAGCTGACTCAGTGAACTCTAGGCTCAGAGACCCTGTCTCAAAAGATACAGAAGGATGGGGATGGAGAAATGCTCTTCCAGAGAACCTAAGTTTACTTCCCAGAAACCACTTTGGGCAGCTCACCTCTAATTCCAGCTGGAATGCTCTCATGTCTCTGACCTCTGCAGTCTACAGGCGCCTGAGCTCACATACACCCTGAACTCTCACATAAACATAATAAAAAGTAAGAGAAATAAAATCTTAAAAACATGAAGTGCATGGGTATTGACAACAGACCTGGAAGCCGACTTTAGACCTTTACACAGACGAGCACCTGTACACTCACACTGAGAGGAGATAAACACTCAAATCGTGCTGTCCCATTGGTCTCCTTTGATTCTGTCTTGGACTATCATCAGCTTGCAAGCCTAATGTTTGATTTTTTTCGGCTCTTCCATTTCTTCCTTTAGATTTTCAGCTCGACTGAGGGTCACTTCCATCCTGTTCAATTTAGGGACATTACTAGTGCATACTTACATAGGCTCCTTTTTCCAGAGCCCTGGCCAATGCCTCATCAGGATGTATTGCTGGCTTCTTAAGCTCCAGTAGCTGTCACCGCTATCTTTTTAGAACAAAGGAATAATTAGAGATCATTTGTAATAAAAGCCACTTCTCCTTTTCTGACAGAAGAGCTTTTGTGTCTTGTTGACCTCTTTGAAAATTACAGAAAAATATAAAAATCAATCCATCAAAAAAATCCACAAAACTCAACACCTCATCCAAATGACTTGCCCATCCCAGACTGAAGCACCCTCAGAAGGAGGCTTTCTGGTCTTTCATCTAAGGCCAGTGTGAAAGCCTATGTAGTCCCTTGGACCACTTTAATCAATTTAATGGGATTTGTCGACTTCAGGCTTTGGGACAGTACAAAGAGACACTCAGATGTGAGCAGTGCATCAATCTTCTCCCAGAGCACCAGACTGAAAACAGCTGGATGTGATGAGGAGAGGTCTAAGAGGAGTCAGTGATGTCCACTCTGGCTGGATTGAGATAGTCTGAAATGGGTTGTTTATTCCTGAAGGTGTGGCAGAGCCAGCTGGCCCCTCTCTCCCCCATCATTTCCTTTACAAGGTACATGTGAGTAAAGACGTGTACTGTGATGGACCTTTGTTAGTTCAAAGGTTTTTACTTCTTTATTCTAAAGCCCCATTGTGAATTCACAGGGCTTAAAATATGTATCACTGTCCCTTTCATTTTATCTTTCTAAAAGAAATCAAAGACAGAAATTTTTTTTTCTTCCCAATGAACTTATGTGGTGTTTGCACATTTGGTTTCTTAACATCTCAGCTGGTTCAGTGGGAGCTGCTGAGACATTGTTCTCTCAGAACCCGGACTGATGCTTCTCTCTTTAGTAATTACAGTTTAGTTTATTGTAAAATAACAGAAAGGAAAAAGCCCTTGAGTATATTAAAATTTTTATTTTATGTGTATGGGTGTTTTATCTGCATGTATGTTTTTGTACTACTTGAGTGCTTGGTGCCTACAGAGGCCAGAAGAGAGTATTGGATCCCCTAGGGTTCGAGTTACAGATGGTTGTGAATCACCTTGTGGGTGCTGGGCATTGAACCAGGTCCTCTGAAAGAGCCACCAGTACTCTTAACTACTGAACTGTCTCTCCAGCTCTCTGCAAGTGCATTTTAAAAAAGATCCGAGAATGTTAATTAGCCTTTCCTTTTTCTATTAAAACTGAGGAATTTGTCTTTCTATAATCCCTACCACTGATGGCATTCAGGATCAAACAAAGGGTTTTGGACGTCTTGGAAGTCACTCAGTGCTGAGTTGTCCTCCATCCACTAAGCAGCTCAGCTGGTCTTGATCTTACAGTTTTCCCATCTTGGTCTCCAGAGTGTTTCAGTTATAGTTGGGTGTCATCATTCTTGACTTCCAATATTTGAGTATTTCTATTCACAACATTTGCTTCAATAGAACCCAGATAAACAGACCAGGTTTGGGGCATGACCATTGTGTTCTATATAGGGTGATAGTAAAATAAATAAATATCTTGTCTGTATGACCAAAATAACAGTCTCATGAGTATTACTAATTGCTGTTTACTATTGTCAGCCCAAGGAATTTGTCCTGCAGGCATTTATTTATTGAGAATTGCTTGCCACCTGGAGTCTCTATGTATTATGTTTTTTGTTTTTTTTTTAATCTGACATGCAATCCATACTTTAAAGCCCATCTTTTATCCATTCAATACAGTTTAAAGTTTGCTGACTGGCAGTTTATGAAAACAAGACATGTTCACTTTTTCAAATCTGGGAAAACAGAGAAATCTCTTAGTAGCATAAAAACCAAAACCAACCCCCCCATCAAAACAAAACAACAAAAGCCCCCACACCATCCAGTTTCCTAAAGACATACATTGTTCACCAAGCTCCTAAAATGTGATTCAAAACACTCATGACAGGTAAAGGAAGGAAAGAAAATTAAGATAGGGCACAAACAAAGCAGAATTAGTAATTCAGGTAAATACAAACTGTATATAAAAGAAACTGTCAAGGTAATGGAGAATGCTTCTTCAGGACAGGACACTTAGGCAGTGGGAAACGGAGGTGAATGTTTTATACTCAGTGCAAAGGCTCTATGTAGTTTCAATTCTCTCTCTAGGTCTCCTTTTGGCACATGTGTATGAATGGTGTGTGTGCATGTATGCCTGTGTATTTGCATACATGTACATACATGCATGTGCACATGGAGGCTAGAGGCTGGCATTAGGTGTCTTTTTTGGTCACCCTCCACCTTATTCACTGAGACAGGGTCTCTCACGTGACCTAGAACTTGCTGATTCAGCTAGTCCCAGCTTGCCTGGGAGCTCCTCCATCTCCATGCTGGGATTACAAGTGTTCAGCCATGCTTGCTTGGCATTTGTTTAAAGATCCAAACTCCAGTCCTTAATACTTGTGGACCAAGCCTGCTGAGCCATCTCCCCTACCTTGAATTTCCTACTTTGAGTCCATTGTTGTAGTGAACACTTACCTTGGCCTCTAGCCTTTCCAGGGTTGCATGGGCTTTCTCCTGAGGTTTACATTGTTGCAAGTTTTAAGGGCCCGACAAGTAACAGACTCTCAGCTAGCCTATGTTGCTTTGTAGTTTATTGTTACAAACTGTAACTGATCAGAAGCTGTAACTTTCTTAGTTAAACCATGCTGCTCTGTCTCATTTGTCACATTTCGCTGGTGGTGTTTCTGAGAGGGGCTTACTAGGAAATATGAATGATACAATTTTTAAGGCACAATGTAAAAACATAATTGTCAAAGGTGTCTATACAGCTAGGATCACAAGCTGTATTGACAAGGATTAAAATTAGAGGATACATGGACAAGATCTAATTATTATTATTATTATTATTATTTTATTTTTATTATTGTTTTTTTGAGACAGGGTTTCTTTGTGTAGCCCTGGCTGTCCTGTTACTCTGTCTGTGGACCAGGCTGGCCTCAAACTCACAGATATCTACCTGCCTCTGCCTTCCTAGTGCTGGGATCAAAGGTGTGCACTGCCACAGCCCAGCAAGGTCTATTATTTTTAAAGAAAAACTTACTCTGGGTTTGAAAGAGTTACGACTCAAATTAGAACTCAAACTGATCCTGTAGTTTTGATCTGCAGTGACCTTCAAAGGAACCTGTATTAAAGGCATGGTTGACAGCTTGTGGCACTATGGGGAGTTGTAAAACAAATTAGGAGGCGGAGTTTAATGCAAAAAGGTTTCATCTTTAACGTCTTTAACGGTTGGCCTACAAGGGAATTAGGACATTGACCCTTCCCTCTCCTTGTGCTTCCCAGATGGCAATGCCGCCAAATGAACAGTCCTCCACTCTCACATGCTCCCACAAGAGAACTGTGCTATCACACCCCCCAAACAGCAGAGACTGAAACTGTGAGCACAAATAACCTTTCATCCTTTTGGTTCACTTATTCAGCTGGTGTGTGTGTGTGTGTGTGTGTGTGTGTGTGTGTACTCGTGGAGGCCTGAAATCAAGTTCAGTCATCCTCCTCAACTTTTTCCACCTCTCTCATTTAAGCTGGAGCTCACTGACTTGGCTACATTGTCTGGCCAGTGAGCCCCAGGAATCCTCTTGCTTCCACCTCCCCAGCACCGGAATTACAGACACAGAGTATTGGAGACTGACCTCAGGTCTTCAGGCTCACTCTTGCTCTGACTGATGCAGTTGGGTTGTCTAGCTTCTCCCATCTGTTTAGCTGTGGTTCAACAGCAGAGCTCCGTCAGCCCGACCTCCTGATGGGGGTGAATGTCCTTATTTTCCTGGGTTTCTGGTGAATGCTGTTGTTTTCCTGGGTTTCTGGTGCCATGAACAAAGTTGTCCTTTGCTGATTTCTTTTTTCCTCTATACTCTTCAGGCTTCTGGCTTTTCCACGTTGTGAAATCAAGGACATTTGTTGATATTCAACTGAGATAGCAAGCTCTCCTTCTTATTAACTGTTTTGGCTGCTTGTCTGTTCCTTTTGCCCTTGTGGGCTTACAGCTTTTGATCCCTCCTTTGTCACTGTAGTAACATATAAGAGGGAGAGAAGTAACTCCACAGTTCCACTTGCTATATTTTCTTAAGTCAATTTAGATGATTGCAGATCACCTGAAGAACATTTACAACTGCAAAACCCTACAGAATAAAATCAACCAATTCTTGACCTACAAGGAATTAATGGTGAGAAGCCTCTTTCTCCTCTCACCTTGTCATGATAAAAATCAATGTATAACAACTACACTTATCTGCCTGTCTATCTTCTGTAGATATAGTATAATATACTAGTATACCTAGTATCTAGAAGAGATATGGTTGGGTTACTGCAGTGCCTTAAAATATTATATTTTGTAGCTGTCTATCACCTATCAGTCATGTATTAGTTATGCATTTATGTTTATGTGCTCTCTAGATGTTTAAGGTTCATACACCCCAGATTTTTAAGTGTTTACAAACATACAAGTTGTATCCTCAGTTTTCTATTCTTTTTACAAACCAATTATTATACTTATTGCTATGCACATTCATTTATGTCCAAGATGATATTTGTAATGCTTTCTCATTCTTGTTTTCAGTAACTCACATGGCAGTTTGTGAATGCAGTGTAGTTGCTGAAAACAAGATACATCTCTGTTGGACATTGGCATCCGAGTTGTTGCCAATCTTTTGCTCTGACATGTGTGGCTGAGCTCCCTTTAATCTCACGTACACTCTGATCAGCTTTCCAAAGTGGCATTTCCAGGTTGAAGGGCACATGATTTTGTAGATAATGCTAATTGTTTTTCATAAGAACTAAACAAGTTTGCACTTTTATCAACAGTAGGTAAGGAATACTGTTAGCTCCCAAGCTGACCCTGGAATTCTAGATTACAACCAGCATAGTTGTCTTTTTAAGGGATTTTTTCTTTTAGTATAAAGGAGACGGAATGTCTTATACAGTTTTGTCCAGGGCCTACTTGTTTGCTTAGTCTAGTTCTAACCATTTTTGTCTCCTGTTTTTTTCTTGCTGATTTTGTTTTAGTTTTCTTTGAACACTGTACATTATGCAGATTCACACAGTGAGATGATGCCCATCGAGTGACTTCCATTCATGGATGTTCTATTCATGAATGAAGGCAGAACCTATGATTTGTGTCTAGCCAAGAGATTTTGAAAAAGCTGACAAGATTTTTATAGAAATAGTTTAAGGTCCTTAAATTTTAGGTTAGAACAAAAATGGGTGATCCTGGCCTCCCTTGTGTTAGTCAGGTGGGCACTATCAGAGAGGAGGTGAGGTAGTGGGTGGAGGAGCACTGTCACTGGTGTTGAACAAGCAGCAATGTATTTTGTTGACATGTGAAGGGGTTTGGAGATGGATCTCATTCTAATCAGTTCTCAAGGTGAGAACACAACGTGTGTGTGTGTGTGTGTGTGTGTGTGTGTGTCTGTGTGTGTGTGTGTGTGTGTGCATGCATGCCTCTATGTATGTATGTGCATCTCTATGTGTTTATGTGTGCATGCATCTGTGTGTGTGTGCATCTGTGTGTGTTTGTACATCTACATGTGTGTGCATCTGTGTGTGTGTGTGTGTGTGCATGTATCCATATGTGTGTACCACTGCTTATAGAGAGCACACAATTCAAATCATCAATGTCTTCATATAAAATTTCATGAATAACTTGTCATATTTATGTCATATGAAATGACATCTTGAGAGAACACCTTCCTTTAACATGTGATACACCAAAGGTTGGTTGTTTTTGTACTGCATGGATGATGTGGACCTTAGTCCTAAGCATTGTTGACATACACAACTAAGCCAGGACCTCCAACCCAGACCAGGCAATAGCTTAATCTCCATATTTTGTTTGGCTCTTGAGTGGTTCAGAGCTCACAATGGGAAAAAAGAGGGCTATTTAGTGGATTCCTCCAATTGTATCAGTGTCCGATCTGAGCCATATAGCTGTGTGCTTGCCGGCATCCTTTCCTAAATTCCATCAGTGGAATTTGTGCACTAGAGGACAGAATATGGTGTTGCAGTCTCTGGAGCTGGAGTTATGAGGCTGCTCTGTGCCACCCTGGGTGGGTGCTGAGGAACAAATTTTGGTTCTTTGCAAGATCAGTATTTGCTTTTAATCTGAGCCGAATCTTCAGCCTGACTCAGTCGCTATGGAATGACTGACTTTCCTCACTGGTGGTGGCAGGGTTGAATCTGTACATCTGTGGAAGGAGGCACACACTTTTTGTTCAGGTTCATTCAGTATTTCCAGAGAAAGAGCAGAGCCTATAAAATTCATTAAATATTACCACAATAAGAAAAAAAAGACAAACCACAAGAGAAAAACAATCCATGCACAACGCTTCACTGCAGACTCGACTGTTTTGGTGTTTATAAATACTCGTCTGTGGAGAGAAGTGTGTGTATTACGGTAATTATGCATTAGTGCCTCATTAGTGGGGGTTACAGCCATACTGCTTCTTTTTTTCTCTAGTGTATTTCTGATAAGTTAGCATTTTTAAAGTCTTATTTAAAATGTAATAAAAACAGAGGAGAGAGAGTGTATATTCAAGAGCAAATAATTTGTAATTCCTTCTGCTGTATGAAGAAAGTAGACCGTGGGTTTCTGGGCCTCTAGAGAGAATAAGGAATTGCCTTTCCCCTCAGAATCAGAGCCCAATTACTTGAAAACTGCCAGTCACAGCAGAAATTGTGGGTGTTTTCCTTGAGATCATTCTCCTGTTATTTACATTTAAATTCTAGGAGTCCTAAATACATTGTGAATGTAGATCTGTGCTCCCAGCATTGGCCTCATCATGCAGCTTGCTTCTGTACGGTGCTCAGTCTCACGGTGCCTGGGCATTCCTACTAGATCACCTTAAAGCCAGTGTAACGTTGACATTCAACAGGTGTAAAGATGAAAACACCTTTAATTTTCATCAATCTCCCCCCCCACCGTGTGTGTGTGTGTGTGTGTGTGTGTGTGTGTGTGTGTGAGAGAGAGAGAGAGAGAGAGAGAGAGAGAGAGAGAGAGAGAGAGAGAGAGAGAGAAGGTGTTTGTGGAGGACAGAAGACAGTGTGTCAGATCCCTGGAGCTGGAGTTACAGGCAGTTTTAAGTCACCCTCTGCAGGTGCTGAGAACCAAGCTCAGATCCTCCAGAAGGAGCAGCAAGTTCTCATATTGGCTGAACTATCTTCCCAGCCCTGTAATTTATATTTCTAAAAATATCATTGTGTTCTCTGTTAAATCTGTGGTTGCTAAGTAGTCATTTGCAACTGCTTGTTGAATATCTATACTTAGATGTCTTGTAGACCTTTGGAGCTCAACAGACCGAGCAGAAGTCATTATCTCCCGTATAGACCTGCACCCTTCCTGATTTTTGTCTCAGATGATGTCATTGCCATTGGTTTGTCACCAAAACAAGAAACCTCAAAGTTGTCTTTGATACATTCTATCATGTCTTTGCCCATGTCCACTAGTATATTCTAGACTTTCACCCACAGATTTGCAAATTGTTTTTATGTTTGTGTGTATATATTTGAACACTCAACTCATTTTTAGTTCAAACTATGTGAGATAGGAAGGGTAGAAATTCATTACCTTTTGTAATCTGCCTACAGAGATGGCTGCATGCAGCTCAGCATGGAGGACTTCTGTCCTTTAAGCTCTCACCAGCTCTCCACTCTGTTCTTTGTGGGTTGTCCCAGTCATTTGACCATGTGCCCTTCAAGATTACAAGCATTTTCTCACTTCATAATCAAAGAGGAAATGAGACATCTTTATGCTGACAACTAGGGGATGACCTCCAGGAAGGCACCAGGTTAGGTTGACTTCAGTCAATCATGCTGGAAAGAGGTCATCAAGAAATATGGGCTATCTTACTAAGTGCACAGGTTTGAGATTTGTGGGGGGAAGATTTTTCTAAAACCAGAGGGAACACTTTGTAGACAGTTGTATGTAAGTCTCACTGTGTACTAAAATTTCCTTTAAAAAATCTGTTTGAAAATGGTAATAAAATTGCTAGGAACTGAATTGTACAACTGTGGAGATTAGCAATGTGTTAGCTTAGGGTGCCAGGTTAAGTTGGGCAAACTCTTGGAATAAAACTTCTTCAATAATCTTTTAACTTCAGGACACCCTGACTTCAAAAGAGAGCTTTGCAAACACTTCTCTTTTTGCAACCACTTAACCGCGTGAAGCATTTCTCTGCAACCTAAACAAAATATGCACATGCAAAAGAAATTTTCCAAATAATGACCAGGGGTGCTGCTGAGAGAGCAGCTGTCACCTGCCATTGCTACTTTCCAATTCTCTCATAAATGATATGGTGCCTGTTCTCAATGGTCTTCATGTTCAGTGCAAGACAGATGATTTATCTAATAGGATTATTACTTACTAATAAAATACCCATAAAACACTACTTTGAGATGTTTTATTTGGTAGATGTTCTGGTTGCTTTCTGTTAACCAGACACCAGACATATCTGGAAAGAGGGAACCTTAATTAAGGAAATACCTGTAGGCAAGTCTGTAGGTATTGCCTTGATTACTTATTAATGTGTGTGTGGGGCAGTTCGCCATGGTCTGGGCCACCCCTGTGTGTGTGGCCCTGCATTGTACAAGAAGGCAGGACCAGCAAGGCAAGAGTAGAAAGCCAGTAATCAGCACCCTCCATGTCCTCTGCTTCAGTTCCTGCCTCCAGGTCCCTACCCCAACTTTCTCAAGCATGGACTGTTAACCTGGAAGTGTGAGCAAAACAAACTAAACCTTCTTCCCAAGTTGCTTTTGGCCAGAGATGCTAATTAAGTCTTGTAATGCACTTGCTGATCTCTTGTGTCACTTGTAGATTGTACACATGAGTTCTAGACTATTCATACCTCGTACACATAGACACTATACTCATAGCTTGAAGTGCTCCCCCGAGAAATCTCTATTGGGACCTTACATTCATTTTGAGTTGAGTTTTTCATGTGATGAGAGATAGAGTCCAGTTCAGGAAGTGACACTTTGCAAGCAGATATCCTACTTCCTTTTCTTGGAGAAACTGTCCTTTCCTAGTGCTTTGCTTGGTGTGTGTGTGTGTGTGTGTGTGTGTGTGTGTGTGTGTGTGTGTGTGTGTGTGTGTGCTATTGTTGAGAATGAGGTGGTTATAGACACATAGATTTCTTTCCAGGATTCTATTCTGTTCCAGGGATTGCCATTTGTTTTGATGCCAATACCATGCTTTCTCAGTTACTCCAGCTATGTCTCATAATCAGTATATTTATTTACAAAGCTAAATAGATGACAGCATTTGGGCTATATTTTCCTGTCCCTTTTTCAAAGCATTTACTCCCAAATGCTTACACTGGGCTACCTGAGTGAGTTACCTAGACCCCCAAAGGAAGAGGGGTATGTGAGCTGCTCTCATTCTGTACCAACAGTTATTCTCAGGAATAATATTCTGATTTTAGTGATGCTACCACATGGCTATCTAACTTGAAATTAAATATCTGGTCACATTGTTTTTGAAACCAACCAACTTTAAATCAAGCATGCAGCTTTTAAAGAATGTCCCTAAATATGCTTCGTGTTTGACTATAGCTTTTCTTATGGTGCAGACTCTCTGGCCAGTTAGCATGAACTAACCCTCACTTCTGATCTCATTTGCTGGAGTAAGTGCAAGGCTTACACTAAGCATCATAATCTAGTTGTTCAAACTGACACTTAGTTTTCTCTTCTCACAATAGCTGGATCATCTGGTTTTCCTGAATTGGCCTGAATAAATGCATCACCTGTCACTAGCAGAAAACTGTCCTTATTAACTTGATTAATCAAATGCTTCTCTTAAAGATGGATTGAAACACAAAATAGCCAGTCTGGGTCTACATAGTGAAGAGGTAATTTGACACTCAAGACAACAGATGTAGTACCACTCAACATCACACTTTCTTTAGAAAGCCATCAATTGGTATGCTTTCCTGTCCCAAATTTACTGATTTGTCTTTCTAGTAAGAAATGACAATTTCCTCTGAAGTGTATGTGCTTTCCTTAAACATCAAAAGGGATTGGCCTCTGCACCCTCAAATTCTAAAACGTGAAGGTCTGTGTTTTAAGCAGAGAGGAAATTCACGATGGAGTCAAAAGCTCCCAGGGGAGCCTTTCATTTAAGACACTGGTAATTTTCTTTCTGCAATGTGATTGCGGATATGGAAGCAGAAGCCACAGCATGAAAGACCCCGAGCGCTGCCGTTTCCCCCTGGAAGGAGGTTAAAATGGACAGTTACACACCCTGAAATGTAAATAGCACACCAAATTACAGAAGAATTCATTGCTTCTTAAAATGAGCGTATTAGCTCAGAGGGGTGGTTTTTTGTTTTTTGTTTTTATCCCAAAGTATAAAGAAAGTTGCCACGGTATTCATCTTCTTCATATGGTTGATATTTAAAGGCATCGAGAGCCACGTATTCACGAGGCTCACGTGGCACGTGGGCTTTTTAAATATCCCCCTTGAGCAGCCTTTCTCGTGATGATGAGAAGAAACAGCAGCAAGCATCTCGTTTTTAACTAAGGCTAATGATGCTTTCTGGGCTTACTGTCCGATGCGTTTGAGCTGTTAGATTTGGTGTTTAAAGAGTTCTGAGTAAGATTACATTTCAAATGCTAGACTTGGAGATTTTTTTTTTTCTCAAAAGAGCGATACTGTTTCATTAATAGTTCATGGGAACTTACCTCTTGAGAGGCTAATGTGATGTGCTTTAGAACCTACTGCAGGTTGTTAGATGCCATGGCATTTATGGCTCTGATGGATTGTTGAAATGTTTTGTTTTCTGGTTTGGGGCAGGGAGGGGCCTTGGCATGAATGGTTAGCATTTCTGCTATGGCATGTAGTCCTCCTGTGGTTGGAGGCAGCTTTCCTAGATTCCAGGGCAATGTTACACACGGGTAGGGAGACTGACCGCCAAGGGTAAGCTTCCCTGGTTCTGCGGTTCTCAAAGACTTACCCGCACCAGTGAAATCCGGCAGTAATTAAAGAAAAGGTAGCCAATAAGCATCCCTTAGGTGTCCCTCTTGTGGGTCACACCTCCTGATTTCCTCCTGTCTTCATGAGGCAGTAAGCCTTGGAGGCTTTTTAGAACAGGGTCCCTAATCCAAATGGTCAAAAATGTCCGAGTCACTGATGTGATATTTGGAATTTATCCTGAGGATCTGAAAGTGTTTCCCGAGAAGATGAACACAGGAGCCAGGGTTCCTCACCCAGTCTCCCTGCCAATGAGCAGGGCATCTGTCACTGGGAAAGTATAGAAAGTGGGCAAAGTATAGAAAGAAGCCCACATAAGAAGGATATATTCATATTTTGGTGTTCGGAGAAAAGCGCTAACACTTGCAGAACATGTGTACTCGAGGGAAGGATGAGTTTAGCCCTGAGAATGGAGTCCCCCAATGTAGAGACAACCTGCTAACGGCTGGTGGCTTGACCTTCCGTCCATCCAGCTCTTTTCCAGTGTTTAAAAGAGAAATCAGCATCTCCACACCCTTTCCTGTTGCTCTTTGTCCTGATTACAAAAAGAGATACTTAAAAATGAATATTTGGAAAATAAAGAATGTTACAAGGAGCTAAAAATGATTTTAGTACTCACTGAGTAAGACAAATTTAAAGATTAATATGACTCTGTGGTCTTCTAGTTCCTGCACATATATTTGTAGACATACACAATCCTATGTTTTATTTAATTACATCCTGTGACCATTCTTCATGTTACTGTATATTTTTCTAAAATGTAAATTAAAGTCATGGTTTTAGAGCATGAAGCTTCTTTAAAATATTTTTCTTCCCATTATGGAGTATTCATTGCGAGTGATTGTGGAAACCATGGGAAGAAGAAAGATAAAATCAATGATAATTCTACTATTAAAAAGTCCATCTTCCCATCATTTCTGCAGGCATCTCAAACATCTTTATTGTATTCTGTGTGTGTATGTGTATGTTATACATGTATATGAATGCTCATGTGTGTGTGTATTATGTATGTATGTAAATGCTTGTGTGTGTGTGTGTCATGCATGTATGTGAATGCTCATGTGTATATGTATAAGGCATGTATGTAAATGCTCATGTGTGTGTCATACATGTATGTGAATGCTCATGTGTGTGTGTATTATGTATGTATGTAAATGCTTGTGTGTGTGTGTGTCATGCATGTATGTGAATGCTCATGTGTATATGTATAAGGCATGTATGTAAATGCTCATGTGTGTGTCATACATGTATGTGAATGCTCATGTGTGTGTTATGCATGTATGTGAATGCTCATGTGTGTGTTATGCATGTATGTGATACCCATGTATGTATGTGTGTTATGTGTATATATGAATGCTCATGTGTTATGCAAATATGTGAATGCTCATGTGTGTGTTATGCATGTATGTGAATGCTTATGTGTGTGTTATGCATGTATGTGATACCCATGTGTGTGTTATGCATGTATGTGAATGCTCATGTGTGGTAGTTTGATAAGAATGTGCTCCATAGGCTCATAGATTTGATTGTCTAGTCATCAGGGAGTGATAATTCTGAGGGAATGAGGGAGGGACACAGAAAGAATCAGAGAGGGTAAAAATGAGGTTAATAATGAATGCATGTTCCCATATGAATAATAACAGTATGCATATATGAAATTCTAAAAAATAAATTAAAAAAATAGGTAGGGTCTGGAGAGGTGTGCTCAGTGTTTAAGAACACATGCTGCTCTTGCAGAGACCCATACTGGACTCCCAGGACTCTCTTCAGGTGACTCACAAACTCCTGTAACTTCCAGCTCCAGGAGACCTGATGCCTTCCTCTGGTCTCCATGGACACACACTCATGTGTATGCATACACATTCCACCCCTCCCACAGTTAAGAATAAATTAAAGAGTATGTATTTAAACCTTGCAATTTATTCCCAAAATGACAATTTTCAGTTCTAATAGCAACATAGGTGCCATTTTTCCATGAAAAAAAAATGGGATACCATTGCCATTTGAATTTGACATGTTCCCTAAATGATTATTGACCAATTACAATATTTCACTGGTGACTTATTTTTGTTTATTGGTCTTTAGTCATATGAACATTTGCAATATTAAAGACATTTGATATTAATTTTATGAATTTCATTTTCTCACATTCAGAAGTTGTATATTTCAATTTATTCAAATCCATCAGTCTTATATTGTAGTCTTAGGTTTTGTGTCAGAAAGCACATTATCCTAGCACTCCTAAATTATATATACTCAAATTTTACATGATTTCATTTAAAATTTCACATTGTTAGTATAAGTAAAAACTGTTTAGTTTGATAATAAAGTGTAAAGATTACTTTTTTCTCCACTTGGCAGGTACTTTGTGTTGAACCACAAACCCGCAGTGCAGTATGAGACTCAGAGTGCTTGCTTGGGCTGCCGGAGCTTCCAGCAGGCATCCAGGTCTTTGCTTGCTATGTGAATGTTGTTCATTTTAACATCTAGAAGCTCACACTCTCCTTTCTTTTCTTTCCTTTTGGTTTTTCCTTGGAATTATCTCCTAACTTTCCCCTTCCCATGTTCCAGTTGCAATCTTACATCAGTCTTCTAAGGCATGGCATGCAAGAGATTTTTCCTCCTAAAATGCCAAGCAGGATTCTCTGCTTGTTTTCAATTTTCTAGCCAAATTGTTGTTGAGGAGTCACACCCAGGCCCTCGTGAAGTCAAGACAAGCCCTACTGCTGGGCTACACCTCCAGCCCTCCTGTATCACTTTCTAATTTTGGATGATATGTTAAAGATTTTGGTGTTTATATTTTAAATTTGGTGAATATTTCTTTGAGGTATTAATATACTATCAACTTTTTAAAAATATACATTTTATTGGTTTTTGAAAAGATAGAACATACGGTTCTATTGTTCATGTCTGCTAACTTTGCCCTCATTTGTGTTTTTGAATTTCTTTGTTCTTTTCTATTGTGTCCTGAGGACAGGCCTCAGTTTCATACTCCAGGACATTATTCTGGTTATCTGCCTCATTGGGGACTTTTAGCTTGTTAAATATTAGTATTTTAAATGCATACAACTTTTATTGGATAACCACGCACCATTTTCCCTTTATGAAAGAGAATTTCTGTTCAGTACCTTGCAGAATCCAGTGTCCTAATTTAACCATTTTCCTGTTTTATGTATTCATTACTTCTGTGAGGGCTTCCTTCTCTCCTCTGCTTCCCCTTTCCCTCTTTCCTCCTCTTCCTTTCTCCTCCCCTCTCCTCCTTTACCCTTCCCCACCCCCTTTTCATCTCTTGGAGCCTCTGCTGCTGAGACTTTTATCTTAAAAACTTTAAAGGTTTAATTATTTACTTAACTTGTGTGGGTGTTTATATACATGTGTCTTGTGTGTGTGCAGTGCCCATGGAGGCCAGCAGAGGACGCTGGATCCCTCAGAACTGGAGTTACAGATAGTTGTGAGGCACCATGTGGGTTTGGGGTCAGAGCCCTGATGGCTCTTCATCTCTGAGCTATTCTCTCTAGTGTATGACTACACTTAAATATGTGGTGTCTCTTTCTTTTTTTTTCTTAGGACATGGTCTGTCTGGCTATGTACTCCCAAACTGATCTCAAACTCACAATTCAGTTCTGTTGTCTACCCTCCTAAATGCTGTGATTTTAAGGTATGTACCACTATGAATGGCTGTACTGAGGCTCTCTCTAAATGTCCTCATATAAATCAAAGACAGTTTGGACTTAGGAGCAGGGGAAGATCCTGCATGTCACTTGGTGAACACTTGTTTTGATTACATGACTGTGTTGGTTTTTTTTTTTGTGTGTGTATTTTGTTTTTTCTTTTCATCACCTTGACACAAACTAGAGTCATCTGGGAATAGGGATACTCACTTGAGAAAATACCTCCATTATATTGGCCTGGAGGTAAGTCTGTGATGGGGAATGCTCCTCTGCATATATGTTTATCTTATTGGTTGTTGAATAAAGCACTGTTAGCCAATAGGAAAGCAAGATAGGTGGGACTAGGAGTCAAGGAGGATTCTGGGAAATGTAGTAAAGAGAAGTTGCCATGTGATCCAGGCAGGAAGTGACATAGCATGTAGAATCAGAATGTAAGCAGGGACAAGCAGGAAATTGCTCTCTCTCTTCTCTACAGAGATGCTGAACAGGCACCATGTAGACCCCAATGGAGTAAGGGGCCCGGACCTTCTCTCTAGTATGATAAGGCCATGAGGAAATACAATAGATTAATAACTACGGCTTAAGAATAAGAAGCCCAAGTCAGAAGTCAACAGCTTATAACTAATATAGCATCTGTGTGTTTCTTTGGGGCAGAGAAGGGCAGTGGGACATAGCTGGGGCAGATAAAACTCATGCAACAAGTCTGTGGGAACATTTTCTTGATTAATGACTGATATGTGAGGGCCTAGCACACTGAGAGTAGTATTATCCAGGGCAGGTCATCCTGGGAGGTAGAAGAACGGTAACTGAAAATCAATCTGAGGAATATCTGAAACCAGCACGCCCTCGTGACCTCCACATCAGTTCCTGCCTCCAGGTTCCTGCCTTGCCTTGCCTTCCCTTTATGATAAATTGTAAACCATAAGATGAAATAAACCATCCCCTCAAGTAGCTTCTGGTCACTGTGCTTATCATAACAATAGAAAGCAATGGAGGATAACCTTTGTCTTTTAATCTTCTGTTGCTGTGGTAAAAGAAAGCACTGAAGAGATCAGGGGTTTGTTCTACAGCACCCAAAAGCAAAGAGTGTATACGGTGCTCTGGGGAGACTTCTGGTTCTTCATAGTTTCCAGCCTGCACATCCTCACTACTCTGAGGAACCCCCTAACCCAGGTATCTTTTTTGCTGGAATTGTCACTTTTATGTCTTCACAAAGCTCTCTTCTGGGGAAAATATGGGACAAAGGACCAAAGACAGGGGTTTTCTTACTGTGTGGGCTGATGATGAATGGTCCTGCCTGATGCTCAAGAGCTCTTTCTTCTAGGTTGCACTTTTGATTCTTGCAAGCTCTGTTTTCTTGGGCTAGAGAGACAGGATGTGAGGGAAACTTTTGACACTTCATTACCTACTTGATAGCCAAACTGTAGCTGCATATGTATCTATGACTTTTCCATCACTCTCACACTGATAAAATAGGAGGATGGAGCTGGGATGATGGCCCAGGAGGATGGAGCTGGGGTGATGGCTCAGGAGGATGGAACTGGGGTGATGGCCCAGGGAGATGGAGCTGGGGTGATGGCTCAGTCAGTAAAGTGCTTGTTTTGCAAGTATGAGGACCTGAGTTCAATGACAACAACATGTGTGGCTTCCTTGTCATTCTAGGTAGGGGAGCCTGACATAGGAGGATCCCTGGGGCTTGCTGGCCAACCAGCCTAGCTTGCTTGTCTAGTTTAAGGCCAATGAGAGTTCCTGTCTCAAAATTAAGTGGACAGCACCCGTGAAGTGACATCTGGTCTCCATGTGCATCTCTCTCTCTCTCTCCTCTCTCTCTCTCTCTTTCTCTCTCTCTCTCTCTCTCTCTCTCTCTCCTCTCTCTCTCTCTCCTCTCTCTCTCTCTCTCTCTCTCTCTCTCTCTCTCTCACACACACACACACACACACACACACAGGAGGAGAACACAACAGCAACTCTTAAAAGCAGTCAGTGTGGCTTAATGTCTGAGGAAGAAGAAAATAACTTGAGTGTTTTTGTTGTTGTTGTTAAATGCTAAGACCTTTAATTTTATTTATTATGTATACACTGTTCTGCCTGCATGTCAGAAAAGGGCACTAGATCTCATTATAGATGGTTGTGAATCACCATGTGGTTGCTGGGAATTGGACTCAGGAACTCTAGAAAAGCAGTCAATGCTCTTAACCTCTGAGCCATCTCTCCAGTCCATAACTGGAGTCTTACAGTAGTATTTCTGTACGTAGCTCACAATCTTCACTGAGATACTTTATTTGGAAGTGTTCATTTACATAGATTCCATTCTAAGAGAGCAGTTACATGACACTGAAATTACGTGTTTTAAGGGTTGCAGACTGTCCATGCTTGTTACCATTCTGTCAAGCATAGCTACTGGGAGAATAGCTACCTTGACATAGAGAAGCCCGTTACTACAGAACTGAAGCTGGAAGCTCTTGTCCCGCTGCTTGGGATTTGCATGCCCCATCTATCTACTTTTGAAGTGTGGCAGGTTGGCCATGTTAGTCAGCAAAAGCCAAGCTGAGTGGTGGAGCAGAAACACCACCACTTTCTTGCCAGTCTTCGATTCCCAGAGGTTCCTTCTTTGGATCTGCAGGTATCACCTCTGCATCCAGGATGGCAACTGATCGAAAGGATCTCTGTTCATTCACTCTGTAATCTGTGTGTGTGTGGGTAGGCAGGGGCGACAGAGGAGGAAACATGACATTTATCAGCCATCTTGAACTGGAATCCTCAGCACACTGAATGGATTTTGAGAGCTGTTAAGAGTTGTAAACACTTGGAAGTCAATATCATGAGGGAAATATATGCAAACTGTTTCTCAGTATTTGGATCAGTGAAAGAGTGCCAGAAGCTTTAAACACATAGTTGTTGTCGCTGTGTTTAAGAAAGAAGGTGACAGAGGAAATCATGCCCATGGTGGCCCGTTTGCTCATGAGCTGTAACTTGGCTGCATGTGTTTATGGTGACATGTGTAGTGAATGCCTCTGGTGCCCAGTGTCAAGTTTCATCAGCCTGCCTCTGATTCCAGCGGCTGCTGCAATAGACAGCTCCATACAAGTTCATACTCACCTTGCTCTGAAGCCGGGCATCAGGTGTCTTCCTGCTCTCTTCCCCAGGGCTGTCTTCAATGCCAGCTCTTACTCTATCTACATGCCAGCACAGCCATGAAGTGTGGAGGTGTCATAACCCCAAAGTCAACCCTCAACCAGTGTGAGACAGAACCCAGTGGGCAGTGTTCCCAGCTTGTGTGGACGAGAAAAGTCATATCCTGTTTCCCATTGGAAAGCTGGGTAAAATACACTTTTTGCATTATTTTTGTATTTTATTATTTATTTTCTTAAAGATTTATTCATGTGTATGAGTGTTTTGCCTGGATCTACGTGTGTGCATCACATGCATGCCTTGTGCCTGCAGAGGTCGGAAGGGGGCATCAGACCCCCTGGTACTGGAGGTTTAGATAGCTGTGAGCTACCACGTGGGACTAGAAACTGAACCTGGGTCCTCTGGAAGAGCTGATCCAGTGACCTCTTCAGCTCCTGGTAACATGTTTGTTTTGTTTTGTTTTATTTTTCCCTGTCTTTGCCCACCCTCCTCATTCCTCTGCTTCTTGGAATCCTTTCCCAAGTAAGTTTCCTTAAGGTCTTGTCCCAGGCTCCACTTTTGGTAGAACAGAACCCAAGCTAAGACACTGATACTCAAAATCTACTTTTGACTTTGAAACAGTGGCTCAGATAAGGAGAGGCACTTCACAGCAATCCTTGACTATATGAGGGAACTGTTAGGGAATCCATCAGGAATCTCAGTGTCCTGCACTGGTCCCTAGTGATGTCATCAAATATGCAAAGAAAGCTGCTTAGGTAATTCTAGTCCACGAGCATTCTTGGACTACGAGCAGCTCTGGCTACAGAGCACACCACTGGCTTCTCAGGCACGTTGCTGTCTCTCTCCTCAGCACATCCTCTACCAACCACTTTGGTAGACAAGGCAACAACACTGGGCCCTTTTGTGAGCATAGTTGACTTACAGATTTTAGGTAGTATATCCGTTCTAGCATGTCATTTCCCCTGACACTTTTAATTTCCTTTTATAAGAAGGAGAAAGTGTGTGTGTGTGTGTGTGTGTGTGTGTGTGTGTGTGTGTGTTTAACTGTATTTAGTAACTTTCCTTGAAGCTACTCTACTGGTACATCATTATCCCCAAAATATACAAGGAACTCAAGAAGCTAGCCACCAAAACACCAAACAATGCAATTAAAAGTTAGAGTGCAGAACTAAATAGAGAATTTTCAACAGAGGAATCCAAAATGGCTGAAAGACACTTGAGAAAGTGCTCAACATCCTTAGGCATCAGGGAAATGCAACTTAAAACCACTCTGAGATACCATTTTACTCCTGTCAGAATGGCTAAAATCAATAACAACAATGACAATCTATGCTGGAGAGGATGTGGAGAAAGAGGAACTCTCCTCTATTGCTGGTGGGAGTGCAAACTTGTACAACCACTGTGGAAATCAGTATGGCAGTTTCTCAGGAAAATGGGAATTAGTCTACCTCAAGATCCAGCAATTCCTCTCTTAGGAGTATACCCAAAGAATGCATACTCATACAATAAGGACATATGTTCAACTATGTTCATAGCAGCATTATTTGTAATAGCTAGAACTTGGAAGCAACCTAGATGCCCCTCAACTGAAGAATGGATAGAGAAAATGTGGTACATTTACACAACAGAGTACTACTCAGCAGAAAAAAAACAATGGAATCTTGAAATTTGCAAGCAAATGGATGGAACTAGAAGAAACCATCCTGAGTGAGGTAACTCAACCACAAAAAGATAAACATGGTATGTACTCACTCATTTTTGATTTTTAGACATGGAACAAAGGATCACTAGTCTACAATCCAGACTGCCAGAGGAGCTAGGAAATAAGGAGGACCCCAAGAGAAGATTGCATAGTCCATTGAAGAAGGGGATGGGGACAAGAACCCCTAACCAAATTGGAGCCCAGGGGCAGGAAGAGAAAGGAGAGCCTTCATCCTGTTGCTGTTCAAAGCAGAAGCAGGCACCCACAGCTAAGCACTGAACCATACTACTGGAATTCAGTTGTGGAGAGGGAGGAGGGATGAGCAAAGGAGCCAAGACGGGGCTGGAGAGACCTGCAGAAACAGTTCACCTGAACTAATGAGAGCACAGAGACCCTTGTCATAAAGTTAGGGAAACAACATTGGACCAAACCAAGCCCTCTGAATGTGGGTGCCAGCTAGGAGGCCAAGACAGTCTATGGGACCTCTAATAGTGGAGCCAGTCTTTATCCCTAGAGCACAACAGTCTTTGGGAGCCCATTCCCTATGGAGGGATACTATTGCAGCCCAGATACAGCAAGGAGGATCTAGACCCTCCCCCAAACAATATGACAGACTTTGATGTATTTATGTGGAGAAATGGAAAGTGGTTCTCTGGCTACAAATGGAAAACTGTAGTTCCTTATGTTGTTAAAACCTTGTTTACAGCTGGGCGTTGGTGGCGCATGCCTTTAGTCCCAGCACTCGGGAGGCAGAGGCAGGTGGATCTCTTTGAGTTCAAGACCAGCCTGGTCTACAAGAGCTATTTCTAGGACAGCCTCAAAAGCCACAGAGAAATCCTGCCTCGAAAAACAAACAAAACAAACAAAAAACAAACCTTGTTTATGTCCTGTCAGATGCTACATTTGCTTTACCTCTTTTGTAATACATGGTTTTGATTGACATGTGTGTTTCTTTTTCTACTTTATTCTTAGAATCTTGAATTATTGTGGCCAATGATGGGCAAGTAGAAACTATATTCTTAGTTTCTATTATATAGTCATTTATTTTAAATATGTCTTACCAAGATAGTGATATTGAATAGAAAAACAAACTATTACTTTTAAATTATATTATTAAATTATGTAGTCAACAGATTTTATAAGCAGGGTGTCACTTTTTAATGGCTTCTAATGTTTGCCATAAATATATTTTCTAACCTTTGTTTTTGTTCGTTACATCTCTTCTAATAATATAGGTGGACAAGTTTCATTCATTTGGTGACAAAGTCTTTATTGATATAGCCAAAAAGATAAAGGAATTCTTACAATATTCTGACAAGCTAATAAGGAAAAATTTAGACCCCTTTTTTGGTTAGGTCAAAGACAACAATTAGGAAAAACACCCATAACCACATTCTTTGAAAAGCAATTCTCTCAGGGCTGTGTCTGTCAGAGCTAGCCTGCTGTGCCGGGGGATACCGTGTTAAGCTGCGCTGAGAACTTATGATTTTCACAGGTGTGAAGCTACGCAGGTGACTTCAAACTCGACTGTGTCAAATGTCATGCTTAATTAAAAGGTGTTCTTTGCAAATTCAGATCTAAAATTAGATGTAAGAACTCATTGCCTTTCCTCATCATTCTTGAAATTCTACACTGTACTTCAGGGTTTTACTAAATAACCTAAGCCCCCAAGGCATGCTTTTTTCATTTGAAAGCAAGAAGGATGACATTTCACTGGTAACATGTGCAGAGACTGCTGTAGAGAGACACCAGGTTTAAGTTGGACATTTATAGGTTGACTGGATTCTAATCCTAAGAGAATAGGTTTTTCCTTCAGATTCTCAGCTTAACATGTACTGGATTGCATTGCTGGAACAGCAGTTACAGCCTTGACTGGTTAAGAAACTGTCATGTTATTATCTTAGGAACTTGATCATTGCCCCTAAGCATAGATATGACCAGATTCCTGAAATGCTACAGTGGCTCTGCTCAGATTATCATTTTACCAGTGGTCATATTGGCACAATCCCTTAACGTTGTGGTGACAGCGGTGGAGTGTTCATGAACTCAATTACCATTTAACCATCTGAAATTAACATTTAAGCGTGTGTCTGTCTGAAATATAAAGTAGAAGTACTAATGACTAACAATGTATTTATTGATTGCTGCAGAACTGAAATTCTAGTCATTAAATGCCAGAGCACAATTAGATTTTGTATTTAATACCTAACGTTAAGAATTTCTACAAAGATGAACTGAAAATTCTGCACATTGAAATTTAAATATTGGGAAGCTGTGAAAATGAATTAAACTTCCTGTTCCTGAAAAAAAGAAGATAAATTAAAACACAAAAATATTTTAAAATCTGCCTCTTTCCCAAGCACACAATCTCCTGTAAATTCCACTTTTTTCTTTCTCCCCATGTCATAGAGCAAAGTTGCCTCCTTCGTCAGATTCTGAGAATAATCAAGGACCATTGTCTGGGCTGCTAAACAACGTCTGTCCATGGCATCACACACTAGGCAAAGATGCGATCTTTGGAAATAGTCTTGCTGTCTGACATGCTCTGTACACTATCGTGGTTCTATGATGGTTACTCACAGTGTTGATATTTGCGAATGCTGCCCATCAGCTTGCTGGTTTCAGAAATCACACTAAGACTTGAGGTCTTAGTGGAAATGATAAGTGGAAAGCCAGCATAAGAGCCCTTGCTTTGATGCACCTCATAATAGCCAGCAAAACCCACCCCGGGAAGGCTTGAGAGCAGAGACCACTCTAAGGCGCACTGGGTTCTTTGGGGCTGATTATGGCTTATTGAGGCAGAAAACTTCTTCGAGTTCAAACTCTTTGAATTCCTTGTTCACTCAATAGTGTGTCAAAAAAGAGCATTCAATGTTTCATGTCACAAAATCACCGCCAGCCTAAATTGTTCCTATTTCTTTTTTGCATATGGTGAGCAAGAGAGAGAGTTCAACACTCTTCCGTAGCGCATAATTCTTTGATATGGGTAGCATTGCCATAACAGCCTGCATTCAGGAACTTATATTTTATTCTTCTTTTCAGTGTACATAAAAATCCCAGCTTAGTCCTTTTTTGTCTTTTCGATCCTTTGAACTCTTTCAAGCTATGATTCAAGACTTTCTGGGCTTTGACGGGGCTGGGCATTCACTGTAACCACGGTCAGTGCCTTAGTGAGATCACAAGCACAATCCAGAGAGTGTCTTAAGCAGGGACCACACAACTCTTGTGAGAATTTGCATATTTTAGCAACTCTGTCGGGTGTGAATCTCCAAGCGACGGATTTGGTTCATTAATTTCCTTCGTTAAATATCTTGGGCCAAAGACGTTCTCGGACCACAGCGTTACCTGTGTCAGATTCTTGGGAAGGGGGACATGGAGGAACTAGGCAGAGGTGTGAATCTTTCAGAACTGTGGTCATACATGCAAGCTGGCCCAATCGGATCACCACAGGGTATGCTCACTCTGTGGTGTGAGATTCTCCAATAACGTGTTGATTCAGATACAAAAGTATATGCGTCTCATAGGAGCCAACTGTGGGCTCAAAGGGAGCAAGGCCAAAGCTGGGCTGTTCAGTCCACTTTCCAGCTCAGTAGCTGTCGTAACCCAGCCTCGCCAGCTGCTAACAAGATTGGGTCTGAAGTTTACCTCCACAATGAGATAATCAGATTACAGCCACAAAGATCAAATAATGACCCAGCTTTCGAGCAAGTTCAGCAGGCCCTTGATAACCCTGTGTGGTCCTTGAGGCTTGATTAAAAAATTAAATGGCTAAACTTTGCCTCAATATTTTGCATGGGGTTTTGGGTGACTTGATGGTTCTTTTCAAGGTGGCACTTTCCTATTCTTCTGCTGGTTTGAAATTAAGAGGTAGGAGAAAAGGAGGGTGCCCTGCTGTGTGGTTGTTCTTGAGCTGGGTTTTAAAGGAAGCATGCAGAATTTTTAATTTGGTGGTGGATGGAAGACAAGGCAAACACAAAATCGTTTGCAGGCAAGGAGCTGGACTGTAACAAAAACAACAGCCTTTGCTTCCACTACATGCCGTTTTCCAGCATTGGGCCAGAATAGATTTGGTCTTTTTTCTCCAAAGGGGGGGAGTTTGAAAGTTTGTGTTCTGGCTACTATATGATGGCTGTTTTCAGCGGTAAAGGGATTATTCCGAGAGGCACACAAATGTGATTGTCTCACAGCAGATGGTGCTCACTGCTTCACCTTTGAGGGAAGTTAATTAAGCCAAGCATATTGGGTCCATAGAGAGGAAAATGCAGATGAATATTGAGCAATCAAACTCAGTGTCCCCTTTTTTCATGCCTCTGCAATGGGACACAGAATCTCATTGAAAAAGAACTATGTACAGAATCAAATTAATTCACACCAACTTTACTCTCTTCCCACGTTTTAAAGGGTGCGCACCAGGCCCTCAGAAGTTTTGTCTTCGATCAATGGGCCACACTGCGGTGTCCACTAAATTAAATGAGTCAGTGCAGAAGATCTCTTGTGAGATATTAAAAGGGCGAGAGGCTGTTTAATTCAAATCCTTCCACAGAGTCTTTTCACAGCCCCCTTGCCTTGGTACAGTATAAATTATTAACTAACTTCTTTCATCTCAGATCAATTTACAAAACAGAAACAATTACCCCTTGTTAATGAGAATGAACACTTCTGATAATTATGAAAGTTGTGTTTCCTCACAGGTTCTTGTTTACAATCTAATTTAGAGTTCTGTGCGCAGGGAAACAGAACGAAGATTCAAAGTCAGCATTGCTGGTCAGGAAGCAAACGTCCCTTGGGATGCAAACCTCAGGACACCCAACTTTACTTTCTTCCCACGTTTTAAAGGGTGGACTCTTACCTGCCCAGGTCAGACATCTCTGTTCTCAGATGGCATGTGTGGCCTGCAGGCTGCAGGAGGGGATGCCTTTCAGGACTGGGTTTTGGAAGGTGTTCACACAGCTCTACAAATGGCGGGTCACTATTGATGCACAGGGTTTCCTTGAGAAGAGGCAAGGGTTTTACTGTGGCCTCCTGCCATGCTGAGGGGTCTCAGGCCTCAGGCAGGCTCCCAACCTTCACTTTATGTTTCCCCTCAGGATCAGAGTCCAGAAAGATGAGGAGGATGTTAGGGTCCAAAGGAGCACTGAGACACAAACAGAAAGGCCACTTCTCATCTCAACTGGACATAAAGGGGCCAGAGGAAATGACTCAGATCTTTGAAAGAAAGGACCTAGTCTGAGGTAGGCCTAGCAGCTGGGCTGCTGCACCTGGTCACCCTCCTTCCCAAGACTGGCTACCCCCCAGCCTCTGCTACTATGTTCACTAGTCGGGGAGAATTCAGAGGACTAGCAAAGAGGTGGAGAGGGAGGCAGTCACTGCCAGGGAATGAGGGAGGGTCACACAGGATCAGAGGGTGTCCTGGGCTGTGGAAGGAAAGGCCCAAACCTGGAAGAGTTTCAATAGTCACATAGGCCACAGGCGACACATTCACACCCCGTGTTAGAGTAGACACTTAGAGATCATTAGCCGAGAAAGCCGAACCATGGTCTAGTTGTTCTGGGAGGTAGATTTTATTTTAGAGACGTCACAGGAGGAATAAAATCCTTAGAACCCACTTTTGAAGTGAAATTCACCAAAGCTTCTTTGGAAGAAACACAAAAATACGTTATCAAGGCAAGTGTACTCTGCCTTGCCTCTCCCGGAAGGCTTAAATCTTCCTTAGCCTGGTGTGGTGGTGCAAGGCTTTTAGTTGCAAACATGACATGGACCATGCTCATGTACTCTATGCCCAGTGTCCCTGTTATGAGAGTCTTAGATGGGCAGAGCACATTTATCATAGTTAGTGAACTAATATTGCCACGTGGTCACCGGCTCAGGTCCGTGCTTGCTTATATCTCCTTCCTCTTCCCTCACACCCTTCTTCTGCTTCATCATCCTGTCTACACCTTGTTTGTCCTTGGGCTTGTGATGTGCTCCTTATATGGGTCTTTCTCACGAGTGGCCTGGAATTATGGATTTGGAGAAGAAATTGCCATCCCCATCCTGTTGTCTCTGGGTCCTCATCATCAACGGAACTCATCACTATGGGTGTTGGCTGCTGTGATCAGTCACTGACACAGCATGTGCTACTCCCCACTACAGTGCTGTGTATTCATTACACACACAAGGGGGACACATCTATGTAATATACATTATTAGAATTCTACATGGAGATTTGCTCACTTTATTTGTTCAGTCTTTATGTTAGTGTCAGACTTAGGATTCTCTGATCCCCCTGGGCTATAATATGATGGTGCTTTACAATGTTGCTTAAATTGTTCCAGATCTTGACATTTGGAGCTGCTCAGGTGGTTATAGGAACACAGTGTTCTTCCAACAAACCTTTAGTTTTTTTATTACTCCAGGCTCCATACTCACCCTGAATATTCTAGATGGTTCCAGCTCAAGAATAATCTTAGAATCATTTCTCTACCAATGTCTTGTATCTTTTTGTTGGAGAGTCTTCAAAACAAGTCAAAATATGCTAATGTTGTTAGATATTTTCAAAATGCTGTAAGTTCTGAAGGAGAATAATTGTGGCAGCAATCTCACGTCCTAAGTTCATTCAGCTGCCCATTGATCACTCACCGTACAAAGAATAGTGTTAGACACTTTGCAAACATGAAAATACATGGCTGTCTACAGGACCTGGGTATGTACATAAATGTCACACACAGTTTTGTTTGCTGCATTCACCATGTGTACTTGATACCCTGCTTGGCCTCTGATATTCATGGAGAAACATGGCCCAATTTCTGCTTTTGAAGAACTTCCACTTAGTGTGGTAGGAAAGGGGACAAAGGCAACCACAAAATGGTATGGCTTTACATCACACCAAGTGTCTTTTCAGAGCTGGAGACTTGGGGCTGCAGTCTCACCAAGTAGTTTTTCAAAAGTGAACAGCACTCAACTTCCTGAAGGCCTAGAAATGCAGCCCCCGTCTCAGTGTGTGCATTTGCAATGAGTGTGAGAGTTTGTCAGGTTTTACCTAGCCTCAGTGTTTGTCCATTAGCTGCTCCCAGAACATGTTCCACCAGGAGTGTCTACATTCCCCTTCCCAGAGGTCTCGCCTCTGCTCACTGCTGCCACCCTCTGGAGCTGGGGCACATCACAGGCCCTTCTGTGTTGAATGTATTGTGCTCCCTGGTAGCTTTCTTATCTATCCCTGCTAGCTTTCTTCTTGTCTAAATATGGAACTCTTCATTGGGTTAAAGATATTTTTGGATACAGAATTGACATCTCAGATAGAAATCACACAACAACATCTGTATTATAGCGAATAGATACGTACAGAAGGCTTTAACTGCCATGGGTAGACTGACCTGCCCATGTTCATTAATGATCTTCAAAAAGTCACCCCTCAATAACTGTTTGGAAGAGGGCATGCCTAGGGATGCATTATATCTATCATCTATATCTATCTATCTATCTATCTATCTATCTATCTATCTATCTATCTATGTATCTATCTATGTATCTATGTTTGTATGTATGTATGTATGTATGTATCTATCTATCTATCTATCTATCTATCTATCTATCTATCTATCTATCTATCTATGTATCTATCTATGTATCTATGTTTGTATGTATGTATGTATGTATCTATCTATCTATCTATCTATCTATCTATCTATCTATCTATTATCTGAGACAGTGTTTCATTGTGCAGCTCTGACTGTCCCAGAACTCACTATGTAGACAAAATTGACCTCCAGTTCACGGAGATCCTACCGTCTCTGCCTCCCAAGTGCTGGGGTTAAAGATGTGCATCACAGTGCCCTGCTAGGGATGTACTTAAACATATCAAAGTCTCACTATTCCTGCAATATATGCACATCAGTGAAGTCCACCCAGCATCTCTGTTCAAATAATTCACAGTTGTATCTGCACTGATTTCAGGTCTCTCTCTAAGGAGAACTAAGGGTGCTGATCATCCTTCCCCATCCTCTCTTTGCTCATGCTGTCACATGGAAACATCCTGGAGGGACACAGTTTTCTTCCTTTTCCGGCCCACCTTGAATCACTCATAGGTCAGTGTGCAGGTGCAGCCTGCAGCCTTGCCTCATCCCTCTGCCTTGCCAGTTGCTACTAGTCTGGGGCCAGAGAGGAAATGACTAAAAATTGAATGGGGACTCCCAACAGGGCTGCAAAGAGATCTAGCCCATTTTTAGCACCTTTTAATGTGAAAATGTCTCTCAGCAGGGCTTCCCCCTCATTGTTTGTTTAGTTATGTCATCAGGAAGTGGACACAACTGTCTTGAATTATTCCTGCCAGACACTAAATTACATCTCAGAGAGATAACCTTTGGATTTTTCCCCCTTTGCCATTCATTTTCATTTTTGTTATCACACTAGAGCTGATCAAATGAAGCCATTTTCTCACTAAATTCCAGTGGAAGTAAGAAAAAATAAATAAAACAAAGCTAGTTCACAGAATAAAGGGGTCAGACAGTTTGTTGCTGCACTGGTGGGATTTAGGCTCAGCCTTCTTAAGTGTCTGCATGGACCAGATGACATGTTTCCCAGGACAAGGGAACCCTAGTAACTGTTGTCCAAGCTTGGCCAGTGACATAGTGAATACAGCCACTGTCTCTATCTCCTTGAAGTTGTTCCTGAGTGGTACAAAGAGGAAGAAGGGATCAGGGTCAGATGAGAAAGGGGAAAATTACACCCTGTCATGTAAATACTGGCTATAAACTAGAGCACAGGGAAGAAAACTTAAAATATAGATTAACTATGAAAAAAGCAATAGAATTGTTAACCCTTTAAAAGGTCTCTCACGCTGGGCATTGGTGGTGCACGCCTTTAATCCCAGCACTTGGGAGACAGAGGCAGGCAGATCTCTGTGAGTTCGAGGCCAGCCTGGTCTACGAGAGCTAGTTCCAGGACAGCCTCCAAAGCCACAGAGAAACCCTGTCTCAAAAAACCAAAAAAAAAAAAAAAAAACCTCTCATCAGTACTGATGTTATTATTGAGTTGGGAGATTGCTGTGTAGCCCAGCCTTGAACTCATTGTAGGTTGGCTGTTTTGTTTCAAGTTAACAATTAAAATGAAGGCTAATCAGGACATGGGGTCGAACTCAGGTCCCTAGACTTGTGTTGTGAGCACCTGTACCCATGGGTCACCCTACTACCCTGTGAATAGACTTTTGTTTAAGAACCATTCCAGGGAAATAAAAACTGTAAAAGTCAACTCTCAAGGGCAGTGTGTACCCCGTCCATCTTCCACTCACAGGGGTCTTCACCATGCTCTTCCCCAGGCCTTCTGCCTGAATTTGAATTTTATCCATTCTCATGTGTTTTCTTACATTTTACTTCACGTCTTTTTGTACACCAGAATATGACATTTCATCTCTGCATAAATGGCATCGTCTTGGTGCGCTCCACAGTAGATTTTCCCAACCAAGGCTGTGTTTGTGAAGCATTTCCATGTTGGCTCAGCAGCTCTGGCTCACTTCCTGTGCTGCTAGGCACTTTCTTATTTTATAAAATCCATGAATATTTAGATTATTTTCCATCATTTCTGAAATTAAAAGTCTTCTGTGAGTGTGGTGGCACATGTCCAAGATCCCAACACTTGGGAGGTAGTGGCAAGAGGATAGTTCAAGGCTAGCCTTTGCTACATAGTTAGTTGGAGGTCAATCTACATGAGCCTCTGTCTAAAAACACCTCAAAATTTATTTAAAATGACTGCCATAAATATTTAAGGCCTCTCCCACATACAAAAGTTCCTTTACTAAGAAATGGAATTTACAGCCATGTTTGGAGCTGCAGGCTTATAGTTCTAGCAGCTGGGGAGGCTGAGGTTGGAGGATCCTAAATCCAAGGTTTGCAAGTGCTTCAGGGTGAGTTCAAGGCCAGCCTGGGCAGCTGAGTGAGACATCTAACAATAAAATGTAAAACGGACTCACTCGGTGGCCAAGTGCTGACTTTACATGGGTAAGTCCTTGGATTCAACTGCAGACTGCAGGCAAACACCCCAGCTCCCTGCCAAATCTCATGAATGGGTTTTGTAGATCCCAGGATGGTCACATGGCATGTCCCTGATTACTGCACTGCTTCAAGGTTCTGCACACTGACAGTTTATGAGGTTCATAAATTCGCTCTTGGCTTCAAATCCTTGCAACACCCAGAATGAGAAGGTGAAATTTATTTGTTTCTTTCTTTTCTTTTTTTTTTTTTTAGGACAGGTGAAACTTCAGTGTTATTGTAATTTGAATTTCACTGTTTTCTAGGATGTTGGATATACTTATGATTTGGCAATTTGGATTTTTTTTCTTTGAAATGTCTCAGGAGCACTTGTTCATAACAATTCATTTTATTTCTTTATTTCTTTAAAAAAAAAAACACCAAAAAAGAAGGAAATGAAACAAAACAAAATGTAACATGTTGGGGGAGATTTGTTTGTGTTGGTTGCTCCAAGATTACCAATAGAATCCAACCTTGGTTCAGAGGGTGGAGTCCACATTTAGCTGGCTGAAGTGGACCATAGAGTTTCCTGGAGGACTCCCGGGGAGACAGAAGGACACATGGAAAAGGAAGAAGAGAAGGAACAGAGATGTTGGGTCCCTTTTGATCCTGGAAATGGAATAGAGAGAGAGGTGTCTGTGTCTCCATCGCTCTTTGGATCTTTCAGGTTTATTCCCTAGTATATACTCCTGAGTTGTATTTTTTAATAAAATGATAAAAGAAACACAATAGCTAGCACAAGGTAATTATAAAGTTGATCTGCTATTGGTAAGAAATTGCTAGAAGTCTCAGAACTTCATAAGAAACATGATGTTAACAGCAAAGTTTTGAAGATTTTTCTATCACTTGGCAACAAGTCAAGAGAAATATAAAGACATGTTCTATTTGTTCTTTGAATAACCAAACTTTACCACCTACAGAAAGTAACCCAAAGGATACAAAGAAAGGAGATTTGGCAAACTTTTTTTTTTTGCAGTTTGGAAAATTAAAGTATGTGCACCATGCTTTAGATACTTGCATTCAGGATTTCAATAGGTAACTGCTTTAAGTTCTGAAAAGACTGATTCTGTAGTCACACTTTTGTTATGGCCATCATGGGGACACTGTACAAATTAAGACTAACAATGCTCCAGTAAATATCTCTAATAAATGAAATAGTTTTTTTTTGCATATTACAGGTATACCACACAATCCTACAGGACAAGCATTAAAGAAAGATCTAATCTCAATTTTAAAGATATGCTTAATAAACAGAAAGGGGTAATGAAGACTCCCAGAGGTAGATCGCACAATGCGTTATTAGCTTTAAAATTTTTTAAATGAGAAAGGAAGAACAGCTGTAGAGAGACATTGAATAATAGCAAAAAATAAACCACTGAACCAAATCAGCCTATATATTTTAAAGGTGTGTTGACCACAGAATGGAAACCAGGATATGTGTTACATTGGGGACAAAGTTTTGCCTTTGTTTCCATAGGAGAAGAAAAGCAATGGATAACATTAAATTTGATAAATATTAGATTTGAACAGGAGAGATGTTTTATTAGGGGACGTGGTAGTTTATCAAACAGTGAGTCCATTCAACCTGCCCAAAATGGGAAACACCCCAAAATTATGGTTGAGACAGGGTTTGTTTTTATTTTTCCAGGAGAATAAAAACATCCAGCTAAGGAATCTGAAGACCATTTGACAAATGACATATCTGAAGAAGGAAGAATCATCCAGAGAAAATGTCCCAAGAAAAAGAGCAAATTGGCCTAATGGTAGAGCATATTTCCAATAAGTTAGTATCTCATAAGTTCTGCAGTGAATCATAACTGTTTTTAACAGCGACAACCTTTGAACTCTCCAAAAAGATGATGGGGCCCCACTATGACCATTCCACCTGGATTATGGTAATGCCACTAAGCTAACAGACACCATCCAAAGACTAGCTTTGGACTACAAACTGCGCAGGACAATTTCAATGTGGTTAGCTAAGGTGGTCCAGCCTCATAGACTACTCCAGTCAGGACTTCACACAAGCCTTGCATTATCCCATCACACCAAGACTGGGCAACAGCTAACTACCCTAGGACTTGACCATTATCTTAATTATCTCAGGGTCCCCTAAAGAGGTCATTTTAAGATCAAAATGCCCACTTTCCAAGAGGTGTGGTGGGTGGGGTTTTTGTCTGTAGGTGGGTTATGGGTGTTTATCATCATTTAGCCAGTTGGTTACAAGTTGTTATTGGTCATGGTCAGGGAGGAAGCTAAGCAAAGGAGATTAGATTCTTTGATCTCATTCTGAAAAGGGGGGATATAGGATTAATAGGATAAAAGGGTAGAATCTACTTTTAAACTAAAATAGTAAATACTAGTCTGAAACAGTCTATATTGGTAATGATTTTTGTATATTGATACAAATTTAAGGTTATTTTTGTTATGCTATATATATGGTTCTACTCTTTTTTTGTTTTTGGTTTTTTGGTTTTTTGGTTTTTTGAGACAGGGTTTCTCTGTATTGCTTTGGAGGTTGTCCTGGAACTCACTCTGTAGACCAGGTTGGCCTTGAACTCATGGAGATCTGCCTGCCTCTGCTTCCCGAGTGCTGGGATTAAAGGTGTGTGCCACCAATGCCCGGCTTATGGTTCTACTCTTATTTAAGATATTTTTATGTATTGATACAAATTAAAGGTTATTTTTGCTATGCTGTATTACAGGTTTCTATTTCTTGTTTAAGGTATTGAACCTATGCAGCTCATTTAAAAACGTGATGCATGGTATCATCTCTCACATGAGGAATAGAGGAATTGAGAAAATGAAAGACAACAAATATCACCTCTGACATTTTGATGCACATTTTAAGAGTCCGATTGTCAGTTAGAAGTTATTATAATTGTGTATTTCATTTCAATTTTTATACTCATATATTTTAAATTAGAATAAAGATGAAGCCACAATATGACACCTTCACATGAAACTATATTTTAAAGCTGCAGATAATGAACATAATCTAAACATACAAAACTTCAGAATAGTCAGGGTAAATTAAAACAAAAAATAAGGTGAGTTTTATTGTTAAAAAGTGTACAATAAATAAAATATTTTAGTGTTAGATTTGCATTTATATTGTTTATCTCATTTACAGCTATACTTAAAGCTTAATTCAGAAGGTATGGTTTCTATCTGTTTATTTAAATATATATTCAAGTTTTGACTTAAATTACCTTTGAATTATTATTGGGGGGTTTTAGCATAAGTTGTCAGTTATTCACTTTGGCACAATAAAAGTTCTTAACTCAAGCCCCTAGTAAAGGATTAAATGATTATTTTTTTGAAAACAGAAACAGAGAAGATTTTATTGGGAAGAACACTAATGAATCAAATTTTTCCAGTACAACGCAAAACATTGTAGTAAATGTAGGTGCTGTATTTTCAATTGATTATATTTATTTCATTTTACTTTGTATTTTGTTTTTTCATGTTTTGGCTTTTTTTGAAACAGATTTCTCTGTGTAGCCTTGGCTGTCCTAGAACTCACTGTGTAGAACAGGCTGGCCTTGAACTAAGAGACCCCCACCTGTGTCTGCCTCTCAAGTGCTGGGATAAAAGGTGTGAGCCCCCAGCAGCCAGCAGTTGGTCTTATTTAAATACCATTCATCAAGCATCAATTAAACTTTTACTTAAGTATTTTCCTTTCAATCTAAAACTATACCATAAATTATACACTGAATTTTATTAATCAATGTACTTAAATTAGCAGAAAATACAAAGATAATTTAAAAATAATCCAAATTAGGTTTTATTTGGATATACTGAGTAGAGGCATTTATTGAAATAAAAATGTGATGTAAAGTTCTAGTCCTTGAAAGCTATTTAGGATAATAAAGAAATACAGGTTAGTAGTTAGTCATCTATACAATTAAGCTTTTAGTACCATTAAGGTCAGTCAGAAACATTTTAAATAGATGGTCTTCAAACACTTCAGAGACCTACAGAATATGGCATTTTAATGTTTTAATAACATAGGGCTTTTCATGAGAGTGAGACATGTCTGCTCCTGGCAGCACCAATCTACTTCATAAAAGGATTATGTGCATTGAAGAACCTCCATATTGAATTTGCTTTCTTTGTGGAAAAGTTGGCCACTGGGCAGAAACTGCCTTTGCCTTAATGGCTGACAGTATGCTGCCCAAACTGGACAAACAGGACACAAAAGAAAGTGACTGCCAAACTTCTGCCTTTTGAAGGACAGTCCTTCAAAAGTCCTGTATCACAGAAAGGTCTGTCAGGTATTCTAGGCCTGTAGACTAAAGATGGGATGCCTCATTGCTGAGGAACCTTGCATGCTTTCTCTGAACTTCCTGTTTACTCAAGCAGTATTTTATCCTTCTTGGATCTCTGATGGTTTGAAGACTAGATAGTTATAGTGTTACAGTTTTCCTTGTTATCAAATTCAGAGAAGAAGCTTACATAAGAGAGGTAAAGTTTATAAGGTTGAGAAACATAAAATCTTAAGTTGTTTAATATTTAAGAACATGTTTTAAGGCCTAAGAAGATATTTTTAGGATGGTAATACAAGTTATGACAGAAAATGGTTTAGGTGTAAAACTCTGGATTAATATAGGATAGATAACACAGTACTTTCTCTGAATTTGCCAACTATAAATGGAGAAGATATGGTAAATATAACCCTTAATTGATAATTGTTCTTATTGTATATGGTTTAACTATGTTAGGATTAAAACCTTTCATTTTTATTTAGACAAAAAAGGGGAAATGTTGTGGAATATTTGCACACTGTGTGATAATGTGTTGCTGTGATTGGTGTAATAAAAAGCTGAGTGACCAATAGCTAAGCAGGAAAGACAGGTGGCTTTCTGGGAAGAGAGAAAGGAAGAGACAGAGAGGATCAATCAAGTCATGCAAAACAGGCCAGGAGACAGGGAGAGAAAACAGGAAGCACAAGATGGAAGAGAGGTAATGCCACATGATTGAATGTAGATTAATATTAATGGGTTAATTTAAGTTATGAGATCTAGTTAGGAACAAGCCTAAGCTATAGGCCGAGCTTTCATAACTAGTAAGTCTCCATGTCATTATTTGGGACTGGCTGGTGGGACAGAAAAAGACTTGTTACATAACATTCCTTCAAATAAAAAAAAATAATAATTTGTGGTCCATTAGAGACTCTGGCAGGTTTATTTTGTAGCTTGCCCAAGGAAGTTCATATCATGTCCACTTTGTGTGGTTACTTTGCTGTCAGAAAGCTGTGTTTGCGGGACTGCAGTTGGAGCCAGTCGAGCAGCCTGAGGTTTGTACCTGAGAGGGGGAGTGTGGACTGAAGAAAGGCTAGCTAAGGACATTAAAGGGAAAGACAAAGACACAGAAATAAAATCAGGAGGGCAAATCAGTCAATTCTGAAATGCCATGAGTTTATTTTTCACCACTCTTATATAACTTAACCCAAAAGAGGAGCGTGGTATGATGTATATGGAACAAACAGATTTTTCTTCCTCCACACCTGGCCTTGAGGGTCAGGAGTAACCACACCTCCGACCAGGTCTGTTGCTATTCTGAGTAAAACAACCAAGGCCAAGATCAAACATCCTAATGTAGCCACACCTTTGACCTTAGGTCTTGTGGCTTACTGAGCACAGTTTTGAACTCTCTGCCCTTGCGCTAAGATAGAGTACAGCCATCTTATGGGCACCGGCACTTTGCTTTCTACATATTTCCAAAAAAGGACTTTATGTCCATCTGGGTGCTGGTCACAAAACACCCTACAGAAACAAAGTAGAAAAAGATGTATCTCAAGCTTTCAGCAGTCCTCATTTCTTGTGGCAGAGAAGGCAGAGTTCAGGGAGGTCAGGCTCTACCTCCTAAGGGCCCCACAGCTCTCAAAATAGCCCTCAAGCTGGAAACAGAGTATTTAAAACACAAACCCATGGGAGACATTTTAGATATAAGCCATGACCAACTATGTTCAGAAAATAGTAAACCCCGTGTGTCCCCTGTGTATTTGTGCATTATTATATGTATGTATAATTTAGATTTGCATGAATGGAAGCCTATTATCTTTATATTTCTTTGTTGTATGTAAACTACAGGTTGGAGGAGAAGAATGTGGTCTTGACATGTAGCCCCATGTGACACTTTGAATGATCTGTCACCTCTCAGAGGTATCGAGCTGAAGTGATGATTTGAGCAAAACTGTACCATGATCTGGGACTCCAAAGAAGTCATGGGAGGGTCCTGTCTGCCAGGAATCCACACGAGGCAGGCCGCTTCTGTTTCCAGGAAAATAATGAAAATTTAATAAGACTCTACAGTTCCACCTTGCACTTCTCATCTGTAAACCTCAAGGCAGTCAGGAAACATTAATTAATTAAGCCCTGTGAACTAGGTAAGGACATAAGAAACGCACCTCCAGGGAGACAACATGGCAGCTGTTTAGGAGCCGGCAGGAATACTAAGTGGCAGGTAGTAAGGAACTATAGGTATAGGCAATTAAAAAAGGATAAAGGTGTGTGGGGTGGGGCTCTGTCCTGGAACTTGGCTGGGATTCTGGCATGGAATGAATGCTAGAATGAGGAAGGTCTGGCCGAAAGTCCATGGTTCAGGTGGGACTCAGTCATTTGAAGTAAGTTCTGCATGACGATGCTGCCCGATGTGATGAATTATGTTGGCTTGTTTTCAGTTTTAAAATACTTTTTTTTTGATAATGACTATTGACTCTTCATGCCCAAACCCCATTTCTTTCTTCTTTAGTCTAAGGAGAGAATAGAAGTGAGACAGAAAACAAAACAAAACAAACAAACAAACAAACAAAACAGTAAAACACAAAACTCTCAGAGTAAAATATCTATTGTTGGTAATCAAAAAATTTCTCCTGTTTTTTTATTTCTTTTTCTGTTTCTGTTTTGGAAATAGCCTAGAGGTGAGAAAATGGTAGGTTATAAGCAACAATCAAATTAAAGGTGCCCATATTTTGGACCTAAGAAGAAAATTTAAATGTTTGTAAGTAGGAGTTTAAATACATTACATACAGTTAGGAGGACGATCCAACTGCTTTGACCTCTACCTAGCATTTGCCCATTTTATGACTCTGAATTATTCTTTACAACTGGAAACGTTAGGCAGAGAGTGGTTTTCTGTTTTAAGTTCCTCAGTTATTTTCACCCATAAAGAACCAGTGATATGGACTTAAAATGAAAGAGGGATGGTAGGTTTAGAGAGAAATTATTATCTCAGCTGTAAGAGAAAATATTGCTTATTGCTAGTTAATGCCAAGGACCTCATATATTACATCTCATTTCACCTTTATACAACCAATGCACCAATCAAATGATAAGTCAAACAGCTCTACTCATCATGTTTCTTCCCTTTGTATGTAATTTCAGAAAAAAGGTTTTCTTTAAGTACTTGCATAGAGAAATATAAGTCACACTCATGTGTCTTTTGGGGTTATTTTTCTAGTTTCTTTTCCCATTGTTGTGACAGAAAGCTGTGACGAAAGGAGCTGAAGGGAGAAAAGGTGCGGTGTGGCTCATAGTTTGGAGTTGTGTCCATCACAATAGGGAAGTCGCAGGAACTTGAGGCAACCAGCCACTTACATCCACCGTGGAGAAGAAGAGGTGTATGAAGAGCTTACATTAGCTCTCATTGTTTTCACACAGTCCAGGGTTCCAGCCCAGGAATCGGTGCCACATGCAGCATCTCAATTAACTTAGGACATTCTCCCACAGGCATGCTCAGAGCCCCCTCTCCCAGGTCTTTCTACATCTCATGTAGGTGACAGTTGAGACTAACCCTCACAATTATAGATATATAAAGAATCTATAAAATAATACTGTACTACTCACAGCACTGTTTATGTAGCTTCCAAAATAAAACAATCTGGGTAGGCAGTTGTTTTCTTTTGAGCACTGAAATACATTGACCTAGGCCTGCTTGACTTTTAAAATATTTGTTGGGAAGTGTGTTGTTGTTTGGATTGCTTTGTGTGTGATGTGATGCTTCTCTCTGGTGGCCCTTGATATTTCTTCCTTGTCTGTATACTCAGCCTATAACTGTGAAATGACACGGGAGGTTCTTTTCAGCTTGGCTTTCTAGATGCTTCCTGAATCTGGCAGAGCATCCCCTACTTAGATTTGAGACACTTTCTGTTCTGATTTTATTGAATATATTTTCTCTGCCTTTAGCTTGCACCTTTTCTCCTTCTATTTCCATGGCTGCAGATTTGGTCCGTTACGATGCCCCAAAGATCTCACACAGTCTGTTCATACTTTGTTATTGCTTTAACTTCTTCAGATGTTTTAATTCCTTTAGTTTGTCTTTAAGCCCGAATATTCTGTCTTCCTCTTGATACATTCTATTGATGAGACTTTCTATTGAATTTTTTGATTTACTGAAATTTTCATTTCTGAAGTTTTGATATTTTCTGCATTTTTACTTTTAGAATCAAACCCTTCTTTTATGTCCTATGCTGACTTATTTATTTGTGCTCTCTTTGACTCTATTCAGAAGTTTGTGTTCTCTTTGATTTTACTGGACATCCAAAACTAAAAATAAAATATTTTCTGGGACTTTTCATGTCATTTACTCCCATTGAGATTCATTACTAAGGAACCAGTGCCTTTTGGAGAAACCAAGCTGCCTTGAGTTTTGGAGTTTCTTGTGTTTCTTCAGTGGGAGTTGGCATCTCTGGGATTAGGTTGTTGGTTGGCTATTTTAGTCACCCAAATTCTTTAAGTTGGAGATATTTGCGGGACTGGTGTGTATTAAGGTTTGGATTTCATTTCTTCTCACTGGAGTGGGAGTGTAGCTCAGCAGCTGACCCCTCAGCCCACTTGCCAGGATGGCGGTATAGTATCCAGCATGACCCCAGGGGTAGAAAATTAACCACCTGAAGCAGCCACAACAGATGCACAGGCCCACTGTGAAAATACTGTAACTGGCTGGAGGATACTCAGTCGTTAGATGCTTGCTGCTCAGTCATGAGGACTGGACTTTGGATCCCAGCACCCATGTTGGCGGGGGCGGTGGGGGGGGCTTACAGACACCTGTAACTGCAGCTTCATGGGGTCCGAGGCCCTCTCTGGCCTCTGTGGGCACCTGCACATACACTCACAGACACATGCACATATAAGTAATATAAAAGAGAAAAACACTAACAGCAATTAAAGACAATTGTTCCATTCATACAAGGACATCTGTTCAACGATGTTCATAGCAGCATTATTTGTAATAGCCAGAAACCGGAAGCAGCCTAGATGCCCCTCTACTGAAGAATGGATAGAGAAAATGTGATACATTTACACAATGGAGTACTACTCAGCAGAAAAAACAATGGAATCTTGAAATTCGCAAGAAACTGGATGGAACTAGAAGAAACCATTCTGAGTGAGGTAACCCAATCACAAAAAGACAAACATGGTATGTACTCACTCATATGTGGATTTTAGACATAGAGTAAAGGATTACCAGCCTACAATCCACACTGCCAGAGAAACTAGTAAACAAGGAGGACCCTAAAAGAGACAAACATTGTCCCCTGGAGAAGGGGAAAGGGTCACGATCCCCTGAGCAAATTGAGAGCATGGGAAGAGGGGGAGGGAGCGATGAGAATGAGAAGGGAAGAAGAGGAAGGATGCAGAGGTCATGAGGGAGCAGAAAGGTTGAGTCAGGTGTAGATTAGAAGAAAGGATGTGTGATAGGTAGGGTTTTAGTTGGGGGGTGGTAGGGGAGGAAGGGAGGGAGAAGGGAACTGGGATTGTCATGTAAATCAATCTTGTTTCTAATTCAAATAAAAAATGATAAAAAAAAAATAAAGACGACAGCTCCTTAACTCCAGTACTTCGGAGAGTAAGGGAACAAGGATAGAGCAGTGTATGCTAAGGGTTACTAAGGGTGGGACTGGAAAAAAGCAAGCTGAGCGAGATTAGCAGTTAGTATTAAAGCAATGGGGGAAAACTAAACAAACAAAAGTCAATAGAAGGGAGAAACAAAAAGGAGGGATAAGAGAAGGCAGGTCTAACTGATGACAGATCAAAACAAGAAAGGGATAGAGAGGCAACCACAGCGTAAGATGATGAGGTCATGGCAGGGAGATGTCCAGTCCTAAGCCAACCTTTGTCTTTTGTGAGAGGCTATTTAAAAGTGGAAGGAGAGGACAAAGTAGTTCACAAAATGAAAATTAAATATGAGTAGAGTCTGCCTGTCTCTATATGGTCATTTACATGGGACGGGTGCAGACTGTGTCACTACTTGCCGAAGCACAGATGCAGAGCCAATCTCTGGGCTGCCTTGCTTTTACTTCTCTTGCTATCTGGGTTGGTGTTTTTTAGTAAGAACAGAACCTTTGGTTAACACTTCTGGTGCTGACCTTTGTGCAGTGGGCATCATAGTTAGAGGTGTCTCTCAGGCTCTTATTGTTAGAAAGGACTGTCAGGAAGTTTTTCTCTTGATTGCCTGAGACCCTAGTACTTTCAAATCCCTGCCACTGCTCATTTCTACTCTGGGGAGGCATGACTTACACTTTAACCTATGTCTCTGACAGGGTTCCCACCTCATATAACATTGCAAGGCAGGAGTTGGAAAATGGTCACCTGACACTTGCTCTGGGCTCTTGTAGTGGCAGGTACAAGGAGGGACAAGACTCTAGAGATGCCTAGCCAGTGACCAAGTGGGGGTCCTTTAAAATGGCTTCTTGTGGCTGGAGTGAGTTTCCATTAACCTCCAATATCCCCATCATCCGGGGACCAAGCTGTCATAACATAAACCTTTGAGAGGATATTTATGATCAAAGCATAACATTATATTTCTAAGATCCATCTGTATTTTTGTTACAGGTATAGTAGTACTGGAACTTTGGAAAACAAAGTCAAACACCCACATAACTTACTACAAGCTGTTTTGAAGTTTGTATCCCAAAGAAACTCTTAGAATACACACTAGGAGATGAGTTGAAAAATGCTTATAGAAGCACACTTATAATCACAGAACTCTAACATAGTTCAAGTCCCTATAAATAAAAGGAAGACTATATATTAAAACATGTCAAAATTATTTATATTATTATTAATGAAACATTTTAATGCAAGTATGCTAATTAAGTTATTTTAAGGTTTATTTTAAATTACATATATATATATATGTGTGTGTACACACACACACACACACACACACACACACACACACACACACACAACCAGATGTAGAAAATTAGAGGCCACCAATGCATTAATTTCTAATGCCAACTCTGCTCATATTTTTGTCGACTTAGAAGAATAAATCATCTAATCTCTTGTTTATATATTTGAACTTGGTTTGTATATATCCTTAACTAATTAATTTATAATTCTACACTGGCCTTTTAAGAGTTCAAATATGTACAATTGTACTTGAATATAATTTTATAGATGTTGTATAGCAAACATGACATAGTGGTAACTTGTGTAAATGATTGCAAATGACCAGTGAACATAGACAATACCAAATGAATATGATGCCACTTTGGTTGTAGAGGCCCCGTGTTTTATATTTATAATTAGAAATGTCCTTAAATATTGTTAGTTATTCAATATAGAATCACACATTTGGTCATATAAGAGAAACTGATCAAAGCACTGTAGCATTTACAATTTCTTGTGAGCTGGTCTAATTTGGGAATGTTATAGGTCAGGTTAATTAGGTCACAGCCTCAAACTATACCTGGGTTGTGATGATCTTCTACTTATACTACCAGAGACTTTCTCACTCTAGGGTTGCTTGTGGAAAGATGATTGGCTTGTTGAATAATTCTGAAGGCTGGAGGGAAAGTGAAACCCACCAGGTTGAGGGCCATTGGGGAGCAGCTGGTACATCTGGTAGAGCTTCTAGTGAGGTGGGAGGCTTCCCCACAGGGTGAGGGGGATATCTGGTGAAAGGAGTGAAAATCAGCACTTTGGGGCCTAGTGAGGATCAACAACATGAAGGTACATGTGGAATTTTAGGCCTGATACTGTGATCTGCTGGTTTCTGTATCTGAGCTTATTAAAAGCTTTTGTTCTCCTGATAGATTAGCTTTATGGAGACAAAGGTTATATATTTCAGTCATGACCAGAGCAGTGTTTATTAAGGAACATGTGTTTCCTACTGCTGAGGTAAAAGCTTCCTGGATACATTTTATTACTCTCTCTGTGTCATTAGGGCTTCACTGAGCCTCTTCCCTCCCCTTCCCTCCCTGCCTCTCCTCTCCTTTTCCCTCTGCTCCTCTTTGCTCCCCTCTCCTCTCCTGTCTTCTCCTTCCCACCTCCCCTCTTGTAAATTATAGTAACCTTAACATTCTTGAACTCCCAAGTATTTTCTCATTTAGCAATATTGTTGAGTTATGCCTGATTCAATTTTTTTCTTTACTGCAGTGGGAATATTTTTTAGCTGAATGAAAAATACCAACAACCCTTCATTGACTCACGTTTAGTCCTTTCAATGGGTAGTTCGTGTGGGAAGAAAAAGTCTTAGGTCCATTTCTCCTCCTCTGTTGGATGGGCATATCCACTCTTTAAAATCAATTTACTTGTCATAGTTTTCCTGTAACCATTCCTGCATAAAAGGAATAATTTCTATCATTATGTTAGATATATAACACCACTGATTTTTGTTTCAAATCTTGGCTTGCTGCCTCTTATTGAATAGTCTTGTCATTCGTTTCATTCTTCAGCTGATCCTATTTGTACTGGGAAAAGATTCTTAAGCAATACACCCTGTTGTATGGAGCCTCTGAGATATTATTGTTCTCTTCAGTGAAGCGTTACTCAGTGATCCTGGCTGATAGAGGTGTTCAGAAAAGACTCAATTTTTAAATATATTAATGCAAAACTTATTTTGAGCCTATAGAGATGAAATAGAAAGTTAAAGAGAAAAAGAACAGTGAAGATGGAGGTTTCTGTCCCACCTGGTCCCATGCCACTTTGACCCAAATAAACACACAAAGACTTATATTAAATATAAAATGTTTGGCCGATGGCTCAGGCTTCTTATTCACTATGTCTGTCTTAATTATTAACCAATTTCTATTAATCTATGTATTTCCATGAGGTTGTGACTTACCCATAATCTGTCATGTTACTCCTTGGGCAGCAAGGTGCCTCTTCACCACCTCTCTCTCTCCCTACCTTCTCCTCCTCTGGTAGCTCCTTGCCTGGCTATTGGCCAATCAGTGTTTTATTCAATCAATAAGAGAAATGTATTACAGAAGGGCATCTCCCATCAGACAGTACACTTTGGTCCTGATATAGAACTTGTCTATGTGTGTGTCTTCAAAATTAAAATTTGTATGGATTTTCTGCTCCTCAGTCCCTGCAAGTATTACCTGTATTCCTGGCACATGGTGGGGGAGTTGAGGCTAAATGAATTTGGACACATTGAATACTTGGTCAGGCTAAATGCATGTTGACTATCAATGACAACTTCATTGACTTCAACTATTTCATCTTTATGATTCAGTATGAATTCAGAAATTCATGATACGTTCAATGACACAGTCAAGGCAAGAACAGGAGGCATGCCATTATTAGGAAGTCCATCTCTGTCTCCAGGAGTATGATCCCACCAATATCAAATGGAGTGATACCAGTGTTCAATAAGCTATGGAGGCCACTGGTGTCATCAGCAGCATAGAGAAGGGTGTGTTAAAATCTGTCAGTTTCAACATCTGATCCACTCTGTAAGTCAGAGATTATCTTACCTTATTCAAGTTGTAATTTTCCTAATTCTTGGTGTGATCCACCATTTCCTTTGAACATTGAACCTGGAATATTTTGGCTATATATCCGATGACTTAATCACATCTTATTTTCCGGGCATTCATCCTTCTTACATTCAATGTGTTGTGTCCAGTTTCATGGGCTGAAGTTCCACTAATGATTTGATTTTCAGAGGTTGCCATTGAACTTGGAACAGGTGAGAAGTCTTGAATCTTACTTTTCTCTAAAAGCTGGAAACTTTTATTTTATTGTGGTAACATATACACAATATAATATTTCTCATCATAATAATTTAAAGTTCACGGTTCAGGTGGCTTTTTCTCAGGAACACAATTCAGCATAATGAGGTTCATTCATTTAGTCTTGAATTAAAAGGGAAGTGCTACATGGCTCAGTGCATGCTGGATTAGTTACTATTCTGTTGTCATGGCCAAACACCTGGCAGGAAGCAACAGATGTAAGAGTTAAGGTTAGCTCATGGTGTGAGGGGCTACACCAAGCAAGCCTTGGTGGTAGGAATGGAGGCAATTGGTCACATGTGTTAAACAGTAAGAGAACGAAGTAGTCAATGGTAAATCCAGAGGAATTATAAAACCTCAGGATCCAACTGTAGTGACTTATTTCCTCAGCAAGACTCCACCTCCTAAAGGTCCTGCAGTCTTCCAACACAGTACCACCAGCTGAGGACCCAGTGTGCAAATACCTGACCAGTCATAGGCATTTCAAACCACAGCAGAGACGGGGTATTTGATCAAGCTCTTCTTTGTTGCTGGAGCTTCTCTTGTCCTGCCTGGTCCTGCTGCCCTTGAGCCCCAAATAAACACATAGATGCTATATTAATAATTAAATTATTGGCCAATGGCTAGCTTGCTCTTAATAATTAACCCATAACTACTAATCTATGTATTTCTACATGGCCTTATCTTGCTGGCAAATGCCTGGCACATCCTATCCTCCTGGTTGCTCCATGGTGTCTTTCCGGCCTTCTCTGCCTACCTTTCCCAGGATTCTCCTTGTCTCCTAGCCCCGCCTATCTTCCTGCCTCTTTTGGCCAAACAGTGTTTTATTCATCAACCAATAAAAGAAACATATATACAGAAGGACATCCCCATCAATTCTTTTTTATTTGTAAGTTTTAGTCTTTGAACAATCTATATACATATACAGTGTATCCCGATTATGTCTGTTCCCACTCTCCTCTTCTAACATCCCCAAGACTCTCCAGCAATCCCCCCCTTCATGTCCTGTTTTTGTACTTATTTATTAACTTTTCTTAGTATTTTTTATGGTTTGAGAATTTCAAATATGCATGTAAGGCATTTTGATCAAGTCCACTCCCCATTCCATCCCCTTGCTAACCCCACACTTTACCTCTCAACCTCATGCTCTTTTCTTAAATGCATGGAGTCCACTTAAATCTGCCTGTCTGTGCATGGTTGTGAGGGCATCTGCCGGGGCATGGACAGCCTTTCAGGTACCACAACCCTAAAGAAAACTGGCTCTCCCTCTCCCAGAAGCCATGATGGTCAATAGCTCTTGGGTAGAGGGTGGACTGTAAGGGAACAGAGTCAAACATGGGATATGGTTATTAATGGGATATTAAGAAGAAACACTCATACGAGAAGCCAATAACCAGATTGGCATTCCAGTCTCAGCTGCACTCTGAGATACTACGGGAACCCAGAAAGAGGCAGAGTGCCTCCTTCCCGTTCTTTTATCCCATCCCTTCTGGGTACCTGTGCTACAGGTACATGGGAATTCTCCCTACAGTGGACTTCCTGAGCACTCCTCCCCCAAACTCTGGGTTTTAGCAGCTATTCTTTGTTTTGTTTTTGCTCCCCCCCCAAGACAGGATTTCTCTGTGTAGCCCCGGCTGTCCTGGAACTTGCTCTGTAGATACCCACCTGTCTCTGCCTCCCAAGTGCTCAGATTAAAGGTGTGGGCTGCCATCACCCACTTTAGCAGCCATTCTTTTAATTTTTCAAAATGATTCAGTTTTAATCTTTAAAAACGTACATTGGCATTTTGCCTGCATGTATGTCTGTGTAGGGGTATTGGATCCCCTGGAACTGGAGTTACAGAGAGTTGTGAGTCACCATGTGGGTGCTGGGAACTGGACCTGCATACTCTGGAAGAGCAGTCAGTGCTTTTAATCTCTGAGCCATCTCTCCAGCCCCTAGTACCTGTTCATAATAAACTCTCTAAGCCACAACAATAGTGGACAAACTCTTCAACATCACAAAGACCATTCAGAAGAACCGGAACAGGAGTCAGCAAACTGTGGCCTGTGCATCAGATACAGGCTACTGCGTATTTATATAAATTAAATTTTGTTGGAACAGGCCACACTAATTTGCATATGCATTGTTTGCCTTCTTTCTGTCATTTGTGCTGTATGGAAGAGTTGAGACAGACTGCAGGAACATGGAAGAGTTGAGACAACCAGACAGATTGCAAAGTTTGAGGTATGTATTATTTGGCTTCTTATGAAAAAAAATCTTTGCTGACCCCATGCTAAAGAGATAGGAACAACGGAACAGTATACTTTCTCTCAGATATTATTTATTCTGTCCTCCATTTCAAAGGAAAGGCAACCTTAAATCCAAATCTGATGATATCATTTTCCTTAATTATCTTTGAATGCCTTTCTACCATACTTAGAAAGAGACCCAAGCTTACTTCTAGGATCTGTAGATAGGCCGTGCATGACCTGCCCCTCTGCTGCTCCTTTCAGATTGCTGTATCTCTCTCTCTCGTTCATTAAACTCTAATTCCATTGAAGGAGGAATAGAGCATTATCTACTTGAAGAAATGCAATGGGATTGGTTTGGCAGGAGTAGTGACGATGGAGGAGTGACCAGGGGGCCCAGAGCATGAAGTCTTCATGTACTGGGTGTCAAGGAATATGCCGCTGAAGAACAGTGGTAGAAACAGGGCTGAATCACTCACAGCAAGCAAAGAAAACTTTCCTATCTCCTCTCAGGTGTGAGGACGAGTGTGCCACAAGAGCTGATGCACCCTCAGATCAAATATCTTTGGAAAAGTACAGGCTTCTGTAGTTCTGATTTTACAGTGACTCATTTTCTCCCTAGAGAAATTTACTTTGGAACCCGTCAATCACACAATGTCTACAGAGCAGTGCTAGTTCCTTAGGTGCTGCTGCTTGCTGCACTGTTCTCAGCAAGAAGGAACAGCCCTATAACTTGTTTGCAAAACCCTCCCTATTCTTGATTTCCCCAGGTAGAGGGTTGGGCCATGAGGGGTAAATGCTGGAGGCCTTGAATGTGTCTTTGCTTTCTTCGTTGGAGCCAGAGGCAGTCTGGAATATCTTTTTATGTGTAGTCAAGTTCAAAACAACATGCCAGGTACCTAATTTACACCTGTGGGGAAAAGAAGAAACGTCAATGAGAACTAATTGAATAGCTTTGCACTGGTAGCAGGCACTTGTTTCAGCTAGTGGAGAGAAGGCCCCTGGAGAACCAAGAATCCGGTGACCCCAATTTCTCTGGGAACGCTTGCATTCTGGAGGAGCCCAGGGTTTCCGAGGAAGTGCTTCTGCTTGCTGAATGTGTGGCCTCTATGCAAGATGAGCAATTGGTCCCTGCACTCTCAGTGACTGTCTCCTGTAGGGCTTCTGTGAACTGCTGGAAAGAGAGCAGTGGCTGGGTGTCTGCAACTTTGAGGGGATCCCCAAGTGTAGAGTCCTACAGTTGTGTGACTTTCCCTGGGGGAGATGTGAATGAATGTCTCTTCTCTCTGTAGAGCAATGGATGACAGACCAAAGCAACTATTCCACCAAGGTCCACCTTGGTAAAACAATGACTTTCTCAGGCACCCTTACAGAGCCTGGTAAGGGTTTTCTGAGAGGAATGTGGATGACTCAAAAATATCTGAATGGAGTGCACAGACTCATGGAGACTGCACTGTCGGAACTTCCTGTTAAATCTGGCAGATTGGCTAGGGCATCCTCTTCCTGGTAGCTGTTGCTGCTTGTACAGTCTGTAGGAGGGACTTCGTGCTCTCTAGTTTTAGGAACTTCCTGAGCCTTGTGAGGTTTCTTTTCTTCCATAATCCCAGTGAGCCCCTAGAAGGGTGGAATGCTTTATGTTTTAATCCAGAGGAAATTGTCCACACAAGATTATTCTGAGAGAGCGAAAACCTGACAGATCCAGTTGCACTTGCCCCTGGAGGTCTGGAAGGCTGTTCTGAGCAGGAACTATATGAGCCACAGTGGAGCAGGATGGACTTGCTCAGTGATGTAAATAGTGGCCTGGGTCAGGAGAAACTAGGCCTTCCATTGGTGCTGGGTCATGAGCTGACCTTGAATTTAATTTAAAATTTGTCCTGAAGGGCACTGAGGGAATAGCTTGGTGGCAAAGTGCTAGGCACTCAACCATGAGGCCCTGAATTCAAGCCCTAGAACTCATAAAAAAAAAAACACCCAAAACCACCTCATCATGGTAGAGTCATTTGCAATTCTCACACTGAGCAAGTGAAGACAAACAGTTCTCTGGAGCTGTCTTGCCAGCCATCCCAACCTAGCAGAATAAGTGAGCTCCTGGCCAAACAAGAGACCCTAGCCCAGTAAACAAACAAACAAACAAACAACAAAACCACACAAAATCAAGGTGTGTGGTATCTTAAGGAACAATGCCTGAGGTTGACCTCTGACCTCCACATAAGAACAACAGCAAAAAAAGACTTCGTCCTGATGAAAGGGAGGCTAAAGGTCATTGTAGACAGAAGTTGGGGACAGGTCATCAAGGCTATTCAAAAGGCCTCTCTGGCCTGGACTCTACTGGGCATCCACCCTGTCATCGGTCCCTCATCATCTTTAGATAGTGTCAACTGCTTAGCCTTGGCCTACTGAAGCCCCTCCTTCCCCAGACCCATGCCCTGGCCCTTATTCTCTAGCAGAATCTTACCCTGGTAGCTCTCTGGGATTCCCATGGCATTTGTACCTTCAGGTTCTGCCTCTGATATTTCCTTTAGAATGTTCTTCCTGACTGCCAGCCGGGATGTCAAATTCTTCCTTCCAAGATGTACCAAACCTTCACCTCGGGGTCATGAAGGGTAGAAGAGGGGAGGGACTGTTTCTCTTATTGGGGTTGATGAATAAAACACTGATTGGCCAGTATCTAGGCAGGAAGGATAGGCAGGGTGACCAGATAAGGAGAATTCTGAGGAGAGGAAAGAGAGAGGAGCCACCACGGAGAGACGCCATGCTGCCAAAGGAGTAACATGCCAGACTATGAGTAAACCGTAGCCTTGTGGCAATACATAGTTTAATAGAAATAGGTTATTAAGACAGATCTAACCAGTAAGAAGCCTGAGCCATTTGGCCAAACAGTTTATATTAATATGTATCAGTGTGTTTAACAGGGGCTAAACAGCTACAGGACTACGAGGGAAAGACATTCCCTTTATGTAGACTCCTTGTGCTCACTCAGGGTCTTTGCTCTCAATCCATAATGTCTCACATGCAGGAAGAGATCAGCAGACACTGGTTCACACTGGTCATAGTTTCCGTGTGTGAGCACTCACTTTGGGAAGTGAAGCACCCTTGGTTTTGGCTCTCTTCCTGCTATGGCATTGACAGCAAGACACATTTACCCATGGTTTACTTTTCCAATTTGTAGAATGCTAATCTTGTTTCTATTTATCCATAAAGTCATTTTCTTTTTTTCTCTTTTGTTGTTGAGATAGTCTTGCTATGTAGTTGAGGATGACGTTGAACTCCTGATCCTCCTTGTCTCTACCTCCCAGGAACTGAGCCTAGCATGCAAATGATTGGCTTTTCTGAAATGGAAGGGATTAACTTGCTGATAGGAAATTGTCTAATATCAAGGAAGAGACTTATAAGCAGACATTGGAAGCAAAAATCACATGTATCTTTGTAAACAGATGGAGAAAGGGAGGCTGACAAGGACCTTAGGAATGCCTCGATGGCAGTGTGATCTATTGCAAGATTACATTCTTTTCTGTGTCCTCCCAGCAACAGGGCACTGATACACTGTACGCTATGGGAATGCCAAGAAGAGGAGATGAGCTCTGTGTGCAATCCTTGCGTAGCATTTGACATAAAAGTAGTCCAATAACACACAGTTTGTCTTATGACATGGTGTGGGACTAGATGGGCTGTGAATGGCCTGTTGACTGTTTATAGAAACCCGAGACCTAGACTCTCTCTAGCTACTGAGCCCGAGAATGCAGAATAAGCTTTCAGGGTGACTATATAGGGACAGCACTAAAACCAGTGTTAGTAACAGCAGCAGTAGCTACAGTGACAACCACCAGTAGGTATGTGCTTCTGAGCAATTCTGAAACATCTGACAACCACCTACTAGGGTAAAGAGGGGGGTCTGGGTCTTACTCAGTAGCCCGAGACTCTCCAGTGGGTACAGTAGTTTCTGGGGATTGTCCCTGGCTGTGTGACACCATCCTACAGCATGAAAGCCCTCATGAGTCAACAGGAGGGCCACCTGAAGGTTCCAGCATGTATCACCCTGGGAAACAGAGGCACTGACATCTTCTATTAAAATGCAAATACAGTCTGGAAGCCATGGCACATTGATCTTTTACCATTATTTCTGAAGTTATAAATCAGATGCGCGAGCCTCTCATCCAGGCAGGAAGCTAGGCAGGTTTCAGAGCACCAGATACTCTGTCATCTCTAAAAATAGCTCAGTGCTAAATTGTCATACTGTATCTTCTAGGCTCAAGTCTGGACAATTTCATTTTCTTTTCACTGATTTTTATAGTTGAGTGTAAGTAATTCAGGCCCAGCTCATATGGCATTACACATTCTACAATACAACAAAACAATAGTTTGGAAATGAAGGATACTATTGGAAAGTAAATACTTTTGTAGGTTCTGGTTAGTTCAAACTCAAACCTTCAGTTTCACTTAACATGTCCTGATATCATCATCATCATCATCATCATCATCCTCATTGCAATTTTCCCTGTACGTGTTGATTCAGGGAAAATTGCTTTATTGACAACATCTACTATATGTCCTCAAGTAAATGAATGAACAAATTGAGCACTTGTACTGTGAAACACTCTGAGAAAAGTGTGACTCAGGAAATAGAAGATCTCCTTTCTCATAAACCTTGTACTAGCGGGACATGTTCTAGATCGAAAGGGTGACAGGGGCTGACAGTGACTGTGAGATAAAAGGAGGAGGTGGGACAAGGCAAGGAGCAGGTTTGGAAGGTGTAAGAGGCCAAATGGCTCCAGGTTCTGAGCTTGGTTGACTGGAGTCCTGGGACCAACACAGAGAGGTAGAAGTTGGAGGAGGGTCAGTGGGGCTGCACAGCACAGGCTCGAATGTGGGTTAAGGTGCTCTGCTGCCTTGTCACCTTTGACGAAAATGAGCTCCTTGCTGAGTTCTAGCTCAGCCATGGGCTCCATTGGCCTCCTCATTTGTCTTCATTGGGGCTTTGCACCAGGCAATGAGAGGGGTTCAAAAAGACACACCACTCACCATCTTTGCTCCAGCCATGTTGGTGAGAAATTATGTACTCAGTTGTGCCAGACACCAAGCAGCTATGTGAGAAGCAATGAATGGAAAGACAGGATTGCTGGGACGTGACACATGGCAGCCTGCAAACTGTAGGGTGTCCTGGGGGGAATGTGTAGGGAGGTGTCGTTAGCCCTAGAATCAGAGCCCTTATGATCATTTTAAGGAAGCTCTCAAAAATGGAAAGGTATTTCACAGCATCAATCCTATCTAAAAATGAGCAAAACAAGGGAAACAGGTATGTATGTTACTGTAATAACCTTGTTAACATCTACCTACCACTTCTCCATCATATATTATCTTTGTTTATCAAGAGAGAAGGAAGGAAGGAGGGAGAGAGGGAAGGGAGAGAAGGAGAAAGAGATCACTAGCAACTGATTAATTTTTGTCTTTTTCCTAGGAGAGCAGGTTTCTAAAACCTGAACAAAGGAAACTTTCTGTCCTGAGGAATAACCATTACCATACTGGGTAAGGGACATTGGAGACATTGCTTTCCTTCCCTTTAGCTACCTTTCCAGCGTCCTTGTCTCAGGGGCCTGCTTTGGGTTTTCTGTCTCAGAAGCCTGCTGATGCTCACCGAAGCTCACCCAGTTCCTGAGTGCTGTTTGCTCTCACGGAGTCTCATCGTGATTAACAGAAGTCACCATGGCCCCAGAGTCGGAACTCATAGACTTTCACCAATGCTTCAGGACAGATGGCTGCTTACACTGTCGTTGTCTAGGGCTGTCCACAGGGTGTAATTAAAGTCCCTCAATACGAGGCTGAAAACATGTGTAATGATAACAAGTCCTAACAAGGACATTACTTCAGGTTATTGAAAATATTCAACATTCTAATGACGGTTTAGGCGGCCGTAACAGTGGGGATGGAGATTTTAGAATCTATTGGAAATCATTCCCCTCTGACAGGGCTCACATTCTCTAGAAGCAGGGTTGGGACACTTGACTTTTGTTGTATACATTTTTTTCATCAACCTTGCCTCTGATAGTGGCCATGTTAAGAGTGAGGACGTCACTGTCTCATTAAAATAGTGCCATCTAGTGGTGAATATTTCAAAATGTAGCTAGGTGCCCAGAGAGTTGTCAGGCACCCTCAAGGGACCAGTGCCTAAAGATTAACATTTGCATATACAGATTTATGGCATTTGTAATTCATCTATTCTTTCACCTAATTTACTTTCCAATTACTCAAGGATGGGCCTCTTGGTGGGGGTTGCATTTAAGCAGGGAGGAAGGCCCTGCTCTGGTCTCCAGGGACTTAAGATCTAGATTTTTGTAATCTAGAGCTAATGACAATGACACAAGAACACGGGGAGCCCAGGAGACTCTGATGCTGCAAGAGCCTTAGTGGTGTTGTTACAAGTCCTACCTCTGTATAGAGACAGACCTTGTTTGGAAGTATGGAGGTCAGGAAGAGAGCACCTTTTAGAGGTATCATCTACTTGGGCTAGCACAGGATTCTTGGATCTCCAACATGTCTCTTGGTTCTCTTTATATCTCTTGCCCTATGCCTAAATCGAGGACCAGAAAGAGCTCAAGATTTGCTGTGGAATTCTCTTGAGCTCTCGGACGTCCCTCCTGGTCCTTCTAGGATGCAGCTTGATAAGACATGACAGTGCATTGAAAACCTCCAATGTTTCTCAGGCAAACAGCAATAAATTTTATGTGCCTTATCTGCCTTCTGCCTTCTGCCTTTCTGCCTTGGGGTTTTTCTCAGACGTCTTCCTCCTTTCTCCATAGCTGTCCCTGTGCAGTCCAACCACACGGTTCTTTTCTGAAGAAGTTCACGCCTGTGCAAGTCTGCTGAGGCCCCTGTTCCTTCCTGCTCCAGTGGCTGTTTTTCCTTAAGATCCAGGCCAATAATATTGACCTACCTACCTTACTTAGCATTGGTAAAGTGTTTTAATTATGATTGCCTGTGTCCTAACATCTAAACGCAAGCTTGGTATGCCTTCTTTTCACTTGTTTTAAGTTACACTTCTGGGTAGAGCTTAACACTTACAAAACTTCCACTTCATTTGCTTTTTAACACCAAACTCCTAGAATAAGTCTTTGCACTTTCCTTCTAATTGGTTCTTATTAGTTTCCTCCCTCTTCCCAGGTTTTTGCTATGAACAGCTTTCCCGTCCCTCACTTCTTGGTGTGGTGCTCCCTCCCCTACTGTCCTGCTCTTGCTGTTCTTTGTTTCAGCGTGCTTCTCCAAACGTCCTTTCACGCCCTCACTCCTGTCATCCCCAGAACACTCCTCTCACCCCTCCCATATACTTGCTTCCACTCTCTTGATCTTTTAGATTCTATTTCCCAAATTGCCAGAGACCTGTGCAAATAGAGAGATCCCATGTTTAGCTTGTTCCAGTAGCCCCCTCACCCAACCCAGGAAAATACCATTCTGTTGCAGAGAGAGAGGTAAAAGGTGTGTCAGGGAGGAACAATGAATTATTCATCCAGCCCTCCCTCCCTCCGTCCCTCCAACCATCGAGTATACTTGGGATACCAAGCACTGTACTAAAGGGCAAATGGGGACAGAGACTAAGAATAATGGGATGGTTCTTGCTTATTAGGTGCTCAGATTCTAACCAGAATCAAACAGTTCAGCAAGTTGCTGTGATACAGTTATGATCTGGGCTACACCGAGAAAGGCAGAAGGAAATCCTGCACAATGAACTGGACCTAGAAGATGAGAAGAAACCTCACAAAGCATGAGGCCCCTAGTAGCATGAGGTTTTCTTGGCCAGGTAGATCCTGCCACCCTTCTCTGCCCCAAAGAAGCACACAGATGCTGTATAGTTATAAAGCTTTTGGCCAGTGACTATGGTTTCTTATTAGCTAGCTCTGTCTTAAGTATTTCCACATGGTCTTATCTTACCGAAGAAAGGTCCAGGGACCTGTTACTCCTCTGGTGTCCTACATGGTGACTGACTAAGCATGTCCACAGAGAAGAGAAGAATGCAACTTCCTGTTTGTCCCTGCTTATATTCTGATTCTGCCCAGCTACATCACTTCCTGCCAGTCTGTACAGACCTCCAGACCTTTATGGTTAGCTAGTGGCAGTTTCTGCCCAGCTATATCACTTCCTGGGATCACATGACAGCTCCTCCATGCCTATACTTCCCAGAATCCTCCTTGTCTCCTAGTCCTACCTATCATCCTGCCTGGCCAATCAATGTTTTATTCATCAACCAATAAGAGAAGCATATATACACAGAAGAAATTCCCCATCACTCCCCAGAGCAAGGTCTGTACAATTGAAGTCCACACATGGAAGTGGTTTGGGTCACCAAGGGGCATTTCAGATAGCTGACTAAAGAATGAAGCTGGCCGGGCATTGGTGGCGCACGCCTTTAATCCCAGCACTCGGGAGGCAGAGGCAGGTAGATCTCTGTGAGTTCCAGACCAGCCTGGTCTACAAGAGCTAGTTCCAGGACAGCCTCCAAAGCCACAGAGAAACCTGTCTCGAAAAACCAAAAAAAAAAAAAAAAAAAAAAGAATGAAGCTGATGGTGAATGTGGTGGGTCCAGACAATAGGAGATGATGAGATTAGAGGAGTGAGAAGACCGTTCTGTGGAAGGCCTAGATGTTCTGTGCAGTAATTTGGGAACTATTGTGCAAACATTGGGTAGTCCTGTGCAGATGGTATGTCAGTATGTGGGCTGTGTCAGGGTAATGAGACAGATAAAAACGAATGGCTCTGATGGGTATTTCAGCCATCAAATGCACAGAAGTGGCGAGTGACTGGCTGCATGTGGAGGTTGGAAGAGGAGGAGTTGCTAGAGTACGTTTGCTTCCATTGGCGTACTTCCTCTCAAGAACTTCAAATTCCCCTGAACTGGTTTCCCTAGGTAGACCATGGACTCCATTTTTTCCTGGTCTTTCCATAAGGAACCTAACACTGCAAGTTTCTGTGCAGCTATGTGGAGACAATAATATTATGTTGTTTAAGTTTTTTATGTTATGTATACAGTACTCTGTCTGCATGTATCCCTGCAGGCCAGAAGAGGGCACCAGAACTCATTACAAATGGTTGTGAGCCACCATGTGGTTGCTGGGAATTGAACTCAGGACCTCTGGAAGAGTAGCCAGTGCTCTTATGGATCCATCTCTCCAGCCCAATATTATGTTTTCTTACTTTGGGTTTACTTTACTGTTGGGACCCTGGTGACTCTACTGTGAGTCAATCATTCCACTGCATGCTTCTGAGGGAGACAGATGATGGGGTGTAGGTTGCTAACATGTCCACACTTGTACTTGCGTGGTGGGAGGTGGTAGTATAGATAAGGGAATGAAGAAAATTTCAACTGCTGAGCTTGCAGCCCAGGTGCCCTATTGGTGTTTGTGAGATGGAATAAGTAACATACCCAAACGGTGATAAAGTAAAGAGAATTTGTGTTATCCTTCTAGGCATCTTCAAGGGACGACTGGAGCTCAGCAACTATTTTCTTGCTACACAAATACTCAGATTGGTTCATATTTCCCCAACTCAAGACTGGGGTGAGTGCAGGATTCTCCACTGTGGTAATGACTGAGCCAGGATTCTCCGGTCTTAGAATCCACTAAAGGTTCACTATACTGACTTGCTGTAGGGTTTAACAACACGGCTGGAGACACTTCATGTATGGATTCAGCAACCCTTCTCGATTCCTTCACTAACTACCCCTCATCTGCCAGCTTTACTTGACGACTTTCTGCTTCTGTTACTTCTTTCAGGGAGGGACATTACATGGCTATTAACTCCCCACTTCCCTCACCCTCCCTGAACAGCTTGCGTGTGGATCACAGTGTTTCTTCACGTCCATACACAAATTTTCATCTCTGAAATCTGTCCCAGAGTAGCCAGACTGATTGCATTAACTGTCTCAGTTCTCTATCCTTCCTGAATACATGTGCTTATGATAATATTCCTTTGTAATTTCATTTACTGCTGTTGGTTTTCCCATCATTTGGGTATGAGATTAGATACTCTGATTTTTGGGCAGTGGAATTGGTATAAAAGAGCCTGACTCCAATTTTGATGTTAGGCTATTGACAACATTTAGACTTCTAAGCTTTCTTCCTGTGGTGTTCGCATGAGAATGGCCCTTATAGAATCATGTATTTAAATGTTTGATTTCTAGTGGGTGGACTGTTTAGGAAGCATTAGGAAGTGTGGCCTTAGAGAAGGTGGGTTTTGAGGTTTCAAAAGCCGACACTAGGCCCAGGCTCTCTCTCTCTCTTTCTGCCATGTGGTTGTAGATAAACCATACACTCTCAGCTACTGCTCCAGTGCCATGCCTGCTTGCCTGCTGCCATGATTCCAGCCATGATGATCATGGACTAACACTATGAAACTGTAAACAAGCCCCCAACTAAATGCTTTCTTTTATAACCCGCCTTGGCTATGGTCTCTCTTCACAGCAATAGAACAGTGACTAAGATACTTCCTTACCACTGTCTCTATGTCAGGAAACACATGGACATCCCCTGATCTCATGGCATTGTTGGGGCATGTAGATTACCCTCTCTACATAATAACCACATAATAACCCTCTCTCTGTCCCTATCACTAGACAGGCTCAATCTATTTTTTCTGTTTTACCATTCCAGATTATCTTGATTCCTATTGTGTGTGCAATAAGCTTTGTGTATACAATATCACCAGCCTTGATGTCTAGCCTATGAATTAGGGGCTGAGTGGGGCCTCAACATCAAAGGGTGTCTAAACAAAAACTAATGTATGTGACACTTGTAAATAGTTGGAAAAATGGTCCCTTGTCATGGCCACGTAGGCAAAGCACATAGGATAGTACTCTACTGCACAGACACCTCCATCCACTCATAGCCATAGCACGCCTCAGTAGCCTCAGTGAGGCCAGGCAAGATTAGCCAGGTCCACTAGAGATCAGCCAAATCCCCAAACTAGTGAGCTAAATTGTTATTGTCTATATCTTCATAGTTCTGCGGTCTGATGAAGTCCTGCTGCCGCAATAGATAAGTGATAAGTCAAACCTGTGGATTCTAGAGTGACCTTGGGGTAGATAACACAGTATTCAAACATTAGCAAGTCCCATGGTTACCAGCAGTTTCAAAAAGGGAAGCAAAGGGTTATAGCAGAACTTCATGTTTAGTTCTTGCCCCTCTATTTTTAAGAGTTTATTTTGTTTAATTTTTTGAGCTAGGACTCTTAATAAGCAATTTAAAAAAAGCCTTAAGTAAGATTAGCAATTTGCACCTTTTTAAAAATTAACAGCACTCTGTTGTTTTGATATTGAGCTCCATTATCAATTTGCATCTTTAAAGAGGTGTAACCTTTCTCAGATATTTTGCTCTGTGTTCTTATATTTAACTAGCAAGGCTTGATTTTTACATTGCTTATGTTGCATTTACTTCTGCACAATTAAAGCAAGGGGGAGGAAGAAAAAACAACCCGAGGCTCAGGAATCAGGAACTTGATGTAGACTTCAGTAATGTAGGCTGTTCAAGACAGGGGAGTGATCCTACCGAGAGGAAGCCCTGTGTATTCTAGAGTCTTAGGAGACATGCTGTATGAGTTACTTCCTTGTTGCTGTGATAAGATACCGTGAACCCTAAAAGCAACTAGGAGGAGAAAAGGGTTTATTTTGGTTAGGGCTCCAAAGGGATAGTCTACCATGTAGGGAGGGCATGGGCACAGGCAGGGAAAGCATGGTGGGAGGAGCAGGAAGTTGGCAGATCACATTTTTATATCCACATAGGAAGGGGGGAGGCTGGGAGGCGAACCCTCAAAGCCTGCCATCAGTGACATAATCCCTCCAGCAAGGCTATGTACCTTAAAGGTCCCAGAAACACCACTGGCAACCAGGGATCGATGGAGACGTTTCTCATCTGAAACACAACATACATCAATGAAAATTTCTTGAGTGGCTGTAGACCATACCTCCTTATTTGCTACACTAACTTCAGAGAAGAGTTAGCTCTGCTGTCAGTCTTATGGTGTCAAACTCTTTCCATTGCATATGTAGAGTGGTGTTGACTATTTCTACCCTCCACACTGCCTTTTCCATCTGTGCCCACTGCCCTTAGCAAGACCATCCAATGAGCCTTGCCTTGAGGTGTCTCATGGCAGAAGGCCCCATGTCCCAGTCATCCTTGGTGGTGGCCGTGAGCTCCTTCCATGTAAAAATAACCAAATATCCTTTGTTTGATTAGAAAAAATCCATTAGCCATATTTCCCAATAGAAGGAAATAACTTGCTGAGCAAGCTCAGGGACATGAGTTTGACTCCCAAGACCCATGTAAAAACCCTGGTGGGGCAGCATGTTCCTGGAGTCCCAGTCAGGAGGTAGAGACAGAAGGACCCGAAGAGCTTGCCTGCCAGCTAGTCCAGCCAATCGGTGAGCTCCAGTGGGAAACCCTTCTCCCCCAAGGTGAGATGGGGAGCCACTGGGGAAGACAGCTGACTCTGACCTCTGGATCCACACATGCACTAACAAGCATACACATGTGTACTCACATATAGTGTACATATGTACACACACACACACACACACACTCCATAAGCATGCAGGCACACCTCCTAAGAGCCATTGTGTACACATTTTAAAATTATACCAAATTATGAAACATTTCTTTATGACTATGTAACCAATAGGCAGCAGTTATGAAGCCATAAGCAAAAACAATGTGTTCGTTTTTTATCAATGGACTAGTGACAACTGGAGCTACTTTATAAATTGTTTCAAACCCACAACTTGGAACAGAGCCAGACCATCAAAATTTCTTGATATTTTGTGAGGATGAATCTTTGTTGAGACCTTAAGAAGGTGCAGGTACTTTTGGTACTTAAAAAAAAAAACATTCTGTGTGAAAACCTAAAAAAAGCTTGATTTTATCTTTAATTAATGTTATTTGCCTCAAATTAATTGTTGTTTGGTACAGTAAGTAGAAAGATGATGCCAGTAATCAGAGAGGTGGAAATGAGAAGCATTCAGGCAGGTTCTGCCTCACTATGCACCTTGCCGTCTAAACCATCCTTTAGGGTAGCGTGTGGTTGCTTGTGAAGGTGTGCTGTCCCCTGTGGCAATGTTCTATAGCTATTTATGTGGGGTTTTCTTTGGAGAACCTCATTCTGGAAATACCATGGGATATGTTAGTTTATCATTATATTGCAGTCAAATGATCTTTGGACTTTTTGTCTTTTGTATTTCTAAAATACAAATATGTCAAAGAGTGAAATGTGAAAACAGCTTACATATGTTGATGAAGTGGACATGATTGGCTTAACAAAAGTAAGTTTTATGATAAGATTAGTTCATTTGTTTTTCCAAAGATGATAGAGAGATATGAAGAATTCTTTTAAAAATATTTTACATTTATATTATTTGTATTATTCCCCTTGTGTGGCATGTACACATGGTGCGTGTGTGTGCACATGCGCTCACGTGCACACAATGCCAAACACATGGGGGAGCAGAGAACAGCTTTGCAGAATTGGTTGTCTTCTTCTGTCTTTACATGAGTTACAGGGATTGGACTCAGGCTACCAGGACTTGTACAGAAAGTGCCTTTTCCTGCTGAACTATTTTTCTGGCCCCAGGCAAAGAAGTTAGAGAGGAGTGAATATTTAAAACGACAAAGATGTGTAAAAATTGCTGCATAAAATGTACTGTGTTTGAAAATTTAGGAGAAAGACAGTCTATACTGTCCATGAACAGCTCTGGCTCTAGAATGTCCCAAATAGCAGGCTTTGGCTCAGCCTCTGGCTTAGCTGTAAGCTATAGGCCCTGGAGAGGAGGGATGAATGGTGTCTCTGATGAGCTGTTCTCTACTACAGCAGGGGTGAGTTCCTAGCAGCCACCGCTTGGATTCTTAACCTTTTCTTTGCTGTTTTGTAAATTACACAGAAATTCACAGTGATTGTCACAAGTGAAACAAGATAAGGACTGGGAATGCTGTCCCACCCAGGCTCTGAAGGAGCCTTCTACATCATCCTTCTACATTCACTAAAAGTTATATTTTTAAATAGGTCTCAAAATAGGACCTGGCTGTGCAAGTTAATTTTCACTTTGCACTTTACATTTGAGAGCAAGCACACCTTGGCAAACTCTGAAAGCAGGGCCAGATCTAGAATCATCGCTCCTCATTGTCATCATTGTTTTCTGAGGCAGCATCTCACTTTGTACCTGGCCTATCTTGGACCAGAGAGCCCTCATGCCTCTGCCCCCTCTACTGCTAGGATCAAAGGTGTGTGGTTCCACGCCAGGCCCCTTGCTCATTTTTGTGCACACAAAGTGGACACCCATGGCATCAGTGACACAAACTGTTGCTACAGGTTTCTTGGTTTGCCTTCTTCCCTTTCTTCCCTTCCCTAGTCCTGTCTTTACTTTCCCAATATTGTGATTCACATTTACAATTTGGTTCACTCCTTCAGTTTTCTCTATTCCCACGGTATTCTTACTCATAAGAAGATACACACAGGTACATGAACCTTTTATAAATTTATAAAATGCTCAGTTTAAATTGAAGTTGGGAAAGACCCCTGCCCTTTCCTTCCCTCTCTCCTTTTCTCCATATTTTTTTCTCTCTCTCTCCTTCCCTCCCTTCTTTTTGAGACAAGGTGTCCTCATGTAGTCAAGTCTAGCTTGGAACTCACTATGTAGCTGAGGCTGGCTTCAAATTCCTGATTCTACAGTCTTAGCTTCCCATGTGTTGGGGTTACAGGCATGTACCACGGTGTCCAGTGATCTTCCCTGAAGTCTTTTTTATTTGGGGGCTGGTCTTTCTTTCATCTCATCTTAGAAATGTCTCCGATTTAGCCACTCCTCTCACCTTTCTTTGTAAGCCATTTAGGCAACCTCACACAGTCATTCAGTGAACATGCTTTTTGCTGTTGATATCCAAAGGTCTGTTCCCAATTTAGACCTCTTTTGGCCCCCAACATTCAACTTGTGCCGGATATTTCCGTCTAAGCTTTCCACAGGTACCCCAAATTTAATATGCCTTTAGTTTCCTTCCCTGAACCCCTTTTGTCCTCAGCATTTATTGAAAACTTGCAATAACTATCCGATACAATGCTAGAATGCAACCACTTTAGTCCAGAACACTCATCTGCCTCACTGTCATTTAGACAGCCACAAATAGATTGTATCTCTTCTTTTTCTTACTAGTGTGCCAGTTTTTAAGGCTTATATGAATCACAGTAAGGTTTTCTTTTCTTTTTTTCATTTAGTTCCCAACTGTGGCCAGTCCCTAGGAATGTATAGCTTTCATCCTGTCAAAGAAAATGCTTTATTATTTGGAGCAAGGTTGGAAGTATGATAGACTTAATTTATATGAAGCTTCTACTTGTTCTTTGGGGGTGGAAAGTACAAATTATTAATTAATATATAAGATTAAAACAAAGGAAAGCAATGAGCAGAAAGAGAAGCCAGACAGAACTGATGTCAGAGCAAGAGGTCCCGTGTGTGGACACCCAGCGGCCTCAGCACCTCCCCTTCCCTTCCACATCCTGCCCTCGTCCATGCTGGGGCTGCCACCTTGGATGGTTTTGTAGTTATTCCCCTGTTAGCTGCTTTTGAAGTGTTCTCTTGGAGCCAGAGTGAGCTACGCAAACACAGAATAGAAGCTGTGTGGCTTTTAGGTGCTAGAAGCATTGTCATGCTCCTATAAATGTGGATGGCTTTAAGGACTAGGGTTCGCTCAAATTTACCTGGAAGAAGGATAATAGATGACACACAGACCTCGAGTGATGGGAAACTGTCCACAAAAAGATCACCAGTGCATCTGTGGGGGTGAAGAATAAGAAGACCAGACTCCAGCTTCTGTGAGGCATCACACCCAAGCTACTTCATCTGCATTCCCCTTTGTCAGGTAAAAGCTAGACTACACACATCTTCCTGAGACTTTATTGTATTCTTATCTACTCAGGGTGTGGAGCTAGGATGGAATGGAGAAACACATTGGAAAGAGGGTGTAGATGGCAGTGATGGAGTAAAACTGGGAACTACAAGGAAAAATTAAAAATTCTGACACTGGGCAGGCACCATTTTACCAAAAATCCTGATTTTGTCAAATTTTGAACTTGTCCAGGGCTCTGAAAATGTCTTGGAACTAGGAGAGAAACTGAGCCATGGCTTTCTTTTGTGGAGATACTCACTCTCCTTAAAGACTGCTGGGTAGTTTGGGCAGCCTTCGGGTGACCCTTTCCATCACCCGGATCTTCCTTTTGGAATATGCCAGTATGCACTGCAGGATTAGTGGGTACTGAAGACTTCTTGGGATTCCTCAGGTAATTCCTAGGTTGTCTTCATGCCTGATCAGTACAAATGTCCACAACTAGTGGTTTTCCAACTTTACAATGACACGAAAGTGATAGGCATTTGTATAAACTGTACTTTCAATTCTGAATTTGAGCCTTGCCCCATAGTTGTGATACAGTACGTGATAAACCCTGGAAGTCCTGGGTGGCAGTCATGATTCCCACCTACAGTTGTGAGTGCAGTCACATGGAATGTGACTGTTTTTCTACGACGGACCTAACACACAAGTATTTGGTTCTCATTATGTCCAGGGAGGGCTTGGCACCAAGAACGTTCCAGCATCCATAAGAGAAGGCAAGTGCTAGGATGATTCAGACGACTTGGAGGTGAGAATTAAACACTAGTCCTTTTTACAAAAGTAGAACCCAGGTTAATTTCCTACCTCTAGATCACAATGTCATGAGCCTTGGCAACAAGGATGGACATTAAGTATTGATTCATATCCAGAAGAGTGTGCACTGTTGACAGTGAGGGGCCCTAGGAGGAGTGGGAGCCACCGGGGTAGGGTTGGCTTTTCTGTCTTTGGAGGGCTAGTGCACAGCCCAGTTGCTAGAGGAGGCAGAGGGTCTGTTGATAGCATGTGAGCCGGCCTTGCTTTTCAAGGGTAATGGTCCTGAACACGTGTCCTCTACCGCTGAGCGGCAAAACCAACCAGGAGTTGTTGCCTCGAGGGACAACATGTGGAGGTTTATGCTGGCCCCACAGCAAAATCCTTGCTGTTTTTGCATCTCTTTCAGGAGGTAGCAGTAGGAGATGACCCTCTTTGGAAGTGGCCCCAATGTAGTCCATGCCAGAGCATCAGACAGAGACATGCGTTTGCTGTTGAATCTAGACTGGAGAGAAGAAGAAGAAGAAGAAGAAGAAGAAGAAGAAGAAGAAGAAGAAGAAGAAGAAGAAGAAGAAGAAGAAGAAGAAGAAGAAGAAGAAGAAGAAGCAAGGAATGCTTTAGACTCCAGAAGCCCCAGAATGGCCATCTCAGAGAACAGAGCAGAAATGCTGGCTGAGCTTTACAGTTCAGCTCTCCTGCAGGTTTTAACAACACTGTCAGCTGCGTATTCAACTTTTGCTGGAGAATGGAGAGGTTCAGCCACATTTCTTGGGTGAATGGGGCATTGCTCAGAATACTGTATTATTATTTCATGCTGATATGCCAACTGTTCCAAAGTGTTTGTTTTCCTTTTTAATTTTATTTATTGGGGCTGTGTGGGTGGGAAGACAAGGTAAGGTGAAATAAGCTAAATATATCCAAATCAAGGTCTTATGGTAGAAACAAGGGTGTCCATCTTTTTAACTAATATTTCTTGTAAGTAGACCACATCTGAGTGGGATCTCTCTCAACTCCCCTTCCTCTAAGCCCTCCTTGGAGCCCTTATTGTTCAGGTTTTCCACACTCCAGAGTGTCACCTGGGAGACAATACTACACACAGGGCTCTGGAGATGAATTTCAAGTGTTACGTCTTCTAGTGAATTTGAAATGTAGCCAAGCATATTCTCCCATTCGTACTTTTTATTCCTTATAATTTCCTGAGGAACTTTCCTACCAGGAGATGTCTCAGACAGTGACAAACCGAATCCTCATTAAAACAAAGAAAGGTTAAGGAGAAAAAAATAACCCATTTAAAACTAGGTACTGCCCCAGTCTTTCAGCCATAAATTGACAATAGGATTTATATAAATCCATAATTGTATCTTTTACCTGCAGTTAAGGCAGTTAATGATGGAAAAAGCATAAGGCTGATCGTATGGCTTTAATGAGGATTCTTTCTACAGAGTTAAAAAAAATCCACCAAATTAAATTCTGCCAATTTACTCCATTGCAAATGGAGTACCACCCTGTGAGCCAAAAAGAAAAAAAAAAGGTAGAAGGAAAAAAAGGGGGGGAGGGAAAAAAGTCATCAAGTGGCTTAAATCAGTTACAGCTAAGTGTGTAAGTCAGCATGGGCTTAGCCTTTAGTCATGACGAATATATTAGATTTTAAAAATAAATGGCTTTCTGCTGAGTTTTCATTGCAATGGCTTTCCGACTTTTAATTAAATTTTCAGTACTCATGGTTGCTTCCCGTGTTCCTCTGGCCACAGAGCTCGCATCGCCTCCATCATTAAGTGGAGTGGAAAACCAAATTGGAGATTATTAAGCTTGTTCATTTCTTTGTCATCAGTAGCTGGCGACTCTCCTCCTTTTTTACTTGTTAAGTAAGGAGGGGGCTTCTACTGGGCGATTTCCCAAGAACGAGATAAAGCTCTCACAAACAGCACGCTTAGCCCAACGCAAGAGCTTGTTAAATGATCCTCATTATACATTTCCGGTCTGTTTCATCAGTGTTAAATGAACTTAATGTAAATTAATAAAAACAGGTTCGAATTATTTGTAACAGCATCGAGAGCCAAGAGGAAAGCTGCAAGCAACACCGAGCACAGAGACTCACTTTGGAGTTTGCACTTCTCCTCGGCTGCCCTCTCGGTTCTGTGAAGCTGAATGAAGCTGCTCTGCGGGCTGAAGGGCTAATCTTCCAGAGCAGAGCGCTCAGTCAGTCTTCCATGGCAGACTCTAATTGCTAATTTGGCACCGCTCTACCGAATTCTGTCTTTGCTCCTTTTGAACTGCCGAGAAACAAAGAGACTTATGAAAATCACATATTCTTGCACAGAACAATCTCCCACAAAGGAATTTGAATTTTTATGCCAACAGGGTCAAGAACAGCATCATCTTGGCTATACAACCTAATGGTTGCTTTTAAATTCATATTTGTTTTGATTTTATAAAAATAAGTTCATTGCAGATGCTTCAAGGCAAATGTGTTAGGTAAAATTCACATTGTTTTAAACAGTGACAGTCTTAAAACACAGGGCTGCTTCTCCTAATTAAAGAGAAACCAAAGTGAAAAGACACTTAAACACGCACCATAGGTCAACAAGCCAAGGGCCACTAATCTAAATGATAAAATGGTTTAGCTTGGAGATCTGGAATTAGATGCCCATGAGCAAATAAGAATAATTAGGGATCCCAGGACTTAAAATTTTGAAACCTTCATTAACTAAAATAGAATATGCCTAAGTTATAACTTCTGAATGCATTATTCAAGAGAAGAAGCCTCTGGCACTTGGGCCTCATGGGCACTGATAGACTTAATGAGACTTCCATGGTCAGGTGACCCCCCCAAAATCTCTGTCTTCCCTCTCTGTGTTTACCTGTGTTTAGATCTGTGCATGTGCATGTGTGTGCATGTGGAGGTCAGAGGTCAAACTTGGATGCTGTTTTTCAAGTTTCTGCCCACTGTCATGTTCTGAGGCAGGATCTCTCCCTGTTGGCTGAGTGGCCAGTGAACTCCAGGGACCCAGTGTCTCTGTTTCCCCAGTGCCAGGATTGCAAGCATCAAACATGTTTCACCGTATCTTATTTTTTTAAAAAATGGATTTTGGGTATTAAACTCGGGTTTGTGTCTCTTCCTGTGTTCACAAGGTGAGTATTTAAGTGGCTGGGAAATTGCCCTAGCCACCAATTATAGTTATTTTGAATAACTTATATGTAGTCAAGTCAGGTATTTCCCATTTGGTTTTTATTACATGGGTGTTGAGGATTGAACTTCTGTCTTTGTGCTTGGGTGGCACTGTTCTACCAACAGAGCCACTGCCCCACTCTTTGTAAACATCTTAACACTCATGAAGGTTAAGGAAGTGTGTGAGATCAAATAAAAGTCCTTAAAATGAGAAAAAAAATCATGGTGTAACTGTGGATGCAGTCTGCTCTTAAGTGGGGTCTTCTGGAATTTCACTTTTTATTGCAAAATGTGTGGTCCCTCAGACTCGGCGTGTCCAAGTGTGAATTATTCAGCAGCAGTTGTTGCATGGAGAGTAAAACCTTGATTTTTAGCTAGAATTCTTTAAACTTTTTGCTTTATTTTTATTGCATGTGCATGGGTGTCTTCCCTACATGTATGTCTGTGCACCACCTGTGTGGCGGTGTCTGTGGAGGCCAGAAGAGGCCTTGGATCGCACCGGACTGATAGTACAGATCCTTGCAAGTCATCATGAGAATGTTAGGAATCCAACCCTGGTCCTCTTGAACTGCAGCCAGTGCCCTTAACTGGTGAGCCGTCTCTCCAGTCCCTTAACTAGAATTCTTAAAGACTGTCATGCTCACAGCTCAGGCTAGTGAAAATCTGGTCTTGAGTTCCCACAAATACCAACCATGGTAGTGTGCCTGGCTGCTCAGAGCGTGAGTTCCGGCTCAACCTGACTGACTTTAGACTCTTTTTCGCACATTAGTGCAGAGAGCTCAGCTTCTACCAACGGGCTGCCATTGTTATGTGGGATGGAGCCTTTCCCTGCCATGCTTATTGCAATTAGTGAAATTTTAGAATATTTTTCTTTTAGGTCTAGTTAGAAAACCTTTCTGTTTTTTAACTTTTATAGCCAAACCCTTCTGGGTCACTTCCTATCTTTGCTGAGTCTAGTGAACACATTTTAACTTTTATGTCCTAATTCATTTAAATCTTCATTTCCTTCATTGTGATTCAGCATCATCACTATAAAATGAATTTTATGTTCATAGAAAACTATGCCAACCGAGGAGATACCCCAGAGCCTAGCCCTTCCTCCTGTTTTCATTTCCTCTCTATGGAACAAATCTTCAGTTCTCAGGGAGTTGCTTAAGAAAACAGCAACAACAAAGTAAGTTTTCCAGGGCTTAGAGAAAAGACAAATACAGTCTGTGTGAGGCGTCCAGGCGCAGGGCTGTCCACTCCGAACCTCAGCCTGTCGGCTTTGTTGTTCCCTGTTTACCTTCCACTCCAGTTAGCTTTCATCTCCTTTCTGCTGTTTTCACACTGTCCTCTCTTTACTAGGTACTTCCTGTCCTGGGCCCTTTTAACACGAATTCTAATTGTTCTTAATAATAAAAACCTGGAGTCAGATATTGGGGGCGGGGTGGGGAAGATGAAAGATAAGAGAAGCAAAGCAGCCAGCAACCAGCCCTTACTTCTACCTCAGATCAAATGGGCAATCCTGTCTCCACAAATCCTCAGACTGACTGCTCATACTGACTGCCTAGACTACACTGAGCTCCTGTCTCTCCCACATTACATTCCTCTCTTGGACCAGCCATTTCCCTTCCTGTCTCTGCCTCCTTAGTGCTGGGATTAAAGGCATGTCATTCCAAGTACTGGGATCACCTTTGTGTGAGCTCTGTTTCTCTTTTTAGACTGGATCAATTTTGTGTAGCCCAGGGTAGCCTTGGACTCACAGAGATCCATCTGCATCTGCATCTGCCTCTGCCTCCGGAGTGCTGGGATTAAAGGTGTGCACCACCACTGCCTGGCCTCTATGGCTAACTAGTGTGGATGCTGGGATTAAAGGTGTGTACCACCACTGCCTGGCCTCTATGGCTAACTAGTGTGGATGCTGGGATTAAAGGTGTGCACCACCACTGCCTGGCCTCTATGGCTAACTAGTGTGGATGCTGGGATTAAAGGTGTGTACCACCACTGCCTGGCCTCTATGGCTGACTAGTGTGGCTAGCTATGCACTCTGATCTTCAGGCAAGCTTTATTTGTTAGATCATAAACAAATTACCACCACAGACCCTTTACTGGCTTAAAAAACACATAGCTCTTCTTCTGTTACTCCCAAGTAAAAAATTAAAACTAGATCATATTTAATTGGCAACTTTCATTGACAGAGATCTGTTTAGCAGAATTTACTAACTGTATTAACTATAAAATCCTGCAAAAGAGACTCCATTCCTGTGGTTAGGTAATTTCAGCCTCCAGTTACTCTTTGTGTGTGAATGTAAAGGCCCCAGAGAAAAAAAGGGGTTTTCCTCAGACACTTTTAGAGTAAGTCTGAGTGGTTTCCATGCATGTTTGCCAATTTCATAGATCTTTCTTTTCAAAACACAATCCAAAAGGCCGAAGGAAACCCTGTGTTGATTTAAAAATGATAGCATATGTTTTCTTCGCCGGATTTCCAGAAAGTGTTCCTTCCTTGGATCAGTTAGTTTCTGTGTCACTGAGACAAGGCCAGAGGCCCCAAGCACAACACTGCACTCCTGCATGCTGCCTTTCTCTCATTACCTCTCTGCAAGGCGGCCCAGGGGAGAGTCAGCCAGCAGAAGCAGGAAGCTGTGTGATGACATCATAAGAGCTCGAACTCATCAGGGAGGGCTCAGTGAGTGGAAGGCCATTGTACACTCCCCAGTTTCTCAAGACAACCCTGCAGTGTCTTGAAGATACCATCTTTGTCAGTTGAAAGGGATAAGACTCAGAAAAGTTATCCCCGTGCCATCTTGTGTTTAGTCAGAGGTGGAACCACAGTTTGCAGCAATGTGTGCTGGGGGTAGAGTTTCAGTGCCACACCCGCTTATTTCCTAATATGACCCTTGTGAGAAAGTCCTGCATCACCTAATTCATGGCTGAAACAAAAGGAACAAACACTGCCCTTTCATAAAGTTAAATACTGAGACGGCCTCATAAACCCACCCAGCTGCTCCTGATCACTGATAACTGATGCTTTGGATGCAGGCTTTCAGTTAGGCAGGTGTGTGTCTAGATGGAACGGAGGCACAGGGACTCTGAGGCACAAGGTGCTCCTTCCTGTCAGAACATATTCCCGAAGAGCCCTGCAGTCTGCAAGCTGGTGACACCTCTGCTTCTGCCTCCTAGTGGGCTGTCTGAGGAGGCTATGCATATGCATTAAGTTATTAAGCGGTGGTATGGGTTCTCACAAGTTCAAACACAAAGCATGCTGGGTCTCTGCTCCAGCATCTCCAGGAGGGCCTGGATTAATAGGAATGCAAATGGAGCATCTGCACAAGGGCCATATGATTAGAGCCTCCCCCTCACACCTCAGAGTCAAGAGCAGAGAAACGCTGCATGCCAAACACAACAAAAAAACGGTGATATGATATGCAAAGTCTGTTCCCCGTTGCAACAGTAGTCAGCAAAACATTTCTACTTGCACCACTCGGAGCAACTCTGCCCCGATTCTATTATGTAAGCTACTGTGTCTCTTCTCAGATGAAAGGGCTGTTGGGTGTTGGAGTCTCCACTCATTGCTTTGTTGCTCAGAGCTCTCTGCTTACCATTGAATAGTCCATTCCAGAAGCATACTGTCACGAGGAAGGTCAGGCTTTGATATTTTTTACCTCAATTCCTTCTTTCTGGGGTAGAAATATAAACATCCCCTGGGCTAGCCTTCCAGCCTCAGCCCTGGCATCACCAAACTGGTTTGGGCTACAGTTCAAGTGATGGGCATTGCCTTTTGAGGTAGACAGTCTTCTGTACACCGGCATGGAACACCCTGACTTCTGAGGCAGAGGCCAAATCCCAGCACCTTGTCACAGTAATGTTCTGGATATGATTTGGGGATGAGCAGATGAAAGAGTTAAGTTCAAAGAAAAATCCACTTGTCTCTCAGTGCATGCTACAGGCAGGGGGGTGGCCAGTATGAGGGGCTGTGGAGGATTTAAAGCAGCTAGCCACACCCACTGAAAGGAAATTCTCGAATAACTACACCTTTCCCTGTTTTGTCTCTCACCATGCTGTTGGTGTCTCCCCGCCTGAAGCTAGCTCCTCCTTCACTGAAGATGGCTGACTTGGCTTATGTATGTCTAAGTGACTCTAGAGAACAACCTTTTTCTAATTATGACCTTGTGAGGTTGTCTAGCTAGGTGAGAGAAACACAGTATTTTGCTGTCCCAGAGAACAAAGGGACAGCAAAATACTGTGTGAGTCTGAATCGTGTAGGGAAGAACTGTGAAGCGACCCTGACACCTGAATATTAGCTGTATTTTTGCATATGCGTATTCGTGTGTGTGTGTGTGTGTGTGTGTGTGTGTGTGTGTGTGTGTGTGTGTGTGTGTGTGTGTGTCCCAGGATCCCCAGGTGAATAGAGACCAGGAGACAAACTCAGGTGTCATGTCTCAGGCAGAAACAACATTGACTTTGGAGACAAAGTCTCTAACTGGCATTGACTTTCTCAAGTTGGGTAGACTGATTGGCCAGGAGGCCCCAAGGGACTGCTTGTCTCTGCCTCCCCAGAGCCAGGATTATAAGCACACACCACCTCACCTGGATTTTTTTTTTAAGACATGGGTTCTGGGGCTTGAACTCAGGTCTTTGTGCTTGCAAAGTGAGCACTTCATCACCAAGCTACCTCCCCAGACTAATGTTTGATATTTTCTGTGTTTCTGTTCCATCATGATTTGAATGACAGTTAATCTGACAGAGATGTAATGTACTCACCAGGTGGACCATGTTTCTAAGGGTTGTAATTTGATAGAGTGCAAGCTGTTGCATTTGTATAAACAGTCCCATCTCCATGATGATGGGGATGTCCTTCTGTATATATGTTTCTCTTATGGGTTGATGAATAAAACACTGATTGGCCAACAGAGGCAGGAAGATAAGCAGGGCTAGGAGAATTCTGGGAAAGGTAGGCAGAGAGAGACCCCATGAAGCCATGAAAGGAGTAACAGGTCCAGGTATTCTCCAGGTCTTATCTTATCTCTAAGATAAGACCATGAGGAAATACTTAGGTTAATAGAAATGGGTTGATAATTAAGACAGAACTAGCCAATAAGAAGCCCCAGCCACTGGCCAACACTTTTATAATTAATATGTCTCTGTGTGTTTATTTGGGGCTGAAAAGAAGGCAGTCGGGCCTGGTGGGACAAGAAACTCCAGTAAACACTACTACTTTCCCCCAGTAGACTGTCACTGTCCCCCACACCCTCTTTCTTACACTGTCACTGTTGTAACCACGCCCCCACCCCCACCCCCTAGGTGTCAGCTATCGTCTTCTGACTGGCGTCTGGGCATTTCCACAGACTTCGGTTACATGGGTATATACTCCTTTCACATCCCGAATTCCAAAGTTGAGTTCTGCCTCTGAAACTCCTTAGCTTAACTCAGCAATTTTCATTTGCCTAAGAAGCCAAATACAAGCTTCTCTGAGAAGAGAGGTTTGTGCCTATAGTCCCAGCACTTGGGAGGTTCAGGGGGGATGACTGCAGGGATTTGAGGGCAATCTGGGCTATACAGTGTGTTCCAGGTTAGCCTGGGCTACAGAGTGAGACTCTGTCTTAAAAAAAAAGAAAGAAAGAAAGAAAGAAAAAAATAAGGAAGAAAGAAAAGAGGAAAAGGTAAATAAACAAAACTCTAAGCTTCTTACCCAGACACAGAAAAGTCTCTCGTCCCCATTTGCGTCTTGCAACACTTCAGAATGTCTGCACTTAAGTTATATGTTAACGTTGTGCCTTTTCTTTTTAAATTCCCAACACTCTTCATTCCAGCGGACAAGAAGCTCCTCTTCTGGCACACTGCACTTGAGAAAGCATCCAGCTGTCTCTCTCAGGCCCCACTCACCACCCAGAGGCTTCTCCATGCGTCTGCCTCCAGCACTCCTCTCTCTCTGGTTGACACTCCATTTCATGTCACTCTGACAGGAATGTGTTAAGACCAATTTCAGTTACTCAACACAGGGAGAACTGTTGACTGAGTGTCCATCTCTGGCTCACCTCTCCCTGTAAAGTTCAGGCGGACCCTGAGTGACTCTGAGGACCATGAGCAGACTGGTGCCCCCTGTTCTCTGCAGTATCTTGGGACAAGCTACTTGCTTTCTTTATATCTAATCTTAATCACCATTTGTAGAATGCATGGATTTTCATTGTGGATTTGCTTGCTCATATTTGAATTCTTTTGTCCCTAGAAATGCTGAACAGAGAGGAATAGCTGTTTACATGCAGGGAACATTGTCTACACATAAATCTTGGTATGAACAGACACTGTATACACCATAGACCTGGTAAGACTGCAGCTGAAAATAACGAGTCAGGTGGGCATTCAGCTATCTCGCTGGCATCGACCCCTGTGGCAGCCGAGAACAATGGAAACCAGCGAATCACTTTTAAAACAGTGCCCACTCTGATAGCTTAACTAATTTGGAGATCCAGCAAGACAAGTGACAATGCCTCTAATCCAAGGGTCGGCAACGAGGAATTTCTTGGGATAGGGAGCAATAGGAGAGAGAATTCTGCAGTGATTTCTCACATATGCAATCCTAAATCTGATTTAGTATTAGTGTTGCTGACAGGAAAAGAAAATTCAGGGTAGTTACTCATACTTTTGAAGGTTTTATTTGGTTTAACCTCAGAAGTAAGTGCAGTGATGGAACCTGGTGCTCTCTGATGTGGGCGTCCTCTCTGAAATGAAGGACTCCCCATGCTGAGGTGGGCTCTGAGATGCTGTGGGGGCCTCCCAAAGACACCTCTAACTTTTTGTTAAAACACAAAACACCCCCTGACCACTTGGTGGTTTTCTTTTCTTTTTTTTTTTTTTTTTCTAGAATTCTTAGACTGAGAAACCTCATTGACCATTCAATGGATTTGAAGGAGACAGACATTGTGACTTGAGGCTGACACATATTCCCTCCCTGGTGGGGTACACTCGCTGTCATCCAGGGCTGTGTTTTGTACCCTAGCTGTTGAGTTATGGTGAGCGGTCCACCCACCTTCCAGGCTCCCTGGAATCACTTCCATATTATTTACAGCACTACCTCTCTCTTCCTGGCATTTGTCCTTTTCCCTTGAAGTTTCCCCTGGCCTCTTGTCAAACTACAGCAGCAAGCATAAAACAGAAGGCACGGTCATTTTTTTTCTGTTGGGGATGAGATAAATAACTAAACAAGAAACCGTCAATCTTGTAGCAAACACTACAAGTGAAATATTTAGCTGTGCCAAGCACTGGTAAAAGAAACCCCTGGTTTTAGTATGGGTGAGGCCTCATGGTGGTTGTTCGTTTGTGTCCCTGCTTTGTCTGATACAGTCCCATGAGAGCTCTAAAAAAGAAATCATGGTCCTTGTACATTTCCTGATTATTTACAAAGTGTTTCCCACAATGTCTTAATAACGAAGAGGGCACCCTTATTATTTTTATTTCCTAAGGGTAAGAATGAAACCAGGCTTTACTAGTTAAGCAACCACCCCCTGGAGGCAGTCCATGCTGCCCATAGCTCTGCTAACAGGAGTCCCTGGAAGTGTGAAAGTGAAGAGCGCTGTCCCCAGACAGGTGAGACCCCAAGAGGCTGGACGCAGATGAAGAGCCCTGCTCAAGTTCAGGGTAGCTCATTCTGGGAAAACTGGATGGAAAGGAATACCCAGGAAGGTAGGCTCACCCTGTGCCTTGATACAAACACTGGAATTCAGGGGTCCAAAAAAGGGGAGAAGTTGGGGCACAGTGGACCCTCCAAGCCATTCATTGTAGGAGCCCCAGGAGCAGGAGTGTTGTGCATAATAACTGTAGCTATCATTTTGAGTCAGAATGAGCAGGCTCAGATATTGGATTGCAAATTTGGAAATGTTAAGCCTCTGGACTGACAACACCCAGGAGACATAGAAAATGAAATGAAGAAATTTTTGAACAACAAGGATAGAAAATAGGACTACAGCTATACTTTAGTCTGCGAGGCTTGATGTTGGTTAGCTTGACAGGCTCTAAAGTGATGGAACAGATAAATCTCTGGGCATGTATTTTTAATGATTGATTTTTAATTTTAATGATGGAGTGTGTGTGGGAGCATACACACATGAGTTCAGGTGCTTATGGAGTCAGAGGAGGCCATTGGGTCCCCGCTGCAGTTAGAGCCAACTGACTAAGGCACTGCAACCAAGCTCACATTCTCTAATCTCTTCAGGCTTTAGGTAATATATTTTATTATGTTCTTATGTTACTTATTTCTGTATGTATGGTGTATGTATGTGTTGGTATGGGTGTGTGCATGTGTGCGAATATGTATTATTTGATCTCTCCCTCCCTCCCTTTCTTTTTTTAATTTTTTTAAATCTTTTTTTAATTTGAATTAGAAACAAGATTGTTTTACATGTCAATCCCAGTTCCCTCTCCCTCCCCTTCTCTTCTCCCCGCCCCCAACTAAAACCCTACCTATCACATATCCTTTCTGCTCCCCAGGGAGGGTGAGGCCTTCCACAGGGAGTCATCAGAGTCTATTGTATCCTTTGGGATAGGGCCTAGGCCCACCCCTGTATGCCTTGTCTCAGGGAGTATTCCTCTATGTGGAATGGGCTCCCAAAGTCCACACCTATGCTAGGGACAAGGTCCCGTAGATTTCCGAGTAAACCTCACTGAAACCCGAATTCCTGGGGTGTGGATCAGTCCCATGCTGGTTTCCCAGCTATCAGTCTGGGGACCAAGAGCTCCCGTTGTTCAGGTCAGCTGTTTCTGTGGGTTTCACCAGCCTGGTCTGGACTCCTTTGCTCATCACTCGTCCTTCTCTGCAACTGGATTCCAGTTCAGTTCAGTGATTAGTTGTGGGTGTCTGCTTCTACTTCCACCAGCTGCTGGATGAAGGCTATAGGATGGCATATAAGTCAGTCATCAATCTCATTACCAAGGGAAGGCATTTAAGGTAGCCTCTTCCCTGTTGCTTAAATTGTTAGCTGGTGTCACCTTTGTAGATCTCCAGACATTTCCCTAGTGCCTGATTTCTCTGTAAACCTAAAATGTCTCCCTTCTCTTATGGTATCTCCTTTCTTGTTTTCTTCTATTTTTCCCTCGACTCAATCTTTCTGCTCTCTCATGTCCTCCTCACCCCTCCTCTTCTCCCCTTCTCATTCTCCTAGCTCCCTCCACCCTCTTCCTGTGCTCCCAATTTACTCGGGAGATCTTGTCCTTTTCCCTTTCTCCAGGTGACCATGTATGTCTCTCTTAGGGTCCTCCTTGTTTACTAGCTTCTCTGGCAGTATGAATTGTGACAAAGTCTTTCACTGTACTCAGAGTTCATCAGTTCCATTAAACTGACAGGCCATTGAGCTACATAGACCCACTTGTTCCTGTTTGCACCAACCTTGGGATAACAGATCTGAAGACAGAGGCTCATGTTCTCATGTTAGGCACTTGACTGACAGAGCCAACGTCCCAGCCCCTTAGTTAATATTCTTAATTAATAAATGCTTCATTTTAAAACTGCTTGACTTATGGAAACTTTCAGTGTTCAGAAAGATGGTGAATAAAAGCTTAGGCCAGAGCACCCATGACACAACACATATCCCCTTCTTTTCAGAGAGTCCATGGTATTAATGGGAAAAAAAGGCCAAACAGAGCAGAGCAAGAAGTGTGACGGTTGTTAGCACTACTGAGCCTCCCTCACACTCATCAGCAAGCCCATGTCCAGTCCTTAAACACTGGCTAGATCCACACTATATCTTTGTGAGTTTGTCACCAAGGCCCAAGTGCAGTTGATAGTTATACTAGTTAATGCCCTAATTATGCTTGTCTAACTCATTGGATCTCAGGAATTTTGAAGTCCCTGTGGGCTGTGTTTCCAAATGATTGCTTAAGTTACATAGGCACAAAACAGCAGGAATAATAAAATTAGAAGCTAGGTGTGTGGCTACTAATGTTTCATGCTAATTACGTACCTTAGCAGCCAGTTCTAGGAAACTTCTAGAAGATCTTTAATCCATATCTGCCTGACTTTGGGGCTTGGCCAATCCTGCCACAGGAAGTGGAGAGCAGTCAGGATCCTAGAAGACCCTCCTGTCACTGATATGGGGAAACAGCAATTGCTACCCACAAGGAGACCCTTTCTTGGGGTTCTCAGAGGAGGACTCGTTGTTTTCGTCTATTTGTTTTGAGAGAGGGTGTCACATAGCCCAAACTCACCTGCCTTGTAGCCTGAACATTAGAAATGCTCCCCAGCAGCTGGCCGGTCCTGACTTATGAGAAGTGAGAAGAGAAAGCATCAGCTAAGGAAAAATTTCCCATCTTACAGTAGGTCCATGATAGCTCTGGGTTCTGAGTCACAGATAGGTGTCATTCTGACTTTAGCTGCAATTATTAAAGATGTAATTCATGCACTCATGGAATATATGTACTCATCACAGAAGCCACAAAATCAGTAAAGATAAAAGTGAAGACCAACAGTGGTATGAAATGTACTTTTCAGGAGCCCCTTGTGTAGGTGGAGTTTTTCTGTGTTTTGGCAGCTGCTTCCCAAACAACCCACACAGAGGTTTAATTATTAACTATAAATCCTCGGCCAATAGCTCAGGCTTGTTACTACCTCACCCTTACATTTGAATTAACCCATATTGCTTATCATGCTTTTCCACATGGCTCATTTTCTACACAACCTGCTTCCTGGGTGGCTGGCTGGTGTCTCTTCTGGCTCTGCTCTTCTTCTATTATTCTAGGTTGGTTGTTCCACCTATAATTCCTGCCTGGCTACTGGCCAGTTAGCTTTTTATTAAACCAACCAGAGTGACAAATCTTCATAGCTTACAAAAGGAATATTCCGCAGCACCCTTGATTTCCAAGAAAACATTTAGATAATAATTTCATCTTGACATTTTCTGTGGAGACATGTATTTCAGTTTGATCTGGGGGAAGGTCATGGAGGGAACAGAAACTCAGGTATAAGAAGATGGACCGGGCTGGCCAGATGGTTGTAGGAAACTGGACAACTGCCACTAAGGAGGTGGGACGAGCAAGCCGTGTTGCATGTGGGCTGAGGAAGCCCAAGGGTGCTCCTGGCAGAGAGCAGAGCCAGGTACCAGTGTGAGGAAGAGGAAGACTCACAAGAGAGATACAGAGAAGGTCTGCATGCCAGGAATGTAGGGCCTGAGATTCCAGTGTAGCTCGGGATTTGTTTCTCTTTCTTTTTTCTTTCTTTCTTTTTTTGATGGAGACAGGTGCACCCATGGATGCATGTGTGTACATGTGGTGTGTACATGTGTGTGTCCATGTGCACAAATGTTTCTGTGTTTGCCTATGTGCACTTGTGTAAATAGGCATGCAGAGACCAGCGGTCAATGTCATGTTTCTTTCTCAGTCACTCCACTTTCCACCTTAGTTTTTTTTTTATTTAAATGAGGTCTTCCACTGAACTTGGTACTCACTGGTGAGGCTGGATTACCAGCAAGCTCCAGAGAGTCATTGGTCTCCCCAAACCCCATCACTGGGATTATGTTATAGTGTATGTTGCCACACTCAATGCTGTGGATCCAAACTTATGTCCTCCTTGCTTCTGTGGTCGGCACTTTACTGACTCAGCCAACTTCCCAGCCCCCTGGGTCTTGTATTTCTTTAAACTCACTATCTTAAGTTATTACCCCAGTATATCTATCCATTAAAACACTTGTCATTAAAATGAGGTTCTTTGCAATCCAATTAATCAAATACTAACACTTCCATGAAGATAACCAACACTCCTTTTCTCAAGGGAACAGCCAACAGCATTCAACATATCACAGGGCATGAGCTTATCCTTAGAGGCAGAGAAAATATGGATGATTGGTAGAGCCGCCTTCTATCACCCTATTGATCTGTTGCTCGGCAATGCATTTTGGTAACTGGTATAGGTTAGAGCACCAGAACTCATAGCCTCCACTGGCTTTTATCCCACTGAGAAATTCACATAAGCATGTGCCAAGTCTTAGCAAGGGCCTTCATGGTTTCTCAGATTTCTGCACAGAGTTGGGAGAACTTCACTGACTAGCCACTGGGACCCACAGGAGATCATAAAATCAGAATAAAGGGATGAGGAAGGAAGAGAAGGAGAACTGAGGAAGGTGTTACTGAGATTGAAACACTGTGCAAAGTTCTTTGTTAGTCAAATGTCTTGGTTAATAGGCAGATTGAGCCAGGAGCTCCAGTAGCACCGCCTAATGTCAGCTCATTAAAACATGTCTGCTACTTCCTGTATCCCTTCTGCTCTTGTAAGACAGCTCTCCAAAGTGGTAGGGTCTGGAATCACTCAGATTTCTAGAGAAATTTGCAGGCTTGTTGTTAAGAGGAGGTGTTAAGATGCCAAAGGGCAGGGTGTAGGATGGTACAGGCAACCAGATTTGAAAACAAACACTTCCCTTCCACCAAGAATGTGCACACAGTGGTCTCTGAAATCAGCTCTGGTTCGTATGCTCTCAATGCTGGATGATGAATCCTGGGCATTTCAGGTAACAAGCTACCTGCTGTCTGAGTGGAAGTATTTAAATGCCTGCTGTTTTCCCTCACTCAATTTGTTTCCCCCTATGCTTCTTCTGCTAGCAAGCAGGGTTGCCATATGTACAGGGCCACCTGTCTGGGAAAAACAAAACAAAACAAAACAAAACAAAACAAAAAACAATCCAGGAGGGGCATGCTTGGTGTTGGAATTATAAGTGGCTGTGATATCCCAGGCCCCGAGAGTATGCTTGCTTTGGCAATTCTGGGAGACACATTGTCATTGTGCCCCAGCTTTTGGAACAGCCACAGCCACTGGCACTGGGTTCTAGTCTCAGCTGGAGGTCAGGGGTCTTTTTCTTTTTGGTTTTTTGAGACAGGGTTTCTCTGTGTAGCTTTGGAGCCTATCCTGGCTCCAAGACCAGGCTGACCTCAAACTCACAAAGATCCACCTGCCTCTGCCTCCGGAGAGCTGGGATTAAAGGCATGCGCCACCAATGCCTGGCGAAGTCAGGGGTCTTAATAAACCCTTGGGATGTTAGCTTCAAAGCTCACATTTTGTAGTTTCAGTGAAGAGCTTGGGTTCTGGAGACTGGGCTTAGGATCAGGCTCTGCTTCTGGGGCTGTTACGCCTGAAGCAAATGATCTAACTTTTCTAAGTTTTAGTTTCTCTATTTATAAAATGAGGCTACAACAGTATCTCTCTCACAAGGTTAACTGAGGATAAATGAGGCAGCACATGTGAAACCCTTGGCCGTGTGGCAGCATTTGGTAAATGCTTATTTTGTGGCTTGTGCCAGACGTGAGTGACTGTCCACTTCTTACCCTTCCCCTGGAGCTCCTTCACCTAGCAATGTTCAAAGTGTTAGCTTGTAGAAAAAATGTAAGACTATTTTATGCTTTTCTCCTTAAATATTTTTAGGAAACCAGGCTCTGTAAGATTCATGCCAAATGCAAAACAGTTCAAAGGAGTGTAAATGCTGGTCTTCATTGGTGGCCCTGACTGTCATAGAACGCTGAAGCTATGTGAAAGGCGAAGGTACTGTGATTCTAATTTCCCATGTCTTAAGCATCTCATTTGCAGTTGTCCTTGGTTTTCTATTGGTGCATTTCATCTTAACAAATTTATTTTGTCTCCTTTTTCTATTCCCACTAGCCATAGCCCTACTCCAAGTTATAGGCATGTACATGGAAGTAAAGGATCCCTGGAAGGAACTTGAAAGGTCCATTTTTGTTGCATAGGTGGACTTTGTGGACCTAGTAATGTACTTCTGTGTATGTCTGTGGGGGCTTTCCCAAGAGGCTTAGCTGGGCAGGGAAGCCCTACCATGGACATGGTGCCACCATCCAGGAAAGGGGAAACATGAGTGAACAGTAGCATTGACATCTCTCTTGAGTTGGCTGACAGTGTCTGCAATGTGATCAGTCACCTTGAATTCCTTCTGCTACAGTTGGGGCTGGTTTTGCCATCATGCCTTCCCTGACATGATGGACTGAACCGTCACAGCTGAGGTAAGCAACATGCCCTACTAATTCCAGAGAGCTCATGTGGGAGAAACGTAAAGAAGGCACCAGGTGAGGAGCTGAAGGTGGGTGTAGATGTGGCGGCTTAGGAAAGTCTATGAAGCTGTTAGAAGTGGGGAAGAGGTTAGAAGTGAGGTTTATGGTTAAATAAGATCACCACATGAAGTTCTCTGAGGATAGTTGCATTATCTACATATTATCTATATATTAGGGATAGGTGTATTATCCTATTACCAAGTTTCACGTAGCATGTAGAGCACAGCTGAAGGCCCCAGAAGTGTGCGGTGTTTCTCTTCTGCGACACATTGAAGGCTGTGGATGGGTGAACCTTGAGCTCTGCCTTGCAGACACTGGTGACTTGTGACCCCGGTCCTTCTGTCTCCACCTCCCAAATGCTGAGACTAAAGGTGTGTGCCACCATGCCCAGTCAGGTCTGTGTTTTTTTCTTTTCTTCTTATTTTTCTAAGAAGAGAATTTGTCCACAGGTTGTGAGAGTCATGGTGTCAGAATTCATGCAACCATCAAGAAAGATACTATTCTCTGGTGAAAAATCACAGCTGTGACTTGAAAGGAACCAGAAAAGAAGAGGGGGAAAGCATGTTCAAGCTTGTTCTTTCCTGAGCTGGACAGCTGAGAAGTTAGCTTACTCACGGTAAGTTCCTGGGGAAATGGGGAATGATGGTGGCTTTCTGTTAGTCTCCACAGCCGGCCATAGCCAGAAGAAATACCAAATTACAGACTGCACAGGCAGCTGTAAACAAGCTAATTATCTTATTTATTAGAGCCATAAAACATGCATTAAACATTGGCCTCATTATGTACATAGGATCACACGGTGATAGCAAGATTGAGATTGTACTAGTGGAAGAACATTTACATGACAGAAAATCTATATGTGTAGAAGGAAGGCATTTAACCACTAGAAAATTAGGCACGTTACTGAGAAAGCTGCTGGCCTGAGTCCATGGAGCTACTCTCCATGAAGTAATTACTGTAGATACAGCAGATAGAGTTACAACCAACTTAACTCTCCTACCCAGAAAACTTCCTAATTATAATTGTTTGGTTTAGTAGTTTATCAGAATGCCCAAGGAAGAGAATGAAGCCATAATCAAGAGATCTTGGTGGGAAAACTCTGCAAGAGAAGCCATTTGACAGCTAGATCAGATCATCGGGAGTGATAATTTTTCACAAGTGCAGATATTTTTAAACAAGGAGGAGGGCATAAATACGGTCATGTGTTTTAGAAACAGCCATATAACTAATTTAATTCTAAATGCCTTTTTAAAAGGCAGGTGAGAATTCAGGATGTAAATCACCTCAAGGGGGACATCGATCTGAATTGATACTATAACGTGGTGCTTCAATGAGTCTTACTTAGTGCAGGCATTTAGAGACTCCATGGCAAAGCCTTGTCCTTCAGGACAGTGAAGGGATGGAGGTGAACATATTCACTTCTCAGCCCCCTTGCCTTCCACTTAGGTATGGTAGCCACCTGGTTTTAGAAGTTCTGTAGAAGCCAAGGCGATCAATCAACTGGATAGGGATAAGGCGAAACAATGAAATCCAACCCAAAGACCCCCCCCCAAAAAAAACATAACTGCAAATAGATGGTCTTTCCATTGACAGCCAGAGGGGCACAAAGAGCTTCTACTTTTGGAAGCAAGAGTACAGATGCTGGGAAGCACAGCTAAGCTTAACCAAGCCTCTTCTGACCCTGCAAAAATGGTAAGAATTCCTGTTTCCATCAAGCAGCAGAGGCCGAATTTCTGGTTTAAGGGCTTAGACGCTGTCCTCATTTACCATATGGAAGACACTGAGTTACCTGGACCACAGACGACCCGTTTCAGTGACTGACCTCTCACCTGGTTTATGGACTTTCTGTCTCTTCCTCTCTCATAGATGAGGACACTGACTGACTGGAGTTGCACACACTTAGTGGAAGCCTCAAATTGGATTTGATCCCGGATCTTTTGATCCTAAATCTGATAGTGTCACCAGTTCCATGAAGATACTGCTGTCTCAGCCCTGAGCAACGGCCCTTTAAGGACATTTGCATTTTATGCTGTAGAAATAAGGTCTTGAATCATAGTAAAAGACTGTTTTAGCATCACAGGGTTTGGTGGATCCCCCAAGCTTTCTTAAGACCATAGACCTTATTCCTTGTGCAATTCATTGTCCTTATCCTCTCCCCAAATCTGAGCCTAGGGTGATGGTGTCCTTAACAATCTGTGTGTGTGTAGACTTAACATGTGCTCACCCATGGGTGTGTGGGTGTACACACAGGCATATTATGCATGGCTGTCAGAGGGACAGCCCTGAGTGTCAGACCTCAGATATTTTCCAGTGTTCTAGAGCTTTATTTATGTAGGCCAGGCTAACCTGCCCCGAAGCTTCCTTGTCTGTCTCTCCAGTGGAGCAGTGGGAATACAGGCACCTACCCCCTGCCTGGCTTTTTATATGGGCCATGGTGATCCAAACTCAGGTCCTCAGGCTCTCGAGGTGAACACCTTATGAAATGAGCCATCCCCCACAGCCTTTTTCCATAGTTTTTGCTGTTGTTGCAAGCAGATGAGGGATAATAAAGGAACAAGAAGAACCAATTTCTCAGAAGAAGAAACTGGAAATTAGGGAAATAACAGTGAGGGCAGAGTCTGTGTAAAGAGTAAATGTGCAAGTTCCAGGCGTGGTCCTCCTGCAGGACCCTGCAGCCACCATACATTATCTATAGAACCGGAAAATATCATCAGCTTGTGCAGAGCTCCTCGCACTCAGCCCAGCTCGCTGTGTGCTCAACAAGGAAAGTTCCTCTAAAGCGGCTTTTTCCCTTAGTGTTGCTGGCATCAAGTATAGTTATTTATATGTTTTCCATTTGCTGCTTGATTTATTTTAGAGACTGACACTTTTACAAGCTGACATCTCAGCATACAGACACTTGTTTTTTTTTTTGCTTTGCTGAATGCGGACGATGCTACTTACTTGACGCCATGCAGAGCAAAACCTAGTTAAAGGTTTTTCTTGGTGCCACGATCCATCACTCCCTTTATAGTTCTTCATCTGGAAGAGTGTAAAATGCCTCCTAATTCTGGCATCTGTTACCTGCCTCCTGACTGCTCCCTGTTGCTTCCCCGAGATCGCTCTGTCAGGTAGACACTTGAGGATTTCACTCCTGCCCACGAGTGTAGCAAATTCAACATTATTGAATGGGGTTTTTTAAAGCTCCTATTGAGATAGTTATAATAGATAGCAAGCCAGGTATTAAAATAGAAACTTGATCATCTATTTTGAGTCAGTTTATTCACTTGTTTATTCCATTAGAATGGTTTGTCTATAATGCACCACCAGATTCAAAGTAAAAAATTAAAGCCCTCTTCCATCGAGAAGTTCAGCACCATGAACAACCATCCAGGGATCTGTTTAGCTCACTTTGGGTTCAGCTTTCCATCCTTGTCTATTCTTTCTCTGCTCCTGCATGTTTCTTTGAGAGGACAGCTACACATAAAGTCCCTGTGCTCCTTGTGCTCCCGTGCTCCTTGTGCTCCTCATGCTCTCTATGTTCCTCATGCTCTGCATGCTCCCCATGCTTCCTGTGCTTCTCATGCTCCCTGTGCTCCCTGTGCTCCCCACGTTTCTGTGTTCCTTTCTAGTACCCAACATACCTGTGCTGTGGGCCTTTTTCCTGGGCAGATAGCCAGCTAACCCAATGAATAGAGCCAGGACTTGCTCTACCTACTTGGTGATAGATGTTACTTCTGAGGTTTAGAGTTTTTAAGGGCCTAGGGCACTTTTTAGGTTGGGCTGTTCAATCAGAGACTGGAGCTCTGAATCATGAACCAAATAATAAAATGACTTCCCTCTTGCTGAAAGTCTGAGCCAGCAGCTGCTCAAGGGACCTGGAGAAGCCTGTGAGTGAGGCAGCCCCTACACCTGGCTGTTTCCTATCAGTCACCCAGCTGTCCTTTAGGGCATTGACCTAGCTCACCCCCATGGAAGAGCTACTGTCACGCCCCACAGACTGTGAGGGGCACAGGAGGGTAAGCAGCCTCCTTTGAGAGTACAGCTTGGAAATTGTACCAACCATTTTTCCTTAGATGTTATTGGCCAATAACAAAGAGAAGCAACCTCCTTGTATGTAGTGCATCACTGCAAGAGGAAGTGCTGGAAACTGGTTATGCTTCAACCAACTGTGGGCACCTCACTCCATTCCTGTCCCTGATGTTTTCTGAGGGACATGTGGACTCCAAAGGTATCTATTCTTGCTGAGATCCACACATTAACTCTATAAGGAATTGGTATACCTTAAGTTCCTTCCTGCACCTCCACAGCACTCTAGTTTATCCGTGTATGGCTAACTGGCCACTTCTGGTCAGATGACTGGAAGCCACTTTTATTGTAATGATAATTGCTTATGGCCCCATGTGGAACTTTTAAGTCTTTCTAGTCCAATTTGTTCCAAGTCCTATTAGCAAATGTATCATGGTGTCTACCATGAGTGGTACAAGGTGCTGATTCTGTGAAGGCAAGAAAAGCAAAGGGGGAAAAAAAGCTACAGTGTCTCACAAGGTAGGAGGTGAGACTGACAAATACATACAAAACTGTGTTAAGTTTTGTGCTAGAATAATGAAACGCACCAGAAGTCCCAGCTGGAAGGCAACACTGAACATGAGGGTTCACCCAACATTCATGAGGTTGTTGGATTTTTACCTGGAAAAATGGATAATATTTCATCTATTTCATTTGGCATGTATGGAGCATGTGTCTTCCTGGCTGGCTTGTGGATTTGAATAGATACCAGGTGCCGGGCTTGGTGGGCAAAACTAGGGGAAGGAAGAGACTTGTGTGAGGCAGGACTGGAAGCTCTCATTTTTGGAGTCAAATTTTCAAGGTCTTTGCAAACTGAAGTAAGAAGCTAAGAAAATTCTAGGAGAGGTCTGTGGTATATCTTGGACTTCTGTGAATGAGAGCAAAGGTGTGTGGGGTAGTATCTCTCTCTCTCTCTCTCTCTCTCTCTGTGTGTGTGTGTGTGTGTGTGTGGTTCGGAAGGGAGAAGAATTAAGTGTCAGATGGGGGCTAGGGCATAATTGTGGGAGTAGAACAAAGTTTGTGAGGGGTTAGCCTGGTTGTGGTGGCTCACACTTGAGAGACTGGGGCAAGAGAATTGTTCCAACTTTAAGGTCAGCCACAGTTTCCAAAGAAACTGTGTCAAAAATGAAAGGTCATAAAGATTTGATAACAATTAACTTCTGGGGCAGGTGGAGAGAAGCAGCGAAGGGAGAGAAGGGAGGGAGGGGAGGACGAAGGGAGGGAAGAGAGGACTACCATTTTCAACTACTTCGAAACACAAGTTGGCTTTTGTATATAATTGGAAACGTTAAGACCTGCCCCATTCCAGCTCTATTATGCAAAGGATTTTAAAGGGCCTAGGAGAGCCAAGTGCTATACAAATTCCAAGGTAACCTTTTCACATACTTTAGTGGGATGTCTGTCTAGAGTGTTATCCTCTAGAGGGAACATGGTTGTTTTATTTCCAACTGTACCCTATATTTGACAGAACAATAAATATTCACCCAAAGTCTCCAAAACATCTTCAATAAAGAAACAGGCCATACTTTGTTTTTACCTAGTATTTCACTGGGCTTTGAACCATTTTCATGAAGATATCCCGTGAATGTCTCACAGAGTAGTTTTTATAATACACTGAGAAACACTGCCTTGGGGTAGTATATGATTAAGGGTTAAATGATAAAGGAGAGAAGAGCACCAGGGTGTCTGTGTGTCTGTCTGTCTGTCATTTCTCCATCTGTCTATAACAGAATTAAGGTCTTTGAGAGGACTATCCCTAGGCAAAGACAGCCTTGAGGAGGAGCACATGGCTGACCTCTTCCCCCACATCTGATCACAGGTCTTAAAAGGTGCACCATCAATTTAAAAATGTGTCTTTAAAGCTGTAAATATGGCCCTAGGACTTTGCTCTTTAGACTCCAGTTCAAGGTGATGGTCACAAGTATGTCCTGGAGGCAGTTCTGAGACCTTAAAAGCTTCATTTAGCTTTCAAATGTTTACCAGTGCTCCAGGCCCTGGGAGGCTATCACACACTTTTAGAATTCAGAAATATAAGAAAGACATGAGTGCCAGGACTGAATTATCATGATTTCTTTTTAAGACACTGATTCTATTATAGGGAGAAATAAAGCACACATACATACATACACACTGCAAGAAGTTATAGTTTATCCTATAAAATCTTTTTCAGGATGGGTAACAGAGAGAGGATATCAATGCAATAAATATGTATGTCTTATTTCCCTCTGTATGCAGCCATATTAAAAATGATGGCATTAATATTTTAAAAAGGCCCTACACAAGGCATTAACAAACTTTCTACATCACACACACACACACACACACACACACACACACACACACACACACACACACACACTCGTCAGTTGTTATTCTAGTCACTTTATCCCATAGATATTGTTTTATCATTATTGACCTTGGGCTTGAAGACCAGGATAGTTCACAGTTATACTGAAACACATGTTCTGTTTCCACTCATTTGAGGAGTAGCAGTCATGCTTGCCTCTTGTCAAAAAGGACTGCTATTTCATGAACGGTTAAAGTGCTAGAGGCTGGAGATTTACAGTTCTCTCACTCACAGTACTCATGAAGCTCTTGTCTGATGAAAGATACCCATCACCAGACAGATCTCATTTACAGTGTAGTTCTTGGGTTACCAAGGTAACATTAGGTTAAACATCTGACTAATTGAGGGAGAGCACTCCAGCTCCCACTTCAGCTCCTGGGAGATAAAAACCTTCCCTTTCCTCCTTTTCCACCTCATGTGTGGAGGTTTTGGATGCACTTGACTCCAGAAGCACTTCCCTCACTAGTGCTGACACATGGTTGTCTGTCTAGGTGTCATCTGTGCCTGAGTGATGGGGATTTTTACAAAGGTCACCCCCTATTTGTTAAATAGAAATGGAGTCGCCATTATGGAGCATTCTACTGACATAGTTGAACTTATGATTTTTGTTTGTTAACATAAGCATAATGAGTTTCTAAATTTACTATTCTTGGCCTCAAAAGAGTGGCTACAAATGAGGAATTTTATTTAAGCAAAAAGCTCTGGAGACTTGGCTGAACTTCCTAAAATTTTATGTGCCAAACTTTAAGGAAAATTTCCAAGTGCCATTTTAAGTTTCTCTTCATTTTTATTTTATCTCCCTCTGAAGAAGAGCAAATGTACCCCACATACCAGCTACCAACTGCCTGCCTCCAAGGAGTCACATCCCAGCTAGCATGGACAGAGTGAAAGTGGATAAAGGGTGGGTGATTTGGCCCTGTTGGAAGACAGATATAAACGCCATGAGCAGTGGTGCATGTCTGTAATCCAGTACTCTTGAGTTTGGGGGTAAACATCCCACTAGACACTCCATCAGGCCAGGCTTGGTCACCTGTCTCAATATGTCAACCAAACAGACCAAGAATGGTGAAAAGCAGAGAAAGGAGATTTGGGGAAAGGAAACTAACATTGTAGAGCCGGGGCTCATTTTTGTATTTTCAGTCTCAGAGGACACTGAGATTGCTCCTAGAGCTGTGGTTCTCAACTTCCCTAATGATGTGACCTTTAATACAGTTACTCGTGTTGTGGTGACCTCCAACCATACATTATATTTGTCGTTACTTCATAACTGTAATTTTGTAAAGAGAGAGGCAGGGAGGAAGAGAGGAAGGGAAGGAAGAAGGAATGTAGAGAGGGAGTGAGGGAAAGATGACATCATGCAACAGGACTCAGGTGGAGGGTTTTTTTTTGGGGGGGGAAGGGAATGGGAAGGTGGGGGAGACCGACCTCTGGAGACAGAAGCAGCAAGCAGAGACTTTTTATGAGGGGGACATAGCTGATGACTGATGACATTGTCAGAACCCTGAGCAGATCAGAGTACTGCCTGAGTACTGGAAGTGCACCCTGCCAAGTGATGAGGGCAGGTCAGCATAATACCTGAATGCTAACAATCTCATAGACCCAAGGGGAAGCTAGTGCAAAACAAAAATAAAGAGAACAAATACACAGGCTATTTAGTATTCAGCCTAGCTGGCCATCATCTTAGAGAGCCAATCTACAAGATTATGTAAAGTCAAGCCTTTAAAAATCTACCCCTGAGCCTGGCCGTGGTGGCACATACCTTTGATCTTAGCACTCGGGAGGCAGAGGCAGGCAGATCTCTGTGAGTTCAAAGCCAGCCTGTTCTACAGAACGAGTTCCAGGACAACCTCCAAAGCAATACAGAGAAACACTGTCTCAAAAAAAAAAATCATCTACCACTGTGGTACATGTCTGCAATCCAAGAACTTGAGAGTCAAAGGCTGAGGAACCAAGAATTCAAAGCCAGCCTAGTGCATAGCAAGTTTGAGACCTCATGAGACCCTGTTTTAAGCAAACAAACAACAATAATGGCAACAACAAAAATCACTCCATACTTGCTCAAGGTGTTGATATTTGATTAGGTTAATTTTGGCCTTAACTAAAGAGAAATAGTAAGCAAAAATTAAATGAAAAAAATTGTAAGTTTCAAATCTGAGGTCCAAGACTGCACAAATGTCCAACCACAGGCTCGATTTGCTCCCCTCTCCTACTCTTTATCTTAGACTTTGGACAAACCATGGTTGGCATGATGTTTCATGTCACTGTTTCTCTCTGTGTGACTTCTAAGTATTTTCAACACATATGAATTGCTAAATGGGGAACATCAAAAAATGTTGTTCCTCCTATACCTTTGAATTAAAGATCAAATCCTCCCTCAAAAGAGAGTGAAAGTTTACACCTCTGGAAGAATCTGCGCATTGGGTAAGGCTTTAGTTCTTCAAGATTCTGTGGAGACATCCTCGTATGTGAGTTCTCTATTCAGCACTTGATAACTCATTTGGCCCAGTTAACTAGTTTCTTTCTTTAGTATGAGTTCTTTCCTTTGGGGCTGTTGTGGAGATTGAATGAGATCAAGGGTTCATGTGTGTCCTGTCACTCTCTAAGTGAGAAATGTAGTTATTAAGGTTATGGTTAATGTGAACAACTTGAAATTTTTTTTTATTTATTTTTCATCCCCTCAGGGAGTAGTAGCCATTTTGAGTGGCCTATAATTTTTTTTCAAACACACAATTTTAGGCTGTATAGTTTGAAAGGCCTCTTGAAAGGCCTCTCATCTTGGTTTCATCTTACTTGAAAGGTTCAGGCATTATTCTGGCCTGCCCCAGTTTGGGTACTAGTTTCAAGCAGGTAGTACCTTTAAAAGACAGACCCCTGCCCACTTACACTCTTACCGTCCTCTTCCTCTTTGCCCTCTGCTCTTCCTCTTCTCTTGTTCATCTCTCTCTCTTACTGTTCTGCTCTTACCCTCTTCATCTGTTCTCATCTCCCCCAATCTCCTTCTCCAGCCCTGTAATAAATTGGTTAATGTACTCTCTATGGTTCATGTTCCATCTCGTGCTTTTCTAATTTTTAAACTTAAACAAAAGAACAACATTACTTACTTTAATATTTTAGCATTTCAAAAAACTATTTATGTCCTAACTGTGACAGAATGCCAGCCCTAAAAAAAACCCAAAACCAAAAAACCCTTGAATATTATGAATATGACACTTGTCTTAGGTGATGCGCCATTTTTTAAAAAATGAAAAATGCTAATGTAACATACTATTGTTACAGTGAGGTCGGGATCCTCCCATAGAAAAGAACTGCATGATGAAGAGCCATGGTGCTAATAGTAATAGGATATGCAGTGAGTATTCCTTAGTAAACATTAGCAACTGCTATTTTAGGAGCCAACAGCCTGCCTGCTCCTATAGGAGACAGTCTCCTAATGTGTGTGTGTTGGGCAACAATAGACATAAAAACAGGACCTATGTTACTTGGCACAGACTGCAGAAATAAGCAATGTATCTGTTTTGAATTGCCATCTGGAGCAATGTCAGCAAGTTGCTGAGAAAGTGGCAAATCTGAGCATGTCATGTGGACTCTATATTATGAAGAGTGTGTTGTCAATGTGGGCACCTTCTGGATATTGCATATAGTGGGTGAGTTTGGGCTGAAGGTAAATTACACTAGTACACAGATTCTCCTGGCTATGTCCAAGAGATTTTTACTTCTTGCTTGACTTCTGTATCCTCGACTGAAAAACACCCTACGGACACCTTCTGGATTCTCCCAAGCTTAGGTCTCTTTCTCACTGTGTTCTATAGAAAGTTCTTACCCACTGATAAGCAGATTAGCCATTTTAATATAATACTTGCTGAAAATCTTCCTTTTTTGTTGTTATGTGTGTGGTGACTTCCTGTGTGTGCAGGTGCAATGTTTGTGATCAAACTGACCCTCAGGTGTCTTCCTCAGGCCCTCACCTTGTTTGCTTGTTTGTTTGTTTTTGTGCAATGAGCAGAGTTTCTTATTGACCTGGAGCTCACCAAGTAGGCACAGTAAGCCCTTGGTATCCGCCTGCCTCCAGCTCCCCAGCTCTGGGATTACAGTCATATTCCACTATGCTGTTTTGTTTGTTTTCACACAGGAGTTGTAGGGATGGAACTCATGTTTGCAAGGAAATCATATTAGTGACTGAGATATCTCCCCAAGCCCTAAACTTTCATTCTTTTGAAAACCTTGTATGTAGTAAATTTTATCCACTGTTTAAAGCTTAGTATGATTGTTTTCTTTACAACTCTGGTATTTCCAACTGTTTTCTTACATTTGTTTTTGGAAACAACTGGACTTCCTTTGTCTTTGCCCAGGCATTTGTGTTCTGCCAAAAACTGGCAGAAGCGGCTTCTTTTCCCAGTGGGCAGTGGTGCCATTGGCTGAGTCAGTGTTGTGCCCTCACCCCTGCCACTGTCTTCTGTTTCATTATGTGTCACATTTTTATGCACCATGGTTCTGGGCCATCTATTCTATTTGTTTTGACATATCATCCCATTCTTATACCTTGTGCCTATTTTTAGGTTATGAAATTGGTATGAAAGGAGAGCCACTATTTCAAAAAGGAAATGAGAATTCTTTTGTAGAGTAGTTAGGTGACAATCTTCCTGCCATAACTTTGTTAATGGTGTCATGCATTCATCTTAATTTAAACACATCTGTAGACTTAAGAAGAATTATAAAAACATACCCATGCGATTTTAGATGAAGTAGCTTGCATATTTAAAGAGCCATTTTTTTTCTGTTCATTGTTTCAAAACTTCTCAAAAGGACAGTTGGTACATAATGCCTCTGTACCCTGAAACCCAATTTCAGAGATTTGAGTCTGTTCTAAAAGCAATCTGCCATTAAACGAAGTCACAGAATGACCCTGAGAAAAGTAAAGTGTCAGGAACACAGTTGTGCACACTCTCCAGGCAGTAACACTGTGCCTCTCTCTTGCCTTCTCCTCCTTGGTCCTTATTTCCTTCCAAATACATTTTCATTTAGTTAAGAATAAGATGGCTTGTTTCGAATGATTCTTTTCAGGCACTGAAGGGTTACATTATCTATCTTCTCAGTTGCCACCATCATTCTAGCAATTATTGTAAGTTCAAAAGTATCAATCCCTTATTTGTTCTAAGATCTGCATCCACATTTGAATTTATTATTGCCGTGTGCATTTGTTGTGTTACAACAATTCAGAAAATGCACAGTACTTTATCCCAAAGAATATGGCGCACTCTGGACCAATCCCTCTATTTATCAGAATTTAGTTGTCTCCAAACAAGACGTTTTTCAGCAGGACGTCATCTGTGCATTGTTCACGCTCTGGCAATCAGCATTCATCTCTGGTTAGCAGAAATTTAGTCAGCGACATTGATGCCTCTGCATCTCAACACTGGGATTTCTTTGTGGGACACAATTCCCTTCAATCAACTTAATATCCCATCCTGGTCTCTAAGGGACAATAATTGGGTTTAGGCTAGTTTTAAATAACGATAAGGACTGGGGACACAGATGGGCGTTTCATTGATTAGCACTCACCCTGGCCCAAGGCCCCAGTGTCACGCATTAGATTAGGACATTATGAACAGAATGACAGAGTTTTGGCACTTTATTCCTCTCAATAACATTCTTTCACATATTAAGTTTATCCCCCCCTAGGTAGCTACTTTATCATGCAGAAGGCCTTAATCCACTGATGGGACTCTGCTCTCACTTTGATGCCTTCTCTGTTTACAAGAGTAATGCAGCCTGTGTAAGACGAAGTGCTCAGGACAAGGACGACTGAATACGGCTTTTAGATGGACAGTGATCCGTCTGAAAAACAAAAGCAAACCCAGAGCGCACACACACCAGACACACACACACACACACCCAGACACAAATCCACAGACATACATGCACACACAGACACCAGCAAAATGAGGCTGCTTTGAAATGAAGTTATGAGGCCTGTGTTCCGAAGAAGCAGACGTTGGGATTTCATCAAGAAGGCCCCATGTTACTGATCTCCTTGTTTGGCACTTTATCTTTTCTTCACCTTTGACCTTCCTTTCAGGCTCTCTTCAAGGCCTAGTGAGCATAAGCCCTTGTGGTGTTCTTTTAGAAGTAGGATTGCTGCCATCCCCTCGGGTGAGTTCAAACAGCTGCTGGAATCAGTGACAAGGTTGGGTACAGATTTGGTATCCTGGCTGGGAAAGAGATTATGGGTCAGTCCCCAGTGCTGGGGGACAATAGAATCAAGCAGTTCAGGATTTTTTGGATATCCGAAAAAGATTTCATGAAATTTGTAAAGATCTAACAGTGTATTGCAGATTTCATGTGGTCTAAACAGCTTATACTAAATAGAATTCTCGATGGTGAGTAAATGGCATTTGCACAGCTCGGCAATTTCTCCAAGAAGGGCCTCTTCTAAAATAGTTTAATTCTGCCACATTGTGTTGTCTCATGAATCAGGTGGGCACTTATATTTAGATGCACATCTTTGAGGAGTATCCCAACTTAGAAGGCCTCCTACCCTTTGCTGTGAAGATTCACAGGTTCATTCCAATAGATACAGATGACCAGGAAATGCCTTTCAACCTTTCCAGACAGAGCCTGGCAACCTCTGTTTATAGTCAAATACTATAAGAAATGTATATTGCACTATACTATAAGATATCCAATAGATATACACGATGTACATGATAATGATATTTTGACAAGTTACAAGGCTAGATGCTGTAGACTGTCCAATATGCATGCATGTATGGTGATAACATTTTCCTATAAAGGGAAAACTATACAATGCTCCTCTTACCTTTTGCTATCTCATCTTTCATCACCATCCCAAGAGCAAATCTTCTTTGGGATTTATCGAGACTTGAAAATATTTTTATAATTGTACTATTCTTGCTCTTATTGCACTTGCAAACAGATGTATGACTGCAGGTTAAATTTGTAAACTTCTGAAATTCAAAATAGCAGTCAAAATCTTCAACTTTTCTAAGGCTGGGATTCTGGCATACTTTCCCTCCACTACCTTCAAGTGGGAATTTGCAGGGAAAGTGTACAGTGATTCCTGCATGTACACAGTAAGAATGCAAAAGCAGGGCTCATTCCTGCAAGACAGAGCATTTGTCATACCCAGTGTGTGATCTGCCTCAGATTGGCAAGGAGCAGAGCTAGCTAGTAGCCTTGACTTAGAGCCTTGCTTCAGCAAGAGGCCTGTACGTTTACACAGGGTCCACAGCTACATAGCTTTGGATCCAGGCAGGCTCATCAGCGAAGCTTCCTTAGGGAGAGTGGCATTTCTTAGCTCTTTGGGGGTGGTGGTGTGTTTTGAAGGCATACAATAAAGGCTCATGCTCTCCTTCCAGAGTTAACCAGACCCCTGCTAACTTTTTGAACTAACTCACAAAATCTGATTGAAAGCATTTACAAACAGTATGTGATGCTAACCACGTATATCTTACCAAATCCTGGGCTTCCTACCAAGACACTCTTCCATCCAGGCAGGACACAGATCACTCAGAGCAGACTTCATGGTTTCCAAATACACACCACCAAAGGCCTTTCTGTGTTGTTTTGTACCTGTGGGCCCTATACTTTGAAAGACTTTATCTAAGGGTTTGGCTTCCATCCTGGTTAACAATTAAAGACAAGTGATCCAGGAAAGGACACATTGGCTGAGTCCCTGGGCAGTCCTGTGGCCCCAGTCTTGGAACCTGCGACCTTGGTTCACCAATAGCTGAGCGTTTTCTAATTATTTCCTCCCAGGCATAGATTAAAAGCCAGGATTGGAGCTGAGCAAATTATATTAAGTATAGTCAAAATTTTCCGGAGAACAAGTAGAAAGGGTGGTGATGGTTCTATGCCAGTGGGCTCTGCCTGAAAGAAAGTGTGTTTTACATGCTGGAACGCACCTCATGATTAATTCTTACACTAACAATTATAACAAGCAGAAGCCTTATGACTGCACCTCCTTGACACTTCCACATGGTTTCTATCATTATAAAGATTGCTTCTATGATATTCATATGGGCTTTTACCTGTATGAACAAAAGCTGGAGAATGATCAGAGAATAAAATCCGGCCCTATGTCTTAGGTCTCCAAGGCTTCCTTATAGCTTCTGGGAAGCTAGGGACTTGGACACAGAACATCTATCACCCAACTCTTAAACAATACAGGTGGATGCTAAAGTTCGATAAAAAAAATCACCTTGGTGGTTTTCCACCGAATTACCACCTATACTAGTGTTTTTATGCCAGTTGTGTCCTGAATGCAAATTAGTTAAAGCAAGATAAAAATCTACATGAAAAATGAAGCGGTTGTTTTGAATTATGAGTTTAAAGGTTTTTTTGTTATGAGTTTAAAGGTTTTTTTGTTTTGTTTTGGTAAAGCAATAATTTGCTTATCTCCCTCTGATGGGTCTGGTCTTTTGCATCCTCTGACAGTCAAAGTTTATAGCTCAAGTTTTACTCCCTCTGCCATTAACAGATGGCATGCAGATCTAAGCATAAGCTGGGGCTCCTGGGCCACAGGCAAGGGTGAGCCCCCCCACCCCCGACACCCTCAGAAGGGGCTAAGCTGGAGCAGTACGAATGAAAAGGTCTAGTGCTGGTGTTAATTACACAGAAACCACACAGAAAGTGCTGGCTGTTGCTGAGTCGAGAGGTTGGGCATCTCTTCTTCCCCAGATAAAAGGCTTGATATGGGAACACTTTTCAGAGGACAATGTGGCGACGATTAGCATAATCTCTGCCATATCCTCAGAAAGCCATCCAGGAGCTGCCTGCGACTTTTCTCATTCCTTCCCCTCTAATGTCTGGACTTAAGGAATGGTATTGTAAAGAGTGGGCTTTGTCCTTGGAGCCTGAAGGTTGTGTTTTTCCCGCCTTCATCTGATCATCCCTGTTGCTAGTCTCCTGCTCTCTGGGTAGGAGACAATAGAAAGAAAAATGAAGCATCAGGCCATTGACTAAACCTCGCTGGGCTATGCTGTTCTTAACCCAGACTCTGGACTTTTTAATTTTCTTGTCCTTATTTTTATTTTTTTAAAAGACATCTTCTCATCTATATTCCCTCTCCGAATATAGGAATGTCCCTTTAATAGTATTCTGAAGAAAACGTAGAGCAAGGGACACTGAAATCTGTTTTAGGTGGCTTAAAATATACAAATAAAAATACAAATAGACAACATGACAGTTGTTCTGCTTCTTCTGAACTTTAATCAGACATTAAAGTGCTTGCTGTTCTTATATTTTATATCAAAATGTGGGCTGTGGTGAACGTGGTTATTGAGACATCTGCACCTGAAGTCTTTGGTGTTGAGGATCTTTGTTTTTTGTTTTGTTTTTCCATGAAAAGAATTTAGCCACTTGCACAATGCAGCTTTAGCGCAGTCCTCTTGGGGGCTGGTCCCGTGGCTAATGCACGGGTTTGTTGGCCACTTTGATCCTCGATGCCCCATTTTAAGTCTTGCTAGGACTGGTTAAGCTGCTGCTGTTACCCCGGGGATAACTTGAGGGTTCTGAAAGTCATGAGGCACAGTCCCCAAGATCAAAATATAAAAATAGGTCTGGGGTCAAGGAACTCAACAGGCCCCCTGGAAACTCATCACTTTTACAGCTGGAGACGGTCTCTTATGTATTTAGAATTCGTCATTAGGATTTTAACAAAGAAGTGCAGTATGGGATTGCTGCAGGGCAGGCTCTTTGAATCTTATGGAAAACAAAACAAAACAAAACAAAACAACCCAATGTGTGGCTGCTGACAGGAGACAAGGCAAGTCCAAGGAACGCATTAAAAAGCAGGGGCCAAGACAGGTGGCTGAGTCTGGAGTCTGGGTGAAAACCTCAGAGTTTCCTGTTTATATGAGGTGAACTTTTCCAGTTGCTGGTGTTTTCTAAAGAGGCTGCTCATGTCGAGAGAGATCTTGGATGCCAGTGTCAAACAGTTTGCTGACCTTCCCAAGGTTGCACCCTGGCCAACTCGGGTTGGATCTAGTTCTGGATCTAGACAAGCTGCTTGTATTTAGGTCACACAAAAACTCGGCATTCTGCCTCATCAGATTCGCTTACAATTTTCCCTTCTGGATGAATGGTTTGAATGCATCTGAATTTCCTTCACAAGTAGTGCACCCTACTTCAGTCTACAATCAGAACCAACTTTGAGCACCAGGGGCAGTGTGGTCAGCTGGGCTTATGGGCATCTGAGTTAAGACATCCCCACAGTGTATTAAAGATAACTTAAGAGAGTTATCACCTGGGAGTTACATCATGATGCCACTATGTTAATTGGAGCCAAAGGGCGAGCCAAGCCACTTTGTCATGAGATTCTGTGTGTTGTGAGGCAGAGGGGAAGGGACACTTGATGTAGAATCTGACCCACCCTACCAGTCCTGAATCTACTTTTTCAGCTTGGTGGCTGATCTGTGACACTGTCCTGTCATCTGTACAGTGGTCTTGGTGGTGACTCCATTGTTCTCTAAAAGGGTTAAACCTTTTCTTTTAATTGCTGGGTTTGGGTATGGAAATTTAATGGCAAGGCATCAATGTGTTCCTTCTGGAACTACTCCAGTGAACATTTATCGACTTAGGAAAGACCCACTGAGCACTGATTATACACCAGACTGTCTGAACCAGGACTCAGGGCAAGAGTTCCAGTTCTCAGTTCTTCTACGTTAGTAACTCTGATCTCAACTCCCAGTGTCCAGTTTCCTATTCTCACCGGTAATGTTCTTTAAAAAACAAAATCCTTTGGTTTAACTAACTGGGTGTTTCTGCAGTGGACTAGTGTCTTCATTCTTGTCTGCATAGGTCCCTGGCCTTGCTTGTGATCACATGACTCCTATGTTTTCAGCAGCTGGGAGCTTAATAAACATTTTTTGTTGAATCAAGTTGGTCCTCTCTTTCCACTTGTAGGTGGGTCCTGAGGATCAAACTCAGGTTGCCTGCCAAGCTCAGGAATTGCCAGTATGTCTGAGCCATCTTGCTGGTCCAATAAATATTTTTTTCAAATAATGAAATGAACAAATTCTTCCTGAGCATCTATGGAAGCATTAAACCAATGGCAGATGTTTCTGTAGCCTGAAGATTTTGTGTTAGTGTTGTCTGGAGACCTTCTTGCTTGAAACAGTATTAGCGGTCTGAACACTTAATAATTTTGGCCCCCTACATGCCTCATGCATGAGTGGAAATGAAAAGTAGCTGGGTTACACAATCCATGGACAGTGTAGCATCTTCCAGCATTATGCTGGCATGCTTTGCCTTGATGGTTTGTTGTTGTTTTCCATCCTCCTTCAGGATGTTCACCACATCCAAGCTAAGACACAGCAGTCAGTACTCAGGGGGGTAAGCCTCAGGCTCTGCTTGTTCTTTGTTATGTAGTGTTGGCCTTATAACAGAACTGTCTCTCCATCATGATCTGCTACTTCAGACTGTGTTAAATGTGATAATTTTGGTGTTCGGCTGCAATGGAGGTGGACGAGTCAGACCTGCCAAATTGGAATGTTGTTCTTAGTTGATGGTATGGCTTCAGGTTTCAGTGAAGGATGATGGGAGGGGTGTGTTTTAACAACTATTCGATATTTCCAGATTCACCCAGCAGGAGGGGGAACATTCAGAAGAGAGATCGTATAATGTGGAGACACATAGCCAGGCCTAACTGTGAGAACATAGCAGACAGGAACAAATACACCAATGACATGAAGGCACAGCTCCTCTTTGGGACTGTGGGTCTTAATGCTGATGAGTCATCAGAATTTAACAACCCACTGGCCTGTGCATCGGAAGAGACAGGCTGAGCCTGACATGGAGTGGGGGCAGGCTGTGTCTTCTCTGAAGCTCTAAGGATGGTGGTTCTCAGGAGTTGCTCCTGACTTTCACTACTACTGAAGACAGTAAAATTGAAACCAACCACATTCTATGCTCTAGATTACTTATGGTTGAACAGTAGGGTCACCTGAGTGTGTACTTATTGGGCATCTATCTATAGGTGTGTGGTACATAGTCCTGGGATGTCTCTGTACTCTGAAATTCAGGTGGCGCATGACGTGGGGATGTCCTTCTGTATGCTTTTATTGGTTGATGAATAAAGCTGTTTCAGCCAATGGTCAGGAAAAATGAAGAAAAAAGGAAGGCAGAATCAGAGAGACACCAGATAGTTGCCAGATAAGCAAGATGTGAGATAACCAGCCATGAGCCTCATGATAAAATATAAAATATTAGAAGTGGGTTAATTTATACATGTAGAGCTAGCCAGTAAGAAGGCTGAACCATTGGCCAAACAATTATAATTTAATATTAGCTTTGGTGTGATTATTTCATAAGCGGCTATGGGGACCAGAGAGAAAAACTGGTCCAGTGAGAACAGGTGAGACAGAGAAAAACTTCCAACTACAGGTGTGACACCAAGGAAAGGAACAGGTATCAAGACATTCAGAAAGACAGGGAATGAATCACAACAGGTCTGGGGGCCTGTGGAGTCCCAGCTCTCTGATCTGTAGCCTCAACTTCTTCATCTGTGAAATCACAATGTGATGTATCTGCAGTGATACATTATAGAGACAGAATGAGGTAATGTATTAGAAAGTACCAAAATGTCATGTAATTGTAATGTTTATATTCAAAAGGCTGATGTACATGAAACATAAATACACTTTTTTTTCACAAGCACTGATAATTATTTAATACAGTTGGGGACTGTTATCAGTGTAGCAGAAGCTCTGGGAGAAGCTGGTGTGGATCGAGGTGGCCATGGGAATGTTTGCCTTATTCCAGTTGCTCCATGCAATTCATTTCCTGTCTTCCTGAACATCTTCATACCCTTGAACAAAGCATCCTTAGTTAGCTCTGGCAGCCTTTGTTCCCTGACGGGAGTTAAAGCTTCAATTAGGCTGGTACCCATTGAAAGCTGACATACCCAGTCCTTTTCCGTATTTGTACAGACACCGAAGCAACTCTGTATTTGGGTTGTGTTTTGGCAGGGTTTGAAGTCATGTTCAAAGATCTAAAAAAACACTGAGTGACTGAGGACACAGACTAGAATTCTAACCTTCAGTTTATGTGTGAAATCAAAAACATGCAAAGTTTGTGGGAGCTGAGCTCCATCTGATCATTCCCACATGAAAGTATAAAAAGAAGGCCCAGGAACGGGATTCTTGTCAGCTTGAATGTTAGTTAAATAAGTACATAAGATAAACAGTTCGCAGAAGGTTATGCAGCTGAATTCTCAATCAGAACGCATACCAGGCTTTCCTTGCCTGGCAGTCATCCTGCTGGATTGCCTACTCATCTTGCTTATGGAGACAGGTAGTTTTATTATTTTTTTTTCTCTGTGTGTGTGTGTGTGTGTGTACACGCGCGCATGTGTGCACACGTGCGTGTATGCATGCATGTATGTTTTTATGTCTGGGGGGTATTTGTGTATGCAATATGTGTGTTGATGTTGGTGTGTTCCTTAATCACCCTCTACCTCCTCCTGTATTGAGGCATGGTCTCTCACTTGAATCCAGAGATTCCCTTTTTGGCTAGTTTAGCTATCCACCTTGTTCCAGGGATTCCTGGTCTCTGCCTCCCAAATGCTAGGATTGCAATAATGTTGCTATGGCCCCATCCACCACTTATATGAGCTATGGGGATCCAAATTCCAGGCTTCTTTCTTGCTTGGCAAATGTTTTACATGCCAAATTATCTCCCTGGCTCCAAAGTTACTTTTAATGCTGCAGCTTGATTATGCCCACATCCCTTTGCCTCTGAAATGTTAGGCCTATCAGTTCAAACCCCCTCTGCTCTCAACTCAACATCACTTAAGGCGCCATGTGCAGCTCCGCTGGTGTCCTTGGCAACATCTCTGCAGTGACTTTTCCTCTTTCAAGGCTGGACTTCAGTGGACGTCTTACGTTTCACCTTATGAGAGAGAAGAGGTTTTTAAATGTAAAAGCATGGAGTGGGAATGGAAGCTGGGCACTGGGGCATCATGAAAGGTAGAAGTGTTCAGAATTGCCCCAGATAGCTCTTGCTCCTATCTTATCCCCTCTGTAATGAAAACAAGAGTCATGGCTCTAACGGTGTTCTTTAGTGTAGGTGGGAAAGTGTTCTCCATCCCTCCAGTGCCACTGGACCAGTTTCTCCCTGCCCACCAGGTTCCCAGAGCCTCTATGAAATAACCACTCTGAGGTTTAATATAAGTTACAATTGTTTGGTCATTGGCTTTGGCCTCTTACTGGCTAGCTCTCATTTAAATATGAACCTATTTATATTAATCTGTGTATCACCACATGGTTATAGCTTATCGATGGCACCCTAGGTTCTTGCTTCCCTGGTGGCTACATGGCCTCTCCTCCACTCTGTCTTCCTCTCTTTGTTCAGATTTCCCGCCTAGCTATATTCTGCCTGTCCATTGGCTGAAACAACTTTATTCATCAACCAATAAATGCAGCACACATTGGCAGCATGCAGAAGGACATCCCATTTTACTTTTGTTCACTGTGGAGTTGGGCAATATGTATAGAAGGTAAAAGCAAGGCCTTGTGAGTCAGACAATCTTCAGTTTGAATCTGGCCTCTACCATCTGCTTTCCGCTCCTCTCTTTGAGTCAATCATTTCCTTTGTGTGGAGGAGAAAGCAGCTTAAGCCACAGCCACATCACTCATGGCCATGTGAGAGTTAAAGATTATGGTACGGAAACACAGTGACTGGCATAGCCTTTACCACCAGAGAGTAAATTGACGACCCCAGCCAATTGCATTTCTCATCCTTATTTGAGTTCTTGGCATTTGCTCAGCCTAGGAACTTTATTTACCCTACAAGCTCCATTCCCTGGACCTCCGTTTATCCAATTGTTTTTGATGTGTCCTTGGTAGATACCTAGCTAAGAGAGTTGTTGAGGACTATGGAAGATTTATGTTTACCTCGAAGACAACAGTGCCAAATGTTTTCTAGAAAATGAGCACAACAATCCACACAGGGTCTGCTTTCTAACACTTTTGTAACATATGGAAGTGAGCACTTCACAACTAGAGAGAGAGGTATGCATGCATGTATGTGTGCATGCATGCATGTATGTGTGTGTGTTTCTCTGTGTAGCTTTGGAGCCTATCCTGGAACTCACTCTGTAGACCAGGCTGGCCTTGAACTCAGAGATCCACCTGCTTCTGCCTCTGCTGGGATTAAGGCATGCACCACACTCCCAGTGTGACTATAGCCATTTCAATGAATGTACAGTGACAGCCCGGGGATAAAAAGTTCCTAGGCTCACCAAATGCAAATCATTTTAGTTAGTCGCTGTCTGATGACTAAGGACGTGACACTCCAGGATCTTTTCATGTGCATATTACACTCATGTATCTTCTTTAGTAAATTGTTCATTCAACTCTTTAATCCACTAAAACTTTTTGTCTTCTTATTGACTCATTAAAGTTCTTTATATATTCTGTGTGAAAGTCTTTTATGGTCAGTCTGTGGCTTGGCTTCTCATTTTATTAATAGCATTTTGGAGAACAAAAGATTTCAGTTTTTTTCTCCCTGAATGGATTTTGCTTTTGATGTTATATTTATGAAAGCTTCTCCTGCTGCATGGTTTGCAAAGATTTACTCCTCTCTGTTCCTTATGAAGTTTTAATTTCAAATCCAATACTTAGATCTGTAATCCATTTTAAATTGGGGTTGTGTATGTATGTGGGGGTGAAAATCTAGGTTTTTTTTTTATTGCTGTTTCTACTCTTTTTTTAACCCCCCAAAACATCAGAGGTGGAGCTGGAAAGACGGCTCAGTGGTTAAGAGCACTGGCTGCTTTCCCAGAGGACCTGGGTTTGATTCTCAGCCACATTGCAGTTCACAACCATTTGTAATGGTCCCAGGAAACCCAAATCCCACTTCTGGCCTCTATGGGCAGTAGACAAGAATGTGGTGCACAGACTATATATATATATATATATATATATATATATATATATATATATATTGCTCTCAGATAGGAATTTCTAGACTCTAGTCTTTGTTACCTTTGTATGCCCTTCCTAATGCTAATATCACCAGCACCCACTTGGTGACCACAACTTTACACTGTTTTGAAATCAGATAGTGTTACTTGTTTTGCATGTGATTCTGTCTAAACTAAGATAAAAATTTTATAAAGTTCTTGATGGAGTTTTGATGGGGCTTATGCTGATTTGTAGATTAATTTGGAAAGAATTGCCATCTTAGAAATATCAAACCTTCCAATGCACAGAAAAGTCTCTAAATAATTTCTGAATTAAATAATGTTTCTTTTAGAAATGTTTATAGGTTTTAGAAGCTCCACTCCCTTTTGTTTTATGTTCCTCAATGGAATTTTCCTCTTCATCCCTCCTGTCCTCTCCCCATCCTTTCCCTTCTCCATCTCCTCTTCCCCCTTCTTATTCTGATTCCTCCTCCCCACATCCTTTCTCTACTTCCCAAGTGCTGAGATTGTAGGCATACTTTTCCATACTCAACTTGGAACTGTTTTAAATTTATTTTTAAATTGTTAATTGCTATTAATTAGATTTTTGGTATATTATTCATGCATCCTGTAGCCTTGTAAGACTCTCTTGTTAGTTCCAGTAGACTTTAAAAAGCTATTTTAGAAGATTAACAAAATTTAACATTGAACTGCCTATGATAAAGGACAATTTTAACTCTTGCATTTCAATGAGATCTTTAATTTCTTTTTCTTGCCCAACTGTACTGGCTTCAGCCTCCAATATGATGTAAGACAGAAACAGCGCCCATAGACATTTTTACCTGCTTCTTGATCTTACCAGCCAGGTTTTCATCATTGCTTATTAAAGCAATCCTTCCTTCTATCATTTCTAATTAGTCCAAAGTTTTGTTTGTTTGTTTTTAATCATGAATGAATGTTGAGTTTTATCAAATGTATTTTTTTGTTGTCAATTCAAGTAAAGGTATACCATTTGTCTCTTATTTTAAGAGTGTAGTATGTTCTGTTAATTGATATTTGGACTGTAAACTGGCCATTCCTTGGGTAACTTCTATATGGTTATGTTAGATTTCCCATGTGTGTTTCTGAATTCTAGTTGTCCTCCTGTAATATCTTTCTGGTTTATCAGGGCAATGCCAGATTAACGAGGCAAACAAAAAAGTCACTCCCTTATTTTCTGAAAGAATTTAAGTGGGTATCTTATGGGCTTTTTGTGGGAAGATTTTAAAATTATTTACTCATATTTTTCTTTTACATATGTGGACCAAAAGGTGTAACTTGATTAACATGATAAATAAATAATCCAGAGGTTGATATTGGAGCTTAAACTTTAAGCTGAAGGCCAGAAAATTAAAGTAGTGGGCCACTAGCTCTTACCACTATCTCAGGCTGAATGAGCTCACCCATGAGCTCTCCTCAGGGTGGATGGAGACTGAATGCTCCAATCTTCAGTGTGGCTGGAAAAAGAATGCCTCCTACCGAATTCTGAAGACCCTGCTTTTATCTTTTTTACCACTCTAATGCTGGAATTACAGGCATGTGATTTATTACTCTTTTAGACTGATTCAATCTCATGTATGTCTGGGTAGCCTTGGACTCATAGAGATCTGTCTATCTCTTAATCCTGAATCCTACGATTAAAGGTGTGTACCACCACCTCCTAGCTTCTGGCTGCTGGGATTAAAAGTTTGTGCCTGGTTTCTATGGCTTGTGGTTGACTTTGCTTTCTGAATCCTCAGGCAACATTTAATAAATCATCAATAAAATGTCACCATAAAAGGATACATTTGTTTATCATTTTTTTAAAAATTTATCAATCTCATCTAATTTTTGGAATAATTGAATTCTGAATTCATTTCTGTTTTTTTTTCCCTATCTATACTGACTTGTCCTTTTCATTCTGGCTTTGTTAACTTGTGTCTTTAGCATTATTTTCCTGGATAATCTAACCACATGAAAGTTTATTTATTTTCTTCAAATAAACAAATACTGTTTTTATTAATTATTTATTCTCTTTCATATTTTATTTAATTTTTGTGTGATTTCATTTGCTGTTTAGCAATATTCCTTTTCAATCTTAAAGTCTTCTTTAGCATTTCTGCTGAGATGTGTTGGCAATGAATCCTCTAAATGTGTGTTCACATGGGAATATATTTAACTTTCCATTATTTTGAAGAATAGTTTTGTTGAATACAGAATGCTAGATTGAAATATTTTCTCTTTTTTGGCAATTTAAATATGTCATTCTAATGCTTGTTTTATTAATGAGACGTTAGCCATTTTGATGCTTTGTATATAATATTTCCCCCAGTATTTCCAAGGTGTTCTCATTGTCTGTGACCATCAGTAGTTTGAATACGGTGTTCCTGTGTCTCTGAGCCTTTTCTTTTAGTAACTTGTTGAGATTCTTAAATATGTTAATTAATGTTTTCCTCAAATTCAGGGATTTTTCAATTATGATGTCTTCAGTTATATAGTCCTTGCTCTTCTCTTCCTCTAGACTCCATCACACATGGGCCAGTAGGTCTGAGACTGTGAAACAGATCTGTGGATGTGGACTCATTTTCCTCCTCAGCAGGACAAACTTCTGTGCATTAGGTAATCTCTATCATTCCGTCTTTGAACTTCCTTTTCTTATATCATCTCATATCTGCTGCTGAAGTTATGCAATGAATTCCTTTTTTTCAGTTGTATTTTTCAAATTTAAAAATTTTCATGTGATATATATATGAATATATGTAAATATATAGTCCTTCATTCAAAATAAAGTCATTCATTCATATATATTATGATTCTCTATTTGTTAAGTCATTATTATGTGTCATTAAATTCTTTGGATATTGTCTTTTATTTCTTCAGTTATATTTATTAGTTATGTTTGAAAGTCTTTATTGGAGTTAAAGACTTAATTTCCATTTGCTATTTGCTAATAATTAACTGTAGTAGTCTCCTGTTCCTCTGTCCTAAACATAAAATAGAAGACTATATTGCTAACATTATCATTTTTCAAGCTTCTTTTTATTTAGACATTTAACATTTTAATTCTGTCTGTGTTCACTAAACAGACCTTTCTTGTGTATGTGTTGGGGAACCAATACAGGGTCTTGAGCATGCCAGGCAAGCAGTCAACCACCGAGTTAAACCTCATCCCAATAGATAAATCCTTACACTTGTCACATGTGGCCTTTACCCATCTTTAATAAATCTGTTTTGCTGATGTGATCTGTCTGTAGCTATGGTTTGTACCTACAAGGGCTCTATGTTGCAAAAGATATGCAACCCAGCTTTCTGTATCTTAATTCTGTTTAATTGGGCTAATTCCAATTTCTGGCTCAATCTATGTTGTCAGGGAACTGGGAAATGGCCAGTGTGGGAACCCAAAGTCACTGACTAAGCAAAAGGATGAATCCTAAAATTGAAACAAGGTTTTTTTTGGTCTGAGAGAGATGGAGTGGACACTCAGAAGTCTGTAACCCTCCTTTCATTTTTACCCTCACCTCAGTTTTTCCCTCAAAATGAGGGGTTCACTTTGGCAATCCTATAGTTTCTTATTTATAGTCTCCATGTTAATTCTTCTTGACAACACAAGATGGAATCATGTTGTTTTCTTTTAGGACTTACATCTTTCAAAATACGGAATATGTTTGTGTTTTTGTCAAATATTTCTTTCTTTCTTTCTGTCACAAACTATGCTTAGTTTATTACCCAGTTCTGGGGATCACAGTCCAGCTTCTTCTCGTAGCTTGTTGCCACCCTTGTGTTTGAGGAAGTTGTTAGTAACGTGAGGTGAAAGTTCACAGAATCATTATTCAGTCAAGAGGACTTCCATGAAACCTCCTTATAAGCATCGTTGCTTTTCTTACCTCTTTGTTTGATGATACTCAAGATGACAGTGCCCTCTATCCCTTTTGTCTTGCATGTAGCTTACTGTGTTTTCCAAGATAAGATCATTGTTAAACAATGAGCAAGGCCATGTTCACAGACACTGGCTATGTTGGTGGACAGGACTGCGGATGCATAGACCTACAAAACTGGAGTGATTGGTGAAGGCAGGAAGTGAGATTTTGGTCTGTCAATCCAAAGAAGAGAAGCACTTGGAGATGAGATACTTTGTGGTTACCTAGGAGATGAGATTCTGAGTGGTTATCTAGGATGTCGCAGTTAGAACAGGAGCAGAGACGCTGGCTAAACAGCAGAAATGGAGATGTATCAATGACTACAAATGGCACAGATATAGGACACAGGATATGAATAGATGGCTGCCAGCTAACCTCAGAAGTTAACTACAGGACCTTGCTATTTATTGCAGACTAGTCAAGCAGCAAGTGTTTATTAAGAATTTAATAACAGCTACAGTTGATTGAATTCTTACTTTGTGCCCTATACTCTGCAGAACACTTTGTTTAATCCCCTCAATAACTTGATTACCTCTATTATAATATGAGAAAATGAAAGCTTAGAGATCGTAGAGAAATAAGGCTTCAAATTTCACAGCCTAGATCAAGCACATGCTAATTTCAGCACACCTGGCCCTAGTCGCTGCATTATGTCATATACCAGGCTGTGGGCTGTGGTGGAAACATGGCAGATGCAGTCTTCATCCTCAGAGAGACTCCATATATTCCCTAGATCCAGTTTCACTTTTTGTTGTTAATGGTTAAACTTTTTGTTAATAGACACAGAGATTGTATGAACTTAAAAGGTACAGGAAGACATTTTTGACTCACATGTAAAATACATGATGATTTGATAGGGAAAACTCAAATATTTGCAAAATTTCCTTGTGTGAGGAACATTCAGAACCGTGCCTATTGCTTGGATATACTTGGTAGCTGTTAGCCACAACTGTCTACTGTGCTAGAGATCTCAAGTTTTCCTTTCCACCAAACTGTGTCCTTGCATCTAGACATGTTCCACTCTTTCTCCCTCTTACTCTTCCTAGGCCGGGTCAACCACTGTTTTACTTTCTGCTTCCTTGAATTTCTGCAGGTGAGTGCACTCCTGCTGTTCTTAGAGACAGCCTGTCATGTTGCTGGGCTGGGCATAACCCTGTCATAGGAGGCCATCCCACCTCTCTGCCTCAAGAAAACACCCACTGAGAATTCCCAGTGTGGAAGTGAGTGAGGTGAAGCATGACCTATAATCAATCCCAGCACTAGGAGAGTAAGGCATGGGAATCAGGAGTTCGAGGCCAGCCTGTGCTACAAGAGAACCTGTGCCATGTGACTCAATCAGTGGGTTTAGCATGAAGCTCAGGTGCTTAAGTGCTTTGGCTGATGGAGTCAGGGTCTGGGTGTGCTTTGAGTAAAAGTATCTTAGAATCTCTTCAGAATCCAGACTGGACAACAGAAAGACAGTGGTAAGGGCTGTAACTGAAAACACCTTGGCTGTGCCTGAAGTTGGGGGATGAGGTACATTTCCAATACTCCATTTACAAGTCAAGCCAGAGGTAAACAAATTCTTCTATATTTGAAGCTCAAATGTCTATGAAACGAGAATCATTAACACATCTTTCACTAGAGTAGTTTTGATTTATGGCAAAAATGTGTCTTGTGATTTTTTTTAAGGATTGTTAAACTAATGAAAATTGTGTTATTGGTTTTTCTTTCTGCCTGTAACCTTATAGCCCAAAACAGGGAAGGAAGTGGTGGATTTTTTGGAAGGATCCTTTTTCAATAGACTCTGTCATGAAGCTTGGAGTTTAGCTGGAACTGTGAAGAGAAGGGTTGGACAGAATAGGACACATTTGAGGTCCATAGGAGGACTCTTCCTTGTTTTGCCTCTGCAGTGCCTGGAATACCACCTGACCTAGAATTGATTTAGAAAAGCCTATGAAAGTAGAGAACAAAGAACAGCAGCAAGAGAGGGCAGCCAGAGAGTAATGGCCAAAGGGGCTTGAGGGCGGGTCCATCTTTGCCTCTCACAAACATGTTGGTATGACAACTACACTGGATTTTTCAACTGGGATGCATCTGTTTTTAGTTTTACAGGGATGAGACATTAGTTATTCCTAGTAACGTTGCACAGTTCCCAGCTGGGCTCATGCAGCTTTCCTATGCTCCCTGGCTCTTCGAATAGGACAAGGCAGCTGTCCACTGCCCACAGCAGAACACACGCAGCTACATGAAAATGATGAAGAAGCAAATGTGTATTTCAAGACTTGTTTCCTGGGACTTGAAGTTGTCCTTCCTCCCATAGTCTGCAAGTATTCACACTACCCAGAGTTTTCTGAGCTCCCATCCTCTCAGTGTCCTGAGGACAATGGGTGGTCCTGGAGCACTACTTAGGAAGGCATGGGAAATCCTCTCAGACGTAACAGGTGTGGGGTAGTGTGACCCCAGTGGGTGGGGTAGGGTGACCCCAGTGGGTGGGGTAGGGTGACCCCAGTGGGTGGGATAGGGTGACCCCAGTGGGTGGGGTAGGGTGACCCCAGTGGGTGGGGTAGGGTGACCCCAGTGGGTGGGGTAGGGTGACCCCAGTGGGTGGGGTAGGGTGACCCCAGTGGGTGGGGTAGGGTGACCCCAGTGGGTGGGGTAGGGTGACCCCAGTGGGTGGGGTAGGGTGACCCCAGTGGGTGGGATAGGGTGACTTGCATTTTAGGCTGGAGTAGTTGACAAAGGCTTCTTCTGCTGCCACATGTAGAGAAGAAGGAGGAGGGCAAAGGGGAAGGGGAGGGGGAATGAGGACGAAGGGCTCCAGGAGGTCTTGGTATTAGCTGTAGCTTGATCTCAGTCTGGTTCTATCCTGATGTTTATTATTATTATTATTATTATTATTATTATTATTATTATTATTATGTCTGCTTGGAAATCTCTTGTATTTTGGCTATTGATCACTTTTGAATAGGTGCTACCTATTACAGGAAAAATCCCGAGGTTGTTGTTGTGGGTGGGACCATTATAACCTGTGAGGTGGCACAGTGACCTGGTTGTTGTTTTCATTTGGAAATTAAACATAACAAAAGGAGATATGATTGGCTGTCAGTTGATGGGGTGACATGTGATGGCTAACCCTGGTTACCAACTTGACTAGGTTTGCAGTTAACTAAAAGGTTAAGTTTGTGGTTACTCCACAGTGGGTATTTCTTGACCCGTTGATTTAAAGTGGGGAGACGCAGTGTGAAAATGGACACTCCCTTTCCTTGGTTTTGGGCTCCAGACCACAACGTAGACAAAGCTAACTGCATACTAAGTATGGATGCTTTCATTTCTCTCTGACTATGGATGTGGTATAACCGATTCTTAAATTCTTGATGTTTTGACTTCCCTGCAACAGACCTGTAATTGTAAGTCAAATAATCCAATTTTCTCCTACGTTGCTTTTTTGTCAAGGTATTTTTTTTTGTCACAGAAACAAACCCATATTGTAGATTTGTATTTTCCTAAGTTTTTACTCTAAGAAGTACGTATGATCTAATTGCTTGACTCCTTTCATAGTGTTAATTTCTTATTTGAATACAAATATCCTGCATTATCTTACTTCACTATCTGGGCTATGTTTTTTTCTGAGGCTGCTAAACATTTAACTACCCCACAGCTTGCATCTGCTCTCACCTCGTGGAATCAAGGGCTGTCTCAGTCTGCTCAAGAGTGTGAGCATGCCGAGGACAGGACTCACTCACAATTTATGGCAGCCCAGCGTGGGACTCACAATAGGTATTTAATAAATGCTTCACAAATGGCTGACTCCCCTGTTTAATTATGTAAGTGTCTTAGCCGAATGCATCAGGATTTTAAAGAACAAAGCAGCATGCGTATAAACATAAATGAAGTGCTGATGTCACACCTCATGAAGATTGTCATCTTGAATTCTAGCTTCTTAGGTATCTTAGGATAATCGTAATATCCAAAATCTGCCTGCAAACATATTACAGGCAATGTAAACATAAATAAATAACATTCCTTTCCTGAAGTATAGCTTTTTGTCAGAGACAAGACACATCCTTACACGAAGGCACTACACAACAAAACAGTCATTGTGTGAACCTTACTGTGTGATGAAGGACCTCTGGAGAGAAAGCCTGGTGTGGGTGGCTTTTTAGCAATGAGTTTTGCAAGTTTGACTCTAAGAAGTGTTTAAGGATTTAACCAATCCAATTAAAAAGGGGGTACAGAATCAAATAGACAGTTCTCAATAGAGGAATCTAAAATGGCTGAAAGACACATAAGAAAGTGTTCAACATCCTTAGCCATCAGGGAAATGCAAATCAAAACAACACTGAGATACCATCTTACTCCTGTCAGAATGGCTAAAATCAAAAACACCAATGACAGTTTATGTTGGAGAGGATGTGAAAAACGAGGAATACTCCTCCACTGCTCGGGGGAGTGACAACTTGTACAGCCACTTTGGAAATCAGTATGGCGACTCCTCAAGAAAATGGGAATGAGTCTACCAAAAGATCCAGCAATGCCACTCCTAGGCATATACCCAAAAGAAGCACATTCCTACAACAAGGACATCTGTTCAACCATGTTCATAGCAGCACTATTTGTAATAGCCAGAAACTGGAAGCAGCCTAGATGCCCCTCAACCGAAGAATGGATAGAGAAAATGTGGTACATTTACACAATGGAGTACTACTCAGCAGAAAAAAAAAAAAAAAAAAAAAAAAAAAACCAATGGAATCTTGAAATTTGCAGGAAAATGGATGGAACTCGAAGAAACCATTCTGAGTGAGGTAACCCAATCACAAAAAGACAAACATGGTATGTACTCACTCATATGTGGATTTTAGACATAGAGTAAAGGATTACCAGCCTACAATCCACACTGCCAGAGAAGCTAGGAAACAAGGAGGACCCTAAGAGAAACATACATGGTCCCCTGGAGAAGGGGAAAGGGTCAAGAGCCCCCGAGCAAATTGGGAGCATGGGAAGAGTGGGGAGGGAGCTAAGAGAATGAGAAGGGGAGAAAAGGAGGGGTGTGGAGGACATGAGGGAGCAGAAAGGTTGAGTCAGGGGAAGAATAGACGATAATAAGAATGGAGACACCATAATAGAGGGAGACATTTTAGGTTTACAGAGAAATCAGGCACTAGGAAAATGTCTGGAGATCTACAAAGATGACACCAACTAACAATCTAAGCAACAGAGGAGAGGCTACCTTAAATGCCTTCCCCTGATAATGAGACTGATGACTGACTTGTATGCCACCTGATAGCCCTCATCCAGCAGTCACCCATAACTAATCACTGAACTTAACTGGAATCCAGATGTCAGAGAAGGACGAGTGAAGAGCAAAGGGGTCCAGACCAGGCTGGTGAAACCCATAGAAACAGCTGACCTGAACAACGGGGAGCTCTTGGTCCCCCGACTGATAGCTGGGAAACCAGCACGGGACTGATTCAGACCCCAGGAACATGGGTTTCAGTGAGGAAATCTATGGGACCTGCTGTAGTGGTTCAGTACTTATCCCTAGCATAGTTGGGGACTTTGGGAGCCCATTCCACATAGAGGGATACTCCCTGAGCCAAGACACATGGGGGTGAGCCTAGGTCCTATCCCAAAGGTTATGATAGACTTTGATGACACCCTATGGCCTCACCATTCAGGGGGAGCAGAAAGGATATGTGATAGGTAGGATTTTAGTTGTGGGGTGGTAGGGGAGGAGGGGAGGGAGAGACAACTGGGATTGTCATGTAAAACAATCTTGTTTCTAATTCAAATTAAAAAAATCTGCAGATTTAACTACTTGTCCCTTTCACAATGTTTAAAAGTCAATTTTGTATTTGAATCAGTAGGATAAACTCCTATAGGATTTTATGGTAGTTCTAAACTAAGCTTGGCTTTGGGTGTGAAGGCAGTGAGGTGAGGGATCTAAGGACAGTTGTGCACAGCAGGGAAGAAGAAGAAGGCCCCTGCAGGTCAGAGAAAAAGCATCACCAAAGTGAGAACTGAACATGAGCACAAGAAGCTGAGGTGGTCCTATCGGGTGTAACTCGTGGGCAGGGTGAACCGAGCATAGGCAAACCAATGTGTGCTATCTTTTCGTGACTCACAGGGCATGGAAAATCATCATGTCAACTCCTGGGTGTTTTTAAAGGAGGCATCACAGAAGACCCTCGTAGACAAGGACATGCAGCTGACTAACTGGGCTTCAAGTTAATGGAAGTTTACTTGATGGACATTGTGAAACTCACAGGCTATTTTTAATTATAATGTATAATTAATAACCTCAGACACTTCACCTCCCATTCTAAGAAACAAAAGTTTTAGTGTTGGGACAAGTGGGGTCAGCAAATGCAATGATCTTTGACTTGTGTGGGTGTTCAAGAAGCAGTTACAAAATACAGTTTCTGAAAGTTGGTTTTTTGGGACTAGTACTATAAAAATCTCCACATTTTCTCCAGAGCTCATTTAGCATTTCCTCTATTTTATTCAGGGACTCCACCCCCAAATCCTGTTAGCTCCTTGAGTGACTTAAGCCAGAGTTCCTCTGTGTTTTCCATACCATGTAGGTGCTTGATAAACGTGTTTTCTCATGGATTTATCACAGAGCTGCCACCTACAGGCAGATTCTTCCTGCTGTCTATTACTTTCAGTTGGGAGGATGGGGATGTTCCTGAACCTGTAAATTGTATGGGGCTCAGCCTTATGTACGATGGGTTAATACTTAAAATAAATACCTATCATACCTTTAAGAAGTATGTCAAGCTTTTAAATACAGAACAACTCAATACATGTAAACAAAATCAGTTAATGGCAGCAGTGTGCTTGCTGTTACGACTTTCCTAGGCCAGGTGGACAAAAAAGGCTTTAGCTTCTTACTTCACAGTAAGAAATTACAAGTCTCACTTCTCAAACAATCCGTGTAACTAAATAGAAATACGGATTACCCTACAACTTGTCTGCCATGCATCTGGGTCTTGAGACAGCTAGAGGGGATGAGCCAAGAGAAGCAGGAATTTTCCTGTCAGTATTTTCCTCTGCTTGTGGTCATCCACCCTGAAAGGATAGAGACTGGTCAGAGGGTGGCACTAGCAGTGTAATTTACTCACAGAAGTTTTGCTTTTCCTGACTCCTTCTAGACTAGATTATTCATTTTCTCATAGTTAATCAGAATTGTAAATGAGCTTGATGTTCCTCAGGTATAACACCTGTTACATGAAATAACTGCAAAGGAAGATGTTGCCGAATGCTTAAAATTAGGTTAGTTGCTCTAGCAACAAAGTCAAGAGCCTGGATGGTTTGAATGACTGCAGCTTGAGCAGGTGAGCAGCAAAAACAAAAGGTTATTGGTTCCTGAACTTTGTCCAAAACTTGGCTTTAAATAGTGGTGCCAGCAACATGTAGCGATCTTTAAAGACATTACAGTAAATCTTGGAGATCAATCATTTTAATTTTTGAATTCATAGACAATACATTTTCTTCATGTAATTCCTTTTCATAAGAAAAAAGTTTCAGTGGTGTTCAGCCCAAAGGCAAGAGTAACTATGAATACTTGCTAATTGGCATGAGGCTGAGGTCGATATGAGTTTGGGTATAGCAAATAATTGTGTCTAGAACTAAAATTCTTTACTTAGGCCTGCTAACAATCTGCTTATTTCTTTTAGAACAAAGACCGCCTGACAATGACTAGGTTGCAAATATGATTTTGATCAACACACTCAAAATTATGAAATAATGGGTAATATGAGGAGAGCTGGCTAGTAAAAAATAAAGGAAGAAGATATTTTTACATATGCATCTTCATTGAAAACATTTTTCATCCAATGTATTCTTATCACCACTATCCTTCCTCTAATTCCTCTCAGATCCTCTCCATCTCAAATTCCCATTAAAATACTTGAAAACAAAATGCAAGAACACATCAAAAAGATCATCTACCATGATCAAGCAGGCTTCACCCCGGAGATGCAGGGATGGTTCAACATATGTAAATCAATATAGCAATCCACCATATAAATAAACTGAAAGACAGAAACCACACGATCATCTCATCAAATGCAGAAAAAGCCTTTGAAAAAAATTCAACACCCCTTCATGATGAAAGTCTTGGAGAGATCATGCATACAAGGAACATACCTCAACATAATAAAGGTGATTTACAGCAAGCCCACAGCTAACATGAACATAAACTCACAGAGAGCTCTGGAAATATCTCAGAATCCTGGGAATGTCCCAAGCTCTGGCTCAGTCTGAAGTGACATAGAATAGCTTTTCCAGGAATACAGTGCTTGGGGAAAGTGACCCAGAGGTATTTGAGTTAATATCTAAAAGCAACATAGAAACAGGGAAACTAAACAGGCAGGGTGGGGACCGGATTATAGGAAGAAAGAGCAAACTGTAAAAGGCACCCAAGAGTGGGGATCACCCAAGAGTAGATCGCAGATCTGTGCATGGCTAGAGAATTGCAACTGGGCAGAAGGAGTGTGAGTCAAGGCTGGGGAAAGAAGCAGAGAAAGATCAAGGGAAATTTTGTCAAAGATTGTAGCTTTGAAGGACTTCAGGTCATAGATAAATGGAGACCTGTATTTGGAAATAATGTGTTTTTACCACACTGTTGGAAATGTGTGGTCCTGGAAAGAAGATGGGTGGTTCAGTCGTGACGCTGCTGCAGGAACCCAGTGAGAGGCAGGCCTCAGGTGCAGAAGCCAGTGGAAGGGTGATAGTAGTTGCTTTGGGACTGGGAACTGAAAGAGGGCCATTGTTCAGAGTAGGGGCTTAGAGAGAGGTCTTCGATGTCATAGGTTGGGAGAGATGTTTGCATGGCACTGTCAAATGTGAAATGCACGTAAGTGATCTGCACTCCAAAGGTACACATTCAGGATTCAGGCGCTATAGCTGAAACTGGGATTTGATAAGGTTGGTGAGAAAAGTAGAGCAAAGGGCTCAGGGCTAACCCTTGGAGAGCCCCAGCATGTCATGGGTTTTATATAAGGACAGCCTGGAGAAAGAGAAGGGCCAGAGAGTTCTGGAAGGAGGGGTGGCTCCTCTGAATCTGTGGAAAGAGGCAGAGTATGCAGTATCATTCCAGCACACATTTGAGTGCAGCCACTGTTGTCGTTGAGTGTGAGGGCAACACAATGCCAAGGCCATCCACCTGTCCATTCAGTTGTAATCTTACATAGCGATGACCAACACTTATTTGAAGAAAAATGTCTGCAATTCTTCTTTTAACTTTAAATCAAACAATAACAGTGTCATTACAGTAACTAGGAAACTCTATTAATATATATTTTGAGGAATATGTGCAATTGGGAGAGGAGATTAAAATTAATTGGAGAAATAAATATTTTATTATTTAAGAAAAAGTATAATTTGGAAAATTTCTATTATTTCTATTGTGAGTGAATGAATGTGAACAGTGGCTTTTATATAAAGAATTCAATCTCCCAGTAAGGTATTTTAGAGTATAAACACGTATATTACAACCAACGCCCAGAGAGATGGAAGAGGTCTCTGAGAGATTTTGTGATATGTTTTCTTGGCCTGCTGTATTGCTACATGACATCTGGTTGTTCATACATCTGTTTTCCATTTCCTTTGTCATTTAAAACTTTTGTCTTCTCTTATGGAAACATGTGTGGAGTGAGCATTGCTCCTGCCTATCTGCCTCAGTATGTAATTTTTACAGCTGTTTCTCAACTGTTAATATATTTCTGTGGAATATGTGTAAATAGACACCAGCAAGCTGTCTAAAAGTTATTCAGCTAGCCAGTGAACCATGTAATCTGTTGCTTCTGAGATAGCAGATAATAGAGTGAGACATTTGCTTTGCCCATCCATACAATCCAAGTAGAATCTAGACTCCAAAAGCCAGTTAGTGTTCTGTTGGGGCATGTCTTATCTCACTGTATTATCACATCTAGGAAAGGGAATTTGGATAATGACTGTCTGATTTAGAAAAATAGACACTATTTAGCAATCAAATATTGTCAAGGTGGGAATTTTGAACTGGAATTTGGTTCTGTCCTTGGTTAATTTCATGCTCTGTACTTCATCGCTGTTTCCTCTCCTTTAACAACGTAAGTTAGAAATAACCTTGTTAATTAGCATCTATTTTTAGGTTGATGACATGACACAGCCAAGACAGGGTGAGAACATTGCAGAGCCACCAGCACACAGGCAATAACACTCTCCTTTGAAGGGAATGGAGTTTAAAGGCAGCACTCACAGGTGTGCCTAAAGCACATACCTGCTTTGAATAGTCTTTGAATAGAACTTAAAGAGAGCATCAGCTTATAGATTCACTTCTTAGGCTTTGCTTGGCATAAACAGCTAGGGTGTCTCCCTGGGAGGCTTCCATTGGCTCACTGTAACCCTGCAATGAGTTAGTTGCCTCAACACCACAATTCATGCTCACCTCTACATCTTTGCCTCATACTCCTTTGTCTACTGACTCTTCCATGAGCATAGACATGGACTCTCATCTCTTCTCTATTTTGCTGTTCCCCCTCATTCTCAAGCCCCATTCCCATCTACTTTATCAGTCTAGTTTGAATTCTTTCTTCTTATATTTTTTATGTATTTGAATTACAAACAAGATTGAATTACATGAGGATCCCAGTTCCCTTCTCCCTCCCTTCCTCCTCTACCATCCCCCCACAACTAAAATCCTACCTGTCATATGTCCTTTCTTCTAATCTACACTTGACTCAAAATTTCTGCTCCCTCATGACCTCTGCATCCTTCCTTTTCTTCCCTTCTCATTCTCCTAGCTCCCTCCCCCCAATTCCCATGTTCTCAACTTGCTCAGGGGATGGTGACCCTTTCCCCTTCTCCAGGGGACAAAGTTTGTCTCTTTTAGGGTCTTCCTTGTTTACTAGTATCTCTGGCAGTGTGGATTGGAGGATGGTGATCCCTTACTCTATTCTAAAATCCACATATGAGTGAGTACATATCATGTTTGTCTTTTTGTGATTGGGTTACCTCGCTCAGATGGTTTCTTCGAGTTCCATCCATTTTCCTGCAAATTTCAACATTCCGTTGGTTTTTTTTTTCTGCTGAGTAGTACTCCATTGTGTAAATGGACCACATTTTCTCTATCCATTCTTCGGTTGAGGGGCATCTAGGCTGCTTCCAGTTTCTGGCTATTGCAAATAATGCTGCTATGAACATGGTTGAACAGATGTCCTTGTTGTAGGAATGTGCTTCTTTTGGGTATATGCCTAGGAGTGGCATTGCTGGATCTTGTGGTAGACTCATTCCCATTTTCTTGAGGAGTTGCCATACTGATTTCCAAAGTGGCTGTACAATATGGCACTCCTACCAGCAATGGAGGAGTGTTCCTCTTTCTCCCCATCCTCTCCAGCATAAACTGTCATTGGTATTTTTGATTTTAGCCATTCTGACAGGAGTAAGATGGTATCTCAGAGTTGTTTTGATTTGCATTTCCCTGATGACTAAGGATGTTGAACACTTTCTTATGTGTCTTTCAGCCATTTTAGATTCCTCTATTGAGAATTGTCTATTTAGTTCTGTACCCCACTTTTTAATTGGATTGTTTGGTGTTTTCAAGACTAGCTTCTTGAGTTCTTTGTATATTTTGGAGATGAGGCCTCTATCAGATGTGGGGTTGGTGAATATGTTTTCCCAATCTGTGGGCTGTCATTTTGTCTTGCTGACTATGTCCTTTGCCTTACAGAAGCTACTCAGTTTCAGAGGTCCCATTTATTAATTGTTGATCTCAGTGTCTGTGCTACTGGTGTTATGTTCAGGAAGTGGTATCCTGTACCAATTAATTCAAGGGTATTTCCCACTTTATCTTCTAGTAGGTTCAGTGTGGCTGGGTTTATGTTGAGGTCTTTGATCCATTTTGACTTAAGTTTTGTGCAGGGCGAAAGGCTTGGGTCGATGTGTAATCTTCTACATGTTTGCATCCAGTTATGCCAGCACCATTTGTTGAAGATGTTCTCTTTGTTCCAGCATATATATTTGGATTGTTTGTCAAAAATCAGGTGTTCGTAGGTGTGTGGGTTAATATCAGGGTTTTCAACTCTATTCCATTGGTCTACCTGTCTATTTTTGTGCCAATATCAAGCTGTTTTCAGGACTATAGCTCTGTAATAGAGCTTAAAGTTAGGGATGATGATGCCTCCAGAAGTTCCTTATTGTACAGGGTTGTTTTGGCTATCCTGGGTCTTTTGTTTCTCCATATAAAGTTGAGAATTGTTCTTTCAAGGTCAGTAAAGAAGTGTGTTGGGATTTTGATGGGCATTGCATTGAATCTGTAGATTGCTTTTGGCAAGATTGCCATTTTTACTATGTTGATCCTGCCTATCCAAGAGCATGGGAGATCTGTCCATTTTCTGGTATCTAAATTCTTTCTTTAGAGACTCAAAATTCTTATGGTACAGGTCTTTCACTTTTTTGGTTAGTGGTACCCCAAGGTATTTTGTGTTATTTGTGGCAATTGTAAAGGTGATGCTTCTCTGATTTCTTTGTCCACGAATGTGTCATCTGTATATAGTAGGGCTACAGATTTTTTTGAGTTAATCTTGCATCCTGACACTTTGCTGAAGGTGTTTATCAGCTGTAGGAGTTCCCTGATTGAGTTTTTCGGGTCACTTATGTAGACTATCATATCATCTGCAAATAGTGGGAGTTTGACTTCTTCTTTTCCGATTTGTATTCCCTTGATCTCCTTTTGTTGTCTTATTGCTCTAGCTAGAACTTCAAGGACAATATTGAAGTGGTATGGAGAGAGTGGACAGCCTTGTCTTGTACCTGATTTTAGAGGAACTGCATTGAGTTTCTCTCCATTTAATTTGATGTTGGCTGTCGGCTTGCTGTATATTGCTTTTACTATGTTGAGGTATGTTCCTGTTATCCCTGATTTCTCCAGGACCTTTATCATGAAGGGATGTTGGATTTTGTCAAAGGCTTTTTCGGCATCTAGTGAGATGATCATGTGATTTTTTTTCCTCAGTCTGTTTATATGGTGGATTACATTGATGGATTTTCGTATGTTGAACCATCCTTGAATCCCTGGGATGAAGCCTACTTGGTTGGGATGGATGATTTCTCTGATGTGTTCTTGGATTCGATTTGCCAATATTTTATTGAGAATTTTTGCATCAAGGTTCATGAGGGATATTGGTCTGTAGTTCTCTTTTAGTTGTGTCTTTGTGTGGCTTGGGTATCAAGGTTATTGAAGCCTCATAAAAAGAGTTTGGTAGTGACCCTTCTGCTTCTATTGTGTGGAATACTTTGAGGAGAATTGGTATTAGCTGTATTTGAATTTCTGGTAAAATTCTGCACTGAAACAATTTGGCCCTGGGCTTTTTTTGGTTGGGAGACTTCTAATGACTGCTTCAATTTCATTAGAGGTTATAGGTCTATTTATGTTGCCTATCTGTTCTTGATTTAATTTTGGAAAGTGAAATCTGTCCAGAAAATTGTCCATTTCCTTTAGGTTTTCAAATTTTGAGGAATATAGGTTTTCAAAGTATGACCTGATGATTCTCTGGATTTCCTCAGTGTCTGTTGTTGTGTCCCCCTTTTCATTCCTGATTTTATAATTTGCATGTTCACTCTTTGTTGTTTGGGAAGTTTGGATAAAGGTTTGCCTATCTTGTTGATTTTCTCGAAGAACCAACTTTTTGTTATATTGATTCTTTGTATTGTTCTCCTACTTTCCATTTTATTGATTTCGGCCCTCAATTTGATTATTTCCTGGCGTCTGCTCCTCGGTGTGTGTGTGTGTGTGTGGGGGGGTGTATTGGCTTCTTTGTTTTCTAAAGTTGTGCTGTTAATTCTCTAGTGTGATTATTCTCCTGTTTCTTCATGTGGGCATTTAGTGCTATGAATTTTTCTCTTAGCACTGCTTTCAAAGTATCCCATAGGTTTGGATATGTTGTGTCCGCATTCTCATTGAATTCCAGGAAATCTTTAATTTCTTTTTTTTTTCTTCCTGGACCCATGCATTGTGCAATTGGGTGTTACTTAATTTCCATGAATTTGTAGGTTTTCTGTAGTTAGTGTTGTTGTTGAATTCTAATTTTAAAGCATGATGGTCTGATAAGACACAGGGGGTTATTTCAATTTTCTGTACTTGTTGAGGTTTGCTATGTTGCCAAGTATGTGGTTGATTTTAGAGAAGGTTCCATGTGGCGCTGAGAAGAAGGTATACTTTTTTATATTTGGGTGAAATATATCTAGATATCTGTTCTCTAGATATCTGCAATAACTTCTATTAGTTCTTTTGTTTCTTTGTTAAGTTTCTGTCTGGTGTTCCTGTCCATTGGTGAGAATGGGGTATTGAAATCTCCCACTATAAGTGTGTGCAGTTTTATGTGTGTTTTGAGTTTTAGTAATGTTTCTTTCACAATCGTGGATGCTTTTGTATTTGGGGTGTAAATGTTCAGAATTGAGACTTCATCCTGATGGATTTCTCCTGTGATGAGTAGGAAATGACCTTCTTCATCTCTTTTGACTGATTTTAGTTTAAAGTCCAATTTGTTGGATATTAGGATTGCTATCTCTGCTTGTTTCTAGGGTACCTTTAATTCTTAGGTACCATCTCTCTTTGAGGTTGAGGTGAGTTTCTTGTATGCAGTAGAAGGAAGGATTCTGTCTTCTTATCCATTCTGCTAATCTGTGTCTTTTTATAGGGGAGTCAAGACCATTAATGTTGTTGGATATTAATGACCATAGATTATTGTTCATTCTTGTTTGTTTTTGATTTGGTGATGGTGGTGAGATTATGTGTGGGATTCTGTCCCTTTTTCCTTTTGGCTGTTGGTAAGTTGGGATTATCTATTGCCTATGTTTTTCTGGTTGTAGTTAACTTCCTTGGGTTACAGTTTTCCTTCCAGTACTTTCTGTAGGGCTGGATTGGTGGATATGTATTGTTTGAATCTGGTTTTGTCATGGAATATCTTGTTTTCTCCATCTATAATGATTGAAAGCTTTGCTGGGTATAGTAGTCTGGGCTGGCATCCTTGGTCTCTTCTTGTAGGTAGAATATCTATCCAGGAACTTCTGTCTTTCAGAGTTTCCAAGGAAAAGTCAGGTGTGATTCTGATAGGTTTGCCTTTATAGGTTACTTGACCTTTTTCCTTTGCTGCTCTTAATACTTTCTCTTTGTTGTGTATGTTTGGTGTTTTGATTATTATGTGGCAAGGTGACCTTTTTTTTGTTCAGTCCATTTGGTGTTCTGTAGGCTTCTTATATTTTCATTGTCATGTCTTTCTTTAGGTTTGGAAAGTTTTCTTCTTTGATTTTGTTGAATATGTTTTCTGTGCCTTTGAGTTGGATTTCTTCACCTTCTTCCATACCTATTATTCTTAGGTTTGGTCTTTTCACTGTATCCCATATATCCTGGATATTTTGTGATAGGGATTTGTTGGATTTAAGATTTTCTTTGGTTGATGAATCTATTTCCACTAGTGTGTCTTCAACTTCTGAGAGTCTCTCTTCCATCTCTTGTATTCTGTTGGCTATGCTTACATCTGTAGTTCCAGCTTTTCTATTTCCAGCATTCTCTCAGATTGTGCTTTCTTTATTGTCTCTATTTCAGTTTTTATGTCTTGAACTGTTTCCTTGAGAGATTTGTTGATATCTTGTATTTTTTGGCTAGTTTTTTCTTCCATTTCTTTAAGGGATTTTTTCTTGTCCTCTTTGAGGTCCTCTATCATTTTCCTGAAGATGTTTTTAAGGTCATTCTCTTCTGGTTCATCTGCATCGTGATGTTCAGGTCTTACTGGTGTATGATTCCTAGTCTCTGGTTGTGTCATATTGGATTTTCTGTTGTTGGATGTGCTTTTACTTTGTCCTCTTCTTATCCTTTCTTCTCGTGGGTGTAGCAAGAGTTTCTTCTTCTCCTGGTGGGTGTGGGAGCAAGGTTCTCTTCTGGTAGATGCAAACAAATCCAATACTCTAATGTCGGTCCTCTTCTCGTGGATGGAGCTGTCACTGTTACCCGGGTGTCGGCAGTGTTCGGGTGTGCCAGGTCCCACTGGGCCGGCAATTGGAGGCAGAGCTGTCACCGGGCCTCGGTGTGTTGGATCCCGCTTCTGAACTTGGTCTGGCACGCAGGTCACTTGTGTCAGATGACTCTGAGCAGCGATGATGAACAGGAACCGAAACAGCTCCTGGCATACCTGGGCTGGTGGATGGAGGCCAGGCTGCCTCTGGGTGTTCAATGTTCCGATCCCACTGCTGCCACCGAACTCAGCACACAGGTTGCTTGTGTCAGATGACTCTCTAATTCTTTCTTGTTAAAGGGGCTTTTACTGACCTCTCCTGGCTAGAAGTGATGGGAGACAAGTAGTCCCTCTGCATTTCATAAGGCAATTAACACCTTTTGATAATAGACATGTGTGTTTTATGTTCCTTCTAGTCTGAAAACTCCCATTTATAGAACTGATGGGGAGCTTATTTATAGAACTGATGGGGAGCTTAGCCAGGGGTAAGGATAAATATTGGAATAAAATGGAGGGGGTCCAACATCACCCAGAATGACCTGGGGCTTACCTGCTCTCCTTTTCAAGGATGCCCCTTAAGTTTAGTAGCCTTCCCTAAGTGTGGTCCTGGATATGCTGTTTGTCTCTTTCTTCTTAGAAGGTAGTTTAATCTCCCCATTCGTGACACCTAAGTGTGTGGGCTCCATATTTGGGCTGGCAGAGTGGAACTTGAGTAGGATCTTTTAGACTGGAGTGGGAGAAGGCTGGAGTTGAGAGAAGAGGCCTCCTGGTCATCTTTTCCTCTTCAAATTTCTGTTTCCATTACATCAACAAGAGACAAAGTTAGCACTTCCACGGCTCGGGTACAGTAGCTTTGCCTTCCCCACCAGGCTGAACGTTTCTAGAAAGCACAAATACCTTGCCTTCATTTTGTACATATGTATATGTACACATGTGTCTGTATTATATGTATGTGTGTGTCTGTATTATATGTATATGTATGTGTGTGTCTGTATTAAGTGAAGGCCTACCACATTCTCGGCACATATGAACACTCAGAAATCATTTTGAGGGACTGGAGAGACCGCTCAGTGCTTAATAATTTCTTGCTCTTACAGAGGACCTGGGTTCAGTTCCCAGAACTCACATGATGATTGACACTTTGTATTTCCAATTCTGGGGAATTTGATGTCCCCTTCTGGCCTCTAAAGAGCCAGGCATGCACATGGTGCATAGACATACAAGCAGGCAAAAACACCCATACACATAAAAAATAGTGATTTAAAAAATAAGTTTATCTATGGTTTACCTATTGACTTATTATTTGATGGATCACTACATTAAGTTCAACAGTTGTTTATTGAGTGTCTCCTACATTCCAGACTTGTGTCACCCAGCCTCAGCAAATACAGAGATGGCTCGGTGGTAGATTGCAGCTTTACACATTTATAAGCAAGCTCTAGAATGAAGTTTGCAAGAAATTGCCTGCTTTGCTGGAGGGTGAAGAGGTGACCCAGTGGGTAAGAGCACTTGCTTTGCAAGCCTTAGGACGTGGGTTTTGGTTCTAGCACCCATGTAAACAGCCCATCATGGACCCCAGGTTCTGAAAGAGACCCTGTCTCAGAGGACTATGTACTAGACAGGATCCTTGTTTCCATAAACACATGATACACACATCCACATGCATTACACTCACAACATGCACACACACACACACACACACACACACACACACACACACACACACGATAAAGTTGGGGTATGGCTCATGAAACTAATTACTTCAATCACCCAGGATCTTGAGGACTCCTTCATGGGAAGGATGAGTGAGACTTGAGTCAAAATGTGAAAAGAATGGGTGGAATTGAAGTAGAAAGGAGAACTTGGGAAGCAGGTATGCAAGAAGATAAAGACTATTCTTTATGAGCGAGCATGGCTTAATTCAGGAGGCACTGAAAACCATATTTTTGTGAGAGTGAAAATTGATGATATCTTACTATTTTTCTAAACCAGGGATTAATAAGCAACAAATTTGACTGCTTTTGTTCAAACACCTACTTAAAATGAAATAGGTTACTCAGTGATTCCTAGAGAGAGACACAGAGAGAGACACACACACACACACACACACACTCAGAGAGAGAGAGAGAGAGAGAGAGAGAGAGAGGGAGGAGAGAGAGAGAGAGAGAGAGAGAGAGAGAGAGAGAGAGAGAGAGAGAGAGAGAAAGTCATCAAGACCCTGCTTTCAAGTCTCATGACTATGGAATTTTCAGCGGCAAAGGTCATTGACCTCTGGACTTCCCTACTTTATAATCTATCTTTATTTTTCATTATGCCCTCACATGATTGTTTTTTCTGGGCTTTCCATGGGTTGAGCCATACATTAACCAATGGCTTCTCAACTGCTTTGCAGACCTTGCTCATTCAACCCCCTCAGCTCCGGAGGTGGGAGGGGGCAGGTAGCTTTGTCTTGGAATGAGTAGGAAGCACCAGGGCAGAGAGGTTAAGCGAGTGTATAGGATCTTAGGAGGGGTCAGTGGCAGAGTGTGAATAGCACTCAGCGTCTAAGCGTTCAGCCTGAGACTCTGTCCAGGGCGGGCAACTCTGCCTGTCAGAGGGAAGAGGAAGTCATGCCTTAGCATTCTGATGTACCTTAGACAGAGAGGTGATTCATGGGAAGATTCATTTCCACTAAAAGTTGTAGAATAGTTTGCCTTTTGTTATCTATTTATAAAATGAGATTTCTATATGATGTCTTTTATTTTTTTAATATACAATGAGATATTCAAGTTCCCCATGTGCAAAGTGATGTGGGGTGTGGGGTGTTTGGATGTTTGAAAGGCTTTGTCAGAGCCATGCCTGCCTTCCCTTTGCCATCCTACTCCTCCATAGGGTTCCAGATGTCCCCAGGGGTCACATACCTTAGGAGCCATAACTTGGTACTTCCGCAACTTTTAGTATGCCAATGTTGATACCTCATAATACACTAGAGACTTTCTGAGTGTCACAGAGTACAGAAACAACCGAGTTCCACATTTGACTCCAGGTGGACTGTTGCTCATACACTAGTGACTTTCTGAGTGTCACAGTATGGAAACTCCCCAGTTTCACATTTGGCCCCAGGTAGGCTTGGCTTCTCTTAGTGATTGAGGTACAGTCAGTGCTGCCTCCATCCCAGCTTCTTCCATCCACCCTGAATCCTGAAGCCTGTGTAGCCAGAACCTCCTCCCATAAGTCAGTCTTCCTTTGCCTCAAGTTTCCCCAGCACAGTAAGTTTCCCAGGAAGTCTCACAACCCTGAAAAGCAGTTTCAAAAGAACAGCGTCATGATCCGTGGCTATTATTCAGGAGTTGTACCACTCTACAGTTGAGTTTCCCGCATTTTTGTCCTGACCTCCCATTTTCTTCAAATCTTGACCCTACAGAGGAGTTCTAATGCCCCACTAGAGAGAGACAATTGAATATAAGGTCCATTAAATTCAGAGAACTGAAGACCTATCCTGTATGGGTTTCTAGATAAATCTGCCTCGCCCATATACATTTTTAATGACCATGTGGTCTCAAACACAGTGTTATTCAATGCTAAATCAAAGCTGATTCTCGGAGGAATACTGTTTGATTCTATTTAGTGCACATTTCCCTCCCCACTTTTGGGTGTCTGCCTGTGCACACGGGGGTTGTATAATGCCGTCTGAATACATCCTTATAAGTATTGAAACACAGAGCCCTCCATGACCCCCAGAGCCCTCCGTTGATCACTGGTGTTTGTTGTAGGAGGAAGGCAAACACGAGCATAGAAGTGTGATTGAACAGCAGCCGCTTCAAAAATGTCTCTGGGCTTTTGTTCCTGGACTGCATAGCAGTAGGGGGCTCCCGCCCTCAGAAAGCATACTTATGCAAGTGTTAAGAACTGGCTGGGATGAGAAGCCAAGCTTAAGAGACCTTCATCATTAGCTGCTAGTGGTAGAGATTAGTGATCCTACTGCAGGATTACAGAGGGAAAGGGTGCCACTGTTGGTTAATTGTTCATTAATGCTTGTGAAATAAGCCAGCTGGAGGAACACAGACCATTGTCCATTCTCTCCAAGGGAAACTAAATCGGATGGCCCCTCAACGGCAGTATTGATGCCAGAAGAGAAAATACACACATATACCGCTTCCCCGAGACTTACTCTCAATTTAAAATATTTAATTAAAAACTGTTTTCCTAACATGTAATGCTTAAGTTGTCAATTGAGTCTTCTGTCTGGGGTTGACCTTGGTCTCAAAGATACCTTCCTTCACACACGTTAGCCTTTTTCTGATTTACTCAGAAGCAGGAAATACAATTGACTTCCTAGAGTGACCCAACATAGAAAAAAACAAAACAAAACAACAACAACAAAAAACTCTACATGCCTCAGAGTTGGCATTTTGAGATATAATAGGCATTTTATTTAAAAACTCCAAGGACTTTAGGCCCATCTCTTTTCTGGCTATCAAATGTGTCCTGTTGGGAGATGTGTCCCTTCCACCCCTGGATACAAACAGGTAACAGTGGTAAACAATGATCTTAAAGTCACTACTACCCCAGTGAGGAAGAGAGGTAACCTCATTTATTTTATTCTAGAAAATGTCACTGACATGCCAATGTCAAGGCCTGAGAATATATACTGCCCCTGAATGCAAAGCAGGCAAAGTTGAAAGATGCTTCCTCTAGCCCTCCAAAGTTAGAGTTACTTATCCAGGAAACAGTTGAGTTGCTATCATGTTCAAGGGTGAGGAGCCAACAGAAGGTGGGTGCCCTCTGTTCACTTTACCGCTGTAGGCAGATGCAAGTTGGAATGAGAAAGGGAAAGCTGTTAGCACAGGGACAGACCCTGGAGTTGGGTGACATTTAGGTTGTGGGTTACGGCATGGCATCGCAAGTGATAAGGGATGAGTGTGAGATTGGCCAGTATGCTGCGGGTAGGAGTACTGCAGGCAAAGTCAGGTCCAGGCAGAAGTTGGAGCTTGCACAAAGCCCCAGTGTGCAGAGGTACCTCAGTGTGCCCAAGGCACTCTGCAAAGGAGAGATTTTAGCATAGCCATATGCAGAGGTGGCTTTCCTGAGATGGCAAGTGACTGTTTCCTGGCACAACGTTTCGGGATTGTACACTGAATCTGTGAGAGATTGTCAGATGAGCTGTGCTAGCCCATGATAGGTGAGCAAGGCATGTTGCTGACGAGCTCGGGGTGTTAGTGTAATGAGGAACATTGTCTAGCTCTTGCCTCCCTCTTCTCCATTTCCTCCTCCCTGTCTCTGTTACTAGGCTGAAGTCACACCAGCCCATAGTTGTTTCTCTAACACCTTTTTTGTTGTCGCTGCATTTACAGGCTCCTTAGCCCTGGTGTGTGTGTGTGTGTGTGTGTGTGTGTGTGTGTGTGTGTGTGTGTGTGTGTGTGCATGCCTGCACAAGTGTGTGCGTGAGTGTGTGCTCAAGTGTGCATGTGCATGTGTGTGTGTGCATGTGTGTCTGTGTATGCACACAGTGAGTGTGTGTGCATGCCTGTGAATGTGAGTCTGCATGTGCAGGCCAGAGGTTTTTGATTGTCTGCCACCTAATTTCTTTGAGACAGGGTCTCTCACCAAAGCTGGAGCTCACCAATTCAGCTGGACTGTTTGGACAGTGAACTCTGGGGATCCTCCTGCCTTGGCCTTTTTAGCACTAAGATTATGGGTGCATGCACTGTGCAGTTTTGTATTAAAACTGTGGGTTCTGGGGTTCAGACTGTGGTTCTCATACTTGCACAACAAGCACTTTACCCATGGGACACCTCCAGGCCCCCTCATACACAGTCTAACATCTGTGAGTCCTTCTTTTTGATCTTTTGTTTACTCATTCAGCAACTCTTTATTCAATGCTTGGCAGCTACCAGTTTGAGGCAGCCCTGGTGTAGTGAGAAAGACAGTCAAATCTTCCTCTGTCCCTTGTCAGCTCTGATGTGGCCCCATCTGACTAGGTCTTCTTCCTATCATGGTTCACAGAGGCCTCACAAGCAAAGGCTGTTGTGCTGTGCCTGTTTTCCCCAATCACAGGCATTTGAAGAGAAGTGAGTTCCTCTTGTTCATTACTTGTCACCAGGAGAACATCACCCTGCACACAGTAAGCACTTTGATAACACTTAAAGACCAATATGTAGAAAAGAAGAAAGCCAGAGTTGATTAAGAATCAGACAGCAGTGGATAGAAAGTGCAGAGATGGAGGTGGTGTAGCCTAAGGCACCAACTGTTCACTAAGTCTGGTTACCTGGATGTCAAGGAGACATTGTGTCATCAGGCTCATGGCTTTCAAAGCTCTACTTGCGTTTTGCTTAGAGGGTAGACACATTAAAGTGACTGGCTGTGTTGAATCTTTTGTGTATCACTTTATAAAAATGCACTTAGTTGACCAATAGTCAAAACTTTGCCAGACCCTTCAACATCCTTTAGTCCCCCAGCTAAATAGCTGTCATGTGAAAGGTCATAGCCACAGGAAACACCACCATTTTCTGGTTGCTGTTTTATCTAAGGTTAGAAATGATAAGATCGGAGTCCTGTATAGGCTGGGCTCTAAGCACCACATAAGACCTCTAATCTATTTGTCTTCATAACACCCTGCTCAGGGAGAAGAGTCAAACTTTTATAATGATTCATTGTTTAAATTAATTGGGAAACTGTGAGGGAGGTGACAAATGGCCCATCCCTGTCAGGCTGTTTCAGGATAGACTGAATGTGACCCATCAAGGCTCTGCATCAAGCCCGAGTTGGGGCTGTCAGATGAGCTGTGCTCACAGGTAGTAGGCAGCTGTTGGTACCGGTTATCAAGCAAGAAGCTCAGGCCAAGTTAAAGTAGAAGGTCCACCTGGCATGCATGGCTAATGTCCTGTGACTGTTCTGGCCTCGGTTGTGATCCATGCCAATTCCTGGATTCTCTCTTGCAGCCATGCAGATGCCTGATGAGAAATAAAGCAAGGGACAAAATAGCAGGACCAGCTCTACCCTGGCTTCTGTAGACTGCCATGCTTCTGGTGGGATGTAGATAAAATGCCACAAGTAATAGGACAATGTGCAAACCCTGGCTTCCTGGCTATCCCTGATTTGAATCACAGGGACTATGCTGTAGTTGAACATCCATGGCTGTGAAAGTAGCATGGTCTCCAGAGATGCTTTGTCTGTATCACCACAGTCACTAACTGCCTGGATTGTGCTATATAGGACAACTATGTTTTAGTTTATATGCCATTCAGAAAGGCTCTTGTTTTGGCATTGGTTTTGCAATATGACAAGAGGAGATTCTGCAGTTTGACCAAAAGAGAGCAGTGAAAGAAAGGAAAGAAGAGACAAGGGGGAAAAAGAAGACTAGAAAAAAAGAAGGAAAGAGGTAGGGGAGGGGAATGGACATGGGAGGAGAACAGAAAGGGAGGGGAAGGGGATGGGGAAGGGGAAGGAATGGAGGGAGGGACACCAAGAGTCTACCCTAATCCGTCAGGCTAATGTGGCTGTCGGTCAGCTTAGAGAGAGAGGCTTAAGGATGATGGTCCTGAAAGGTTAAGGAAGAACAAGCCAACAGGTTGGAGAAAGTTTTTCAACCCTGACCCAACTACAGAGCCAAGAGGGCCTGGTTGAAAGTAGCAGTGTGCATTGTTAGGATCAGTCTTAGCAAGTTATGTGGACGATAACCATCACTGCATTTTAAGAACAGTTTTTTTTTTTTTTAAGCCTTTCCTCACCTCTCTGCGGCAGTGATGAGCAAAGTTCAGCTTGTGACCATCTAAATATATCTGATTCCCGATGGCCGTGTCTGAGCCTTATTTTTGCATCTTTGGGATGCAGGTGAATAAGATGGAAGAGTCTACTGGTTATTTGCATTACTCACTCACGAACAGAAGGCCCCCAAAGCAGAGCCCAGAAGCCTGGCACAAAGGCAGGAGCTCTGAGGTAAATCTGTGGATTCACCTAGTTTTTGCCAACGAGTGTCAGCTAAACCCTTCTCTCTGGAGATACTTTCAAGTACAAAGTATTTCCAGGATACACACACAAATGATTATAAAGAGACACTAATGTCTGAAATGCAGGATTTCCACATCTTAAAACAGATATGCCCATGAGCCCATTAAAGGTCAATAGGCAGGTTTAACTTTTTTTTAACCTGGGTATTTGTGATGGTTTAATAAAGACTGCTTTGGGGATTAGTATGAAGGGAAAAAGTTATGTACTATTTGCAACGTTACCCTGCTTTCATCGTGTGGAGGCATGTCATGAAGCCAAGAGAGCACCAATAGAAAGTGTTGACCATTATTTCATGTACCTTCATAGTCAAGAGGGGGGGCCCACAGTCCATAAGATTTTCTTTCCTCAAAAACCATCTATTGACCATTCTTCACAAGCAGAAACAACAACACAAAAACCCTACTCATCACTGATAGGTCCTAATGAACTTGAAACCTTAGGAAATAGCTTTTCCTCCCACCATTGACAACACCCTTGATATTTTGGGCAAATCCATTTATTATCCACCACTCGGTGGCATTAGAGATACCTCTCATTTAGTACAATAGTGTAAGTCCAATATAAATGAAGCTCTCCTCTGGTTAGCTGAGGACTGGGACCAAAATGGAGAGGAAGAAGAGAGTCACAGTCTTTTATTGCTCTTTCCATTTTGGATGGCTCAAGTTTCAGGTAGAGAGAAGGGGAGAGGGGGCTGGCTTGGGATAAATAGTGAGCTCCAGATCAGCCAAGTGTATACAGTAAAACCATATCTCAAAATAAAAGTCTCTATAGAATAATCAAGCCAAAGCAGTACCTAAATTCTCAAGGATATTAATTATATACAAATATATACATATATAATTGGGTAACATTATATATGATATATAATTCTGAAGGATTGTCTTAGGGTTTCTATTACTGTGAAGAGATATCATGACCATGACAACTCTTTTTTTTTTTTTAAATTATTTTAGGTTTTCGAGACAGGGCTTCTCTGTATTGCTTTGGAAACTGTCCTGGAGCTTGCTCTGTAGACCAGGCTGGCTTCGAACTCACAGAGATCTGCCTGCCTCCGCCTTTTGAGTGCTGGGATTAAAGGCATTCACCACCAATGCCTGGTCCCACAATAACTCTTATAAGGAAAACATTTACTTGGAGTGGCTTGCTTACAGTTTCAGAGGTTCAGTCCATCATCATCATGACAGGGAACATGGTAGCATGCAGGCAGACATAATTCTGGATACATTTTGCAGGCAACATGGAATAGTCTATGACACTGGGTGGTATCTTGACCTTAGGAAAACTCAAAGCCCATCTCCCCAGTGACACACTTCCTCCAACAAGGTCACACCTCCTAATAGTACCATTCCCTTTGGGGGTCATTTTCTTTCAAACCACCACAAGGATATTAATCAGATTTAACATTTAGCTTCATATGGATGCACAGAAAATTGGTGTATGTGTTGCTGTTGAACAAAATTAAGTACCCTGTTCTTCTTGTCAACAATATTGTCAACAATAGGTCATCAGTAAATATGTTGATGGTAGCTAATTCTTTTTTTTTCCTTATTTTTTATTAGTTCAAATTAGGAACAAGCTTGCTTCACATGTCAGTCCCTTCTCCCTCTCCCTTCCCTGGCCTCAACCCTCCCCCCAAATCCCCCACCTACTCCTACCCCATCCACCCTCCACTCCCCAGGCTGGGTAGGGCCCTCAATGGGTGCTCCCCAAAGTCCACCACATCATCCTGGTACTGACCCCTTTGATCTTCATTCTTCTCTCTCTGCAACTAGTCTAAGGCCATACCACCGTGAACGTGCCGGACCTCATCTGATCTCAGAAGCTAAGCAGGGTCGGGCCTGGTTAGTGCCTGGATGGTAGCTCATTCTTGGTTCCAGTATCTCCTAGTGTTACAAAATCAAAAACTTCTCTCTGCCATGGAAAAGACTCTACCATGTAAAGCACTGAATAGCAAGGGTGGTTTCAACAGAAGAAGTTCACTTGAAATAAAAACAACACCAACAACATTGTTGCAATGTCAAATTCAATGCCCTTGGGTGTATATTTTAATGTTGAGAGTTAACATCTCAATTTTTAGGCATGTATTTGAATGCATTCCTATGTTTGCTCCAGGGTCCCCAGGCAGAGTGTGCCACACAGAACATGATTTTATGAAGAGTCGAGGCAATTTTCATGGGGGCATGCGTGCAACAACAGTGTTCTCACAACAGGAACATTTTGGGATGTCTTATAAATAATGAGTGATGAGAACTGTTATTTGGAGGGCTGGAGAGGGTGATGTTGGTAAAGTTCTTGGCATGCAACATGAAGATTTGAGTTCAGATCTCTAGCACTCATGTAATCATAATCACAGTCATCCTAGGACAGTGGTGTAGTCTGGCATCTCAGTGCTGGGGAGGTGAAGCCAGGTGGGCCTCTGGGACTTATTGGTGGCTGGTCAAGATGAATTGGTGATATCCAGGGAACATGAAAGCTTGTGTCTCAGAAAGTGACAGGGAAAGTGAGGAAGATACCTGATACCCACCACTGGATTCCACATACATGTGTGCATGTGTGCACACCTACACACCCTATTCACATACCACAAGAACATGGACATGCAACACCTTTTTACACACAACCACATGTACATGTACATATACAAGAATATAGTTATTTTCTAACTAGGGATGTAGGTTAGTTATATGGTGCTTTCCTAGTATGTGTGATACCCCTGGCTCAATCCCCACCACTGGGAAAAAGAGTTATAGTTTTGTCTATGGTCTTTCTCAATGTTTCCTTTGCTGACTTTGAACTTGTTACCTTTAGCCATTATATTTGTATGCCCATAAGTCTGTTTCAGAAACAATCTCCATGAAAAATAATCAGTGAACTAAATATCAGGACTAAAATGGTAATTCCCAAAGGATCTGGCTTTTCAAGCATGCAGAGGAATGGCTCTGTTGGGTGACTGATAAATAACCTAGGGTTTCTCACACTACTTTCTGAGACCACCGTCCATCGGCAATCAATACCCTTCCATGCCCACAATAAGGATTCACTGGCCAAATTAATTTCAAAGCACTAAATGAATTAGTGTTTCTAAATAAAAGTAAAACAAATTTATTTACTGTTTGACTTCCCAGAGTATTTTAAATCAAATCACTTTGTGAAGCTCTGTGTGTCTGGCTGGGATGAGGCATTTCCTATGATGATATTTGTGGGCACATGTTCTGTAGAGCAGGCTTTGTGTCTTTTGTCCCATCAGGTCTTTTCCATACCTTGTATAGAGGACAACTTCTCAATCATCCAAATTTCTCTAGTTGGGAATTGAAAGGACATGCTACCAAAATTTGGGAGGTCAGACATCAGTTCATATCATGCTTAGGATGTGCAGTTACTGTGGTTGCACCTCTATTTCACTAGGGGTGGAACAAACAAGATGCTCTCTCAGAAGCAGAGACAGTAGTCTAATTTGGGAGGGAGACACATAGCCTAATATAACAGTAACTGACAGGCAAGAGGCACTGAAAATGCAACTGAAGGGTCATGGCCACAACAGACACTGTTGAAGAAGGGTTGGGATTAAGTACTTGGGAGGTAGGCAGAAGTGGCTTCCAGGCAGAGTGTTATGACCGAAAAGCTCAGGTAAGGCTGGTGAGAAACCACTTGTATTTGACTTTTGATACTACTGTGAAATGCACCTCCCTGGAACAGGAGGCTGTGATGTTTGGAAAGGGAAGCCTATTAAAACCCTTGGAACAACTCCTGCATTCACCCATGCCCACACACAGCTTTTAAGAACTGACCACCACCCCGTCAGGAGTAAACTATAGATAGAGGAAAAAATTATTACATTAAAGAAAAAACATATTTGAAAGTGCCTCTGATGACTTAATTTGGTCTGTGCAGTCCAAGAGCAAAGACGGGCTTCCTGGAGAGCTCCCACGTGTATGTTTCACTCTCTCCATTACACCTTAGCTGGCAGCTTGGGAGGGGAGCAGGCTTCTCTGCGAAGTGGTTCATTAGCAAAAGGAGAGCTCTGACATTAGTTAAAACGTTGATAGATGTGACAGGCAATGAGAAGGCACAACAGTGTTGTCAAATTGCAGTGGGAGCCCTGCAGCCTGTGTCTTCATTTGTATAGTCTTCCCCCACCCCACTTAAGTGCAGCATACTTTAAACTGCTAAAAAGGGAATCTTCGTTGAGTAAAACACACTGGGAAAGTACAGATAACTGTTCTGAGGTCTGAGCCAAGCTATGACTTCCTTCACAAAGTGTTTCCTTGCATTAGTGTTTATGAATACCCAAATCTAGTGTTTGCCTTCATCTCAAACCTTTTTGATTCTGTGTGGCTGTGTTATTTACTTTCTCTCTTATCTTCAAATTCTCTATTGAATCTGTTTCCTCTGCCTAAAAGTGTGTCAAAGGCCCCTCTGTTGGAAAAAGCACAATAAAACAAAAATAGACTAGAGGCAACAGGGAAATAAATCTTTCCTCCATCTGGGAGTCCTCTGGGGCACTCACATAAGCTCTTCTCGGCACCACCACCAGGCTGGTTTTAAAATGCTTTCTTGGGGCTAGTGAAAGGGCTCAGAGGGTAAGTGTGCTTGCTGTGTAAGACTCAGGACCCGAGTTTGAATCCTGGACAACCATTTAAACCCTGGGCATGGCAGAGAGTGGGGTTGTGGACAGATATCCCTGAAGCCCATGGACCAGCCAGTCTAGTGGGAAGAGGGAGCTGCAGGCTCAGTGAGACTAAAATATAGATTGATAGTAAAACATAATTGCTGTCCTTTCCTGGTCTTTGTATACACACACACACACACACACACACACACACACACACACACACTTAGAGAGAGAGAGAGAGAGAGAGAGAGAGAGAGAGAGAGAGAGGGAGGAAACAGTCTCTTTACTACTCATCACTTTCAAAACACCTATTCATTTTTAGACATTTTCAATATTTTGTTTCAAAGATAAGGAAACAGTGCTCCTGGAAATCCTCACTAAACAGCCTAGCTAACTGGTCTGACCACCATGGACTTGTCTTTCTGTGTTTATTCATGAGCACCCTGTGTGCTAATGTCATTGATTCCTACACTGAAGCTCTCTACTCCTTGTCTTTTTTGACATGCTGGATTTCCCTCTGAGAGTTAGGTGGCAGTCCTGGGTCATCTGGGGCTCACTGTGTGCTTTAGTACACACTAACTTTTCCAGGTCTCAGTTTCCTCAACATTAAAAGAACGGAGGGGCAATGCCTACCTCCTAGAGGTGATTTAAAGATTAAACGGAGGTGACCCTTGAAGTCACCTCAAAAGACACCAGTCTTCTGCTTCTTGGTCTTTGCCTGCCCCTGGACATGTGTTTCCACATTACTTAATATAAATGGAGCCACAGGTTCATCCTGTCTGAGTTACCCTCCTTGGGGTTCCTCACTGCTCTCAGTATGCCTGCTGCTTGACTGCTCTGTCTGAACTCTGGTGATTGGATCCTGAGCAACAAGACCTGACTGTGATGGCACTGACCTACCTCCAGCCTCTTAAACGCTATTCTAGATGTACTTATCTCTATTTCATGCTTGTGAATGTTTTGCATTCGGGTAGCTCACACACTGTGGACCTGGGTTCCACATGATTCTTCTGAGTTTTCCCTAACCCTTTGGGCAATATTATAGAACGTCATCAGGTAGGGAGGCTCCTCCACAGCATATGCCATATTTGGGGCTTCCCCTTTCCCTTCTGAAGTACAGTGCTCTTAGTAACAATGTTTATGACAGATTCAGGTCCCCAGACCTGAGGAAACTTCACATTTTTGTTCCACCAATTGCCCATTTCCATATAGAGATGACATCATCACCCAGGAAAAAAATGCATTAATAGTCAGCATGCTTCTGAGAAGACAGCCTTGATAAACAGAGGCCCTAGTTCTTAACCAAACCACACAAACAATAATGTATGATATATATATATATATATATATATATATGTATAATGTATATGTATATTATATGATTACTATATTATGTATATATTGCACATATATACATGCATATCGACCTGAGGAAGTGGAGTCAATACACAGCTTCTCTTTCCAAAATCATTGCTCCCAACTTTTTTATGTGTGACACGGGGTCCACATATACTACTTAAGTAAAAAGAAAACAAAATCTGACAGATCAATCAGGCTTGTTGGTAGCAAGGTTCATAATTCACATAAGCTATTTAGAGGAGAAAAGTGGTACTCAGGAAGCAGAGGCAGGCAGAGCTCTGTGAGACTGAGGTCAGCCAGGACTATACAGTGAAACCCTGCCTAAAAATAAAGGAGAAGAAAAGCAGGTATTTTGATTGTTGCTTTTTGTTTGGTTTTTGTTTTTGACAAGGTCTTACTTTGTAGCCTGGGCTCATCTTAAACTTATAACCTGCCCCATTCCCCCCCCCCCCGCTGCAGCCTCCTTAATGATGCGATCTGAGTTTCTGGCTTCTCAGAATGGAATTTATTGAAATATGTGAGATAGCCCACAAGAACCTCTGGGATGGACTAAGAATTACATGGCCCAGGCAAGTAACCAACCATGCTGTGTTTCTACCTATCAAAGACTACTTTACAGCTGTCCTTCCCCTTCTGAAACAGGTCCAAAGGTCCTTTCCCAGCCACCAGGGGCGAATCAACCCTTTCCTCACAGTACATAAGAAAAGACCACATTTCCCCATGCACATCTTTCTTCTCATGTCATGCTGCTTTCTGTTGTGTTTTTTAAATACACAGTGTTGTTCTGTGGTGTGGTTGCAAAGGAATCTGGCAAGTATTATCTTTAGCTTTCCTATATCTAGAACAAGAGAATCCATCAAAAAAGAGGAGTGGGGGCCTGGCAAGATGGCTTAGAAGTTACGAGCCCTGGTTACTCTTCCAGAAGACTGGGGCTCGATTCTCAGAACCCATATGGAGTCCAAAAACTGCCTGTAACTCCAGTTCCAGGGGATCTGATATCCTTTCTGGTCTCCACAGTCACTGCCTGCATGAGGTACACAGATATACATGCAGGCAAAACACCCACACACATAAAGTCAATAAATCTCAAAAAGTCTTAAAAGCCAGGGGTGTAATTAGTTTTAATTAAAGCAACCTAATTACATGTTGTAGCTGATATTTGGTATGCTTTATCATCTTTCAAAGATCAAATACATAAATGATCTTAATTGTATAAGAGAAACTAGGCAAGTGTGATTTCTGTTCATAGACGCTTAAACCCAAGATGTATGAACACCAACACAGACAGGCACACATAGAAACCATGGATGTCTGATAATCAACACAGACAGACACACTTAGGAGCCATGGGTGTAAGAGTACCAACATAGACAGGCACACATAGGAACCACAGATGTATGAACACCAACACAGACAGGCACACCAATATAGATAAACACATACATGTGTCATAAAACATGTTGAGAACTGTAGATTGCTGATAGATGATTTAACATGGTGAACATTAGGCAGATTCTCAGGTTTGGTTTAGAGATGAAAGTTGGGAACACCATGTTATCATTTGGGGTATAATTCTGGAATACAACCATGCTATCAGAGGAACTCACTAAATGTTCAGGTAAGGAGGGCATCCTAGAAAAGAGGAGGGTATGTGAAAGAGTAGAAGCTATAACAAGCAGCACCCAGAAGAAAGCTGTGAAGCCAGAGCACTAAAGGCCTTGGCACTGCATCGAGGATGGACAGTGGGAGCAGGAAACAGAATGATTTAAGCAAAGCCTGGATGTTTCACATTTCCCAGGAGCATCTGTATTATCTATCTTTTCTGAGAACTGACCAAGCCCCCTTGATGAGTAGGAATGAGTGGTTCAGAAGTTAGAATGGACAACACTACCACAGACTTCCGTAGACACAGCTCTGTTGTTTTGGGCTTCCCTATGCTCCCCCTTGTCTGTGTGTATGTGTGTGTATTTTCCAGTTCTGCCATCATATGGGAATGAACATGATTTGCTTGCATGCCAGTGGTTCCTCAGTCTTGTTTTCAGGCTTCCAACAGTCACCAAGTTCTTCTTTGTTACTTTCTACCATGATGCTCTAGCTGCCCATCTTTGGGATGATGGGACAGTATGGGCATCATTGCTTGTTAAATGCTGTTTGATGATTGACTGTAAGAAACCTGAAAGTGTTGACTCCTGTGAGAAACCAGTAGTAGGAACTGGGGAGATAGTCGGTAAATTTGAGGACATGAGTTTGATCCCCAGAAAACTGAGTGTTGCGGATACTGAAAATCCCCGAACTGGTGAGGTAAATCTGAGGCTCATTGGCCAGTAGGTAAATCTTAACTGATGAATTCCTAGCCAGAGAGAGAACTTGTCTCAAACAAAGTAAGTAGGCAAGCCAAAGAGTGCATAGTGCTAAGGAATAGTAAATAAGGTTACCTTTGGTTTACACACACACACACACACACACACACACACACACACACACACACACACTTCATGTGTACGAGTACACACACTTATGTGCACTTCTGTCACACACACTCACTCTTTTCACACACATGCACAAATGCACTTCTGTCACATACACTCACTCTTTTCACACACATGCACATGAGTGTTCGCACACATGTGCTTTCACACATACATGCATTCACATGTATGAGTGCCCACACATGCATTCACGTATATGAGTATACACACATGTGAACTTCTGTCACACACACTCACTCTTTTTCACACATATGTGACTGCACAATGCACATGAGTGTTTGCACACATGCACATGAGTGTTCACACACATGCACTTTCACACACACACTAGCGCACACACAATTCAGCAATAGCATGGTGTTCTGTGTTTTTTTTTTGCCTGGCCTATTCTTTAAGTAAACTGCATGGGTATCTTCCTTAGTCAGCATCCTATTGAGGGCTATGAGTTTTCCCCCCAAATGTGAGGAATGTATAAAATGCAGCCCTCTAGTCCTTCTCAATATCCAGTTTTTCACAACTTTCCCCATGTCTAGTTCTCCATAATATATTTGTTCATATTTTCTGACCCCCCCTTCCTCTCTCTCTCTCTCACACACACACATGCACAAGTGCTCTAATTTATAAATGTTTGCTGGGTTGTAAAAATAAGAATTATTTAAAATATGCTTCCCAGGCTTGCTCCCTGGTTCTTTAAGACTGATGGCTACTTCGATCTGAGTTGGGTGAAGAACTGGGTCCACGTTGAACTCATTGCCATCACCAGCATGCTGAACAGCTCAGCTGACAATTTTTCACAAGTGAAACTTTCTCCAGTACATGGAATTGCACTATGGTGCAGGCTCCTCCATTGCTGTAGAAAACTGCTAGTCTGTGTCAGTTGTACAAAAGGATGTGTGTATGTGGGGTTTTCATACATGAATATAACATCTTTTTATCATGTTCACCCCTCTATCACCCCCATTCCCACCCTCCCCTTCCTCTTCCAACCAGGCCTCCTCCTAGCTTAATGTCTCTACTTCCCCTACATTTCCTATTGGAAGCATGCGGTGCTCATCTTTCTGAGTCTGAGAGCTTCTTGTCTTATTGCACACTAGCAAGAAATCTGTTGTTATCTAGAATTATATTTACTATTCATTACAATGATTTACTATTCATTACAACAATGAATAGTAAATGACATTTAAGAACCTACATTAGCTATATTAATTTATTTTGGATTCTACATAATACCATATGTTTTTTTTTAAACAACAACAGTTTTTTGAGACAGGGTTTTTCTATATAGTGTGGGCTGGCCTTAAACTTGATATGCAGTCCAGGCTGACCTCAAACTCACAGAGATCCACCTGTCTCTGCTTCCTAGGTGCTGGGATTAAAAATGTGTGTCACCATGGCCAGCAACAGCATATTATTTTTTATTTGTTTGTCTGTTGGTTTTGGTGTTGTTTTAAAGACTCACCCAAAATATTCCTCAAAGAGAATGAGATAAAAGCCAAGGAGGAGCTAGAGAGATGGTTTGGCAGTTTAGAGCTTTTGTTGTTCTTGTAGAGGACTGAAATTCAGTTCCCAGAACCCACGTGGCAGCTAACAACTCTCTAAGTCCAGTTTCAGAAGATTCAATGCCTTCTTCTACACAGAAGAAAACCTTTTCAAAAAGTCCAAGGAATGTCTGTGTATTGAGTTCAAGATCACCTGTTGAGGCCAGGGATTATATATTCATTAAAATTAACCATTACTTTTTTATAGACCCTACACAACCTAGGTAGCTGTCATCAGGTAGATACTCACAGTAGAATGGAATGGAACCTGATGTTTTTTAAACTAAACTTTTCTGTGTCTTTTAAAAAGAAATGGTAATGATTACAGTTTTGCCTGTGGGCATGTGGAGAGCAGAATCTGTGTGTACACCTTTGTACCCTGTGGTGAGGAGGCCATCTCAGGAGGCCTTGTGCCCGCTGAGGGAGGCATTCTGGGCCCTCTCACCATCTCCCTTATCATCCTCTCTGTGTGTAGAGAAGTTTTCTTCCAGAAAACTTTCCTGTTTTCTCTTTCTAACATTTAACCTTCATCAGGAATCATGAGTCCTTGTTTCCTTGTTTTTACATGTAGCATAGTGAGTTCTTAAAACTTAATGTCAATATGCTTTAGATTCTGAAAGTTCTGTTAAAAAGTACACCTCTTGGTAGGATAGAAATGAAAAGGATGGGGAGAGTAGAATTAGCAATTACAAGTTAGCAAACCCTTATAGATTATTAATTCAACTGTATAAACTGCCGTTAAGTAACTTTTATCAAGCAGACTAGGTTAGGGGATTGAAAGCAAGGGAAAAAAGTACTAAAAACATACAGTGGGTAGCAGTTTATGTGTCAAGAAAAACTGAGAGAATTTTTGAAGCTCTGATGTCTAGCAGATAACACTTAAATCATTTTTCTCCAAACTTCAGTCATAAAACTTCAAAGAGTTATAGCCATAATACAAATTTTTAGACTAAGAAGTGGTGTTTGAAGTTATTTTATGGGATTTTGCTGTAAGGGCTCCAATTGATTTGTAGGAAGATAAAAGAAGGAAACTTATTTTCGAGGCTTTGTGGGAGAAGCAGCTTTCCTTCCATTGGTCGCTCTGTTGACGCCTTCAGGGCAGGGTGCCGTAGACTCTGCCTATATGAACTGAGCCACTCGCCGCCGCCTGCTGTTTGTGTTATGGTTAAAATCTGTCATACACTGGTGGTGATTTATTAAATGTTTAATGAGGGAAGACAAAAACTTCAATAACTACAAACAGAAAAGTAGACCATCGCATTAAAATATAATAACACATATTACATTTCTATTTTTCTTCCCAGTTTTCCTTTTCTGAAAATGATGTGGGCGTACTGGAAACTCAGGCAGTACAAAAGGAACATGGAGGACTTGTCTTAACAAAGGCTCTGTTTCCCTTCATGCTTGGCTCCTCTTACCAAAGGGGGAAAATAATCTCTGTTCTGGGAAAACAGACAATAAGCAAGCCTTGTTTATGAGCAGCCTCCACAGCCGTCTGTGAGTAGTCCAAATCCCTCACCAACCAGGCAGAGGTGGGTGACAGTTTTGAAGTGATGTACCTACTGTGTGCTATTCTGTTTACACAATGTTCTGACAGTCTTTCCTCCATCCATAAACATGAAATAATAAGATAGTAAATAGCCAGTCATGTATGAAATACTGTCTTAAAAATAAAATTCACCCCTCCTGTTTGAATCTAAGAGGCCATTTTACTTTACAAGTAAAACAGAAGTTGCATATCACTCACCTAGATTCCTCATGTCCCAAGCTAATGTCTTTTTGTGTGGGGGTAGGGAGGAAAGGTTGGGTTATAGTTCCTATTTTCTTTCTTCCTTCCTTCCTTCCTTCCTTCCTTCCTTCCTTCCTTCCTTCCTTCCTTTCTTTCTTTCTTTCTTTCTTTCTTTCTTTCTTTCTTTCTTGGCTTTTCAAGACAGGGTTTCTTTATGTAGCTTGGTAGACCTGGCTGGCCTCAAACTCAGAGAGATCAGCCTGCTTCTGCCTCCCAAGTGCTGCGATTGAAGGCGTGCGCCACCACCACCCAGCTAGTTCCTACTTTCATCGCATAGTTGTGTATAGAAGATTGCTTGCTAATACATTATTTCTGTCTCCTCAAATCTATCTGACAACTTTGTGTTATCAACTTGCAGGTTTCACAATTACTCATGTTTATTGATTATCTATTTAATTCCTATAATGAGGAAACCAATAATAAAGATGGAATTTTGAAGGTACAGAAGTTTTGATTTTGTTACAAGCATAAAATTCTAATATGACCATGTGACTATCTGCCTTGTATTAAAATTCTAAAAGGGCTTTCCAGTTACATCCACAGAAATAACTGCACAGTTGTTATGCAAATCAGATTATTAGCTCTCTTCATAGATTTGATGGGCATAAACTCAACATCCTAAGTCAGTAAAATGTTTTATCTGGGAGACAGATGGTACACCAATTGATTCATGGGCTCAGTTTTCATTGATCCATGGGCTCAGTTTTCATTCTCTCTCTCTCTCTCTCTCTCTCTCTCTCTCTCTCTCTCTCTCTCTCTCTCTTGGTTTTTCCAGACAGGGTTTCTCTGTGTAGCTCTGGAGACCAGGCTGGCCTCGAACTCACAGAGATCTGCCTGCCTCTGCCTCCTGAGTGCTGGGATAAAAGGCGTGGGCCACCAACGCCCGGCTCAGTTTTCATTCTTTAACTGTTGTCTTTTAGCATACAGAGACTACACAATATATCAAAGTGGAAGTGTTAGCTTCTGAAGTTTTGCTTCATTAATTCACACACTCACTCATTCATTCGTTATTTCTACACAGGACGCTTATTGGATATTAACTGTGCATGTCCTTTGGAACATACTCAGGAATAGCTATGAGGACACAGTAAGGTCTCTTCCTTCTAGGGTTTCACAGTCTAAGTCCAGAGACAACCAAAAAGTAAAGTCTATACATTGTAAGAAGTTCCATGGAAGAAAAAGAAGTGCTATTGTAACAGGGTGAAATTGCTCCAGGTCAGTCAGGACAGGGCTCCCTGTATAACAAGGGCTGCAGGCATTTGTATCATTATTTATTTGACCAAATAACTCAATCCTAAGTGTGCTTGTTTCCCTCATATTAAATAAAATTAATCACAAAGTAATGTCACCCATTCATCAGTCACTGATCTAAGAACTATCAGTCTGTTAAAAAATTTAAATCAAGTTTTGTGATTATTTTTGCCTGAATCAATATTTCTTGCTGTATTTTTAACTTCAGCATCTAGGACAATTTTATTTAAATAAAAGTGTTTTTCCTTAGACATTAGAACTTGGACTGCTTGTGATTTGATGATGAATCTTAAAATTAATGTAATAATGGAGTACTGCATTCGTGTTAGTTTGTTCTCTGTTACTGTAACACAGTATCCAAGGCTGGCTACTTTTTGAATGAAAGTTTAATTAGCCACAGTTCTGAGGCACAGTCCAGCATTAGGTTGGCTCTGGCAGCTTCATGGTAGATGACATCACAACAGTGGCGTACATAGAAGGGACCAGAGGTCCCACAGAAAGACAAGGAGACAAAAGCATCAGACTCAAGCTCTCATAACAAGTCTCATGAGAGCTTACATAGAGATATAAAGGCAGCTCCTACAGGGACCCACAAACCTTTTATCACTCCCAACACACAATGTCTGAATGTCTGAATGTCTATGTCTGAATCATAGAAACACTTAATCTGCTGGGCATGGGTGGCGCACACCTTTAATCCCAGCACACGGGAGGCAGAGGCAGGCAGATCTCTGTGAGTTCGAGGCCAGCCTGGTCTACAGATTGAGTACCAGGATAGGCTCCAAAGCTACACAGAGAAACCCTGTCTTGAAAAACCAAAAAGAAAAAAAAAAAAAGAAACAATCTGTTAATACTATCCCCCAGTTAGAACTGCTAACATCTACCACACAGTTTGTTCAGACTTAATCTGGTGCATTTAAAGATTGATTTAAACCAGTTGCTTCAGTCATGATCCCACCCAAGAGATGGAGTAAGAGTGGGCCCAACGCATGACAGGCAGTCACACTGGCCTTGCTCCAACCATCTGTGAAATCATTTAAAAAAGTAAATTGATTTAACTTGACAAATACTCAACCTCAACTGAACTTATTTGGATCTTTATGAAAAGGGTCCTGCCCCAAAGGACGTGGTCTTATATTTATGAGAACAAAACAATTCCATTAGTACCATGACATAGGATAGAACTAGGTTTGAGGAAACAGCTAAGAATTGCCATTGTTCAAATGACACATAAAACACATAAAGATTGGGGCTGGAGGGACAGCTCAGCAAGTAAGGGCCTTTGCTGCTTAGTCAGGAGGACCAGTGTTTAATATCAGTACCACATCCTGTGCCTCATAACTGCCTGTAATTCCAGCTCCAAGGACCCAATGTCCTCTTCTAGCCTCTGAGGGACCTGCTTTCATGTGTGTGCACACGCGCGCACACACACACACACACACACACACACACACCAGCAAAGTAAAATCTTCAAAATGAATAATTAAAAAAATAGAAAATAAAACCAGAAAACATAAAAAACTGAGAAAATCCAAGAGAGCTCTGTGTAAGAACTGGTGAGCAAAACAGTCTTATAAAGTCAGTAACATTTCAATATGCAAAGATAGATACATGGTTCTCTCAGAGAAGCTCACTGTGGGTAACAAAACAGACAGAAAAGTGTGGGTGAACCTTAGTCACTTGGAACTGAACTTGTAATACAACAAACATGTCTGGACGGCTGCTCTGCAAGACCTGAACAATGTCACCCACTGACATGCCAACATGGATGGGGTAACCTCACAGGGCCCTAGGGCCCCATCTTTGGATGAAGAGCTGTAAGCAATTGGTGACTGCTGAGAGGGAGAGGCAGGCTTCCCCAGGGAAGAAAACCCAAGTGGTTTTCCAAAACTAAGTTGCCAACCTGAAAACATATACATACAAGTAACAATAAATGGACCCAGCAGGTCACATCATATGATTATATGTAAACACACACACACACACACACACAAACACACACACACACACACACACACACACACACACACACACTTGTGTGTGAGACAAAAGCAAGCAAAAAGAATTTTTTTCTAAACTTTCTTCTCCCATAGTCAATATCCCATCTTCTTCGTGCCATCACATTTAGAAGTTGTTATTTGATTTCTTCTCTGACTGATTTCCTGCAACAGTGGAAGAAAGGACAAAGCTTTTGTGCAACGCCTGACATATAGATGCTCAAATATTTGTCCCACTAGTGAATACATGAATGAATCCATGTCCCGACCTCCTTTTCCTTCCAACCTCCTTCTTTGGCTATGAGAAGATAGTAGCTCAGGTCTCAGAATCTAGGGAGTGATTTAGAAGTCAGTTAAAAGCAGGACCTTCTGAGCTCCTGGTCCCCAGAAAGGGCCTAGTTTGTCCCTTTTGGATTATGGTAAGAGAGGATTACGCTCTTGTTCCAGAAGCACTTTTGGGTGAAGCTGAGAAAGTGGGCACCTTTTCTTGCCACTGCCTGTGGCTATAAGTTAAGGATGCAATTGCTAGAGCAGTTGTCCTGGGTTGTACTCCCTCAGTTGATAATGAAGTAGACCTTTTCCTGGGGCTGCTGTTTGTTTGTTTGTTTGTTTGTTTTCTCACCCAGAAGGGCATTCAGCTTAGTATTATGGCCTTCATGTGTTTGACAAAATAAGCCTACCATGTCACACTGTCCTAGAAGAACAGACAAAAGTTCCAGACAGGAGTCTATGTTGGGTTTGCGCATGTGTGTATATACATATGTGGGTGTGTGAGCTTGACACAAGCTCCAGTCATCTGGGAAGAGGGAACCTCAGTTGAGAAATTGCCTCTGACAGGGTGGCCTATGGGTGTGTCTGTATGTCTTCTTGACTGATGATTAATGGGGGAGAACCCAGCTTCCTGTGGGCAGTGCTACCCCTCCTTGTTCATGTGGTCTTGGGTTCTATAAGAAAGAAAACTGAGCAAAGCATGGAAAGCAAGCAAGTAAGCAGCACTCCTCCATGGTCAGCATCAGTTCCTGCCTCCACATTCCTGCTCCCTGACTTCCTTCAGTGATGGAAAGTACAAGCCAAATAAACCTTTTCCTTCCCAAGTTGATTTGGCTCAAAGTGCTTATCACAGCAATAGAAAGTAAACTAAGCCCAAAGGCATTTAAAAGCTATTGTTTTCTTAAGATAGTGTAGGCAAAATTTTTACATTTGTTTTTAGTTTTCCACTACACTGCTTTTTTTCCTTCCCATATCCAATCAGATCCCAAGCAGAATGAATCTGGAGAATGTAAACTTTGGTGAGGGATGTCCCTAGCCTGATACTTACATTATAGTCCCTATCCTGCTAACATGATACTCAAGGCTCACAATATGCCCTCTTGCCTGAGAGATTACCAGCAGGGCTTGCTTATTCCTGAATTCCCTTTGTTGACTACCCCGGGGGATCCAAGGTGATACTGTGTCAGGTTTCTCTAGTCTGAGGGCCATTCCAAAACAATTGGAGCAAAAGATGCCCCCTCACATTATCCCTTGGCATGCATTATTGGTATCTGCGGAGATTTTTACACCTTGTTAGGAGATGGAATTTCAGAAGGGCACCACACTGCTCTAAGTCGTCATAATAATCACCCAAACTGACAAGACAGTCAAGTTTCAACTTCAATTTGGCTAACAGTCAAGGAAGATAACATGGTGTGAACAACTCCTCTGCATAAAGCTGTAATTGTTTTGTTATAGCCACACATTACCCTTCTTGCTAAGAAAGTAATCTATAACAAGACAGCCTGTTGAGCCTGCTCAATGAGAAAACAAAGCTTCATTAAAAGATCCATCTTTGCAAGAAGGAAATTACGTGTGTGTGTGTGTGTGTGTGTGTGTGTGTGTGTGTGTGTGTGTGTGTGTGTGTGCCCCTTCTTTCCTCACTCTGATGATTCTGGGATAAATGTTTCAAGCATACTTTTGTAATTATTTACAAGCCTCATAACAAGCATGCTGGGCTTTCTCACACATCCCACACCACAGTATTTAAATACTCATGTCAGTAGGAAACACAGCAGAAAATGGTTGAACAGATATTTTGGAAACTAGAGCCTAAAATCAGAACCATTGCCAGGGAAAGAATGCAAATCCATGCTCCAGATTTCCTCTTGTTTAGTCTATAGGACATCTAGTGGTGACTGGAGCACTAGCAGCAGCAGCCTCTTGCTCTTGTGATCCTTTCTATCCCCAGTTCCTTTAATGCCAACTTTTTTTTTTCTTTTTTTTTTTTTTTAATTTCATGCCCAGATAACAGAAAACTGACCATCTGCTCCAACTGCAAAATGTTTTGTGAAAATCAAGCCTAAGCTGATGTTTGGATGTAAGTACTCAAAAGGCGTGGCTATAAACTAAGTGGGAAGATTTCAAAAGAAATGCAAGCATAAACTCTGCATCATCACAAACTCAACAAGCATCATGTTTCGGTGGCCCTCTGCCCTCAGAGACAGCTGCTCTTCTCTGGATGTGTTGAAGGGTTCACAAGTCGTTCTCTTTCAGAAATCATTCTCTGAGTTCTGTTTGCAAAATTTCCTATTCCTACCTGGGCAGAATTATTAGTATAAATTGATAAATGCACTTTATATAACAATTACCAGTTATTTAAACTTTGCCCCCAATTATGCATGAGTATGCACTTCCAACTTGAAGTAGGCAGACTAGTGTAGAAATTTTACAAAATAGATAACATGCTACCACCCACAATATCTAAAGGGCAGAAATTAAATTTCTCTATATAAATTTCAAGAGTTTGGGCTCCCAAATCAATTCCAAAGATCAATATAATTGCATACTTTTTAATAGCTTTTCCAACTTATATTTAAAATGATTACGAACACAAACTCATTTGATGCAGCTATTAGTAGTTTAATTAGGCAATAATGAGCAAAATGCCGTGAGTTAGCATGGAGCTGGCACGACAGGATATGCTGCAGCATGAAGCACGGTTGAGTGTTAAAAATGTAATCTTCATGTGCGAATATGCATGGGCATACTGTGTTAATTATTGTGGAAGGGTTCTTTCTACTTCTGAACACGAACAAGTGGGGGACTGAAACAAACGATGTTTTGCAGCTGTTCGTGGATTACTTTGATGTGCCTGTAAACCATGAAAGTTACAGAGTATGTTAGTATGTGCATGTACTACATACAGAAAATCCATGTAGATGACATAATTTGTGACTCGAATGCTGTAAATAAGCAAGACGGAGGAAACTTTTGGTCATTCAGTTGCAATGTAAGGCAAAATGTCTACCCTTTAGTTACCAATGTTGGCTTTTCAATTTCTGTTTCTTCATGGTTAGAGAAGAGAGACACGTAATTTGGTATTAGCCCTTATGGTTAAATTATGACGTTGGATTACAACAGGAGGGATAAGTTTGTGCACTGCTAAATTAGAATGCAAATACAATTGGTTGCAGGTGAGCAGACATGAAGAGCAGAGATGGGCCGGCCCAGTTTTACTTACTCAGTTGCTCTTAGAATCTGGCCAGCCTTCCTCTGGGGTGGGTGCTATTACATGTGTTACCTGCTGCTCCCCCCTCCTCCACTGTGTTAGGTACTTCTCAGTTGCTGAGCTAAAACACCATGACCAAGGCAACTTACAGAAGGAGGCCTTAATTTGGCTTATGTTTCCAGAGGGACAAGAGTCCCTCCTGGTGGGGAGACATGGCAGCACAACTGTAGGAGCAGGAAGCTGAGTCTCATACCTTTAATGGCAAGCAGGAACCAGAGAGACCTCACTATCATGGATGTATTTCCTCTAGCAAGGTTGTACCACTCAAACCTCCCCAAATATTGCCACCTGCTGGGGATCAAGTGTTCAAATTCCAAGGCCATGGGGGGCACTTCTCATTATAACTACCACGCTCACCTTCACATGTTGACACCTTAAACCCCGAATGTGGCCTTATTTGGAGATGGGCCTTTGAAGTGCTTAATTAACCTTAAATGGGGCTATAGAGATGAGGCCCTACAAGACTGGTGTTCTCCTAAGGAGAGAAAGAAAGCCAGAGACACTTGCACAGAGAATGGTCACGTGAAGACAAGGGGAGAAGGCTGAGGTCTGCAACACCAGGAGAAAGGCCTCAGGGGAAGCTCTCTCCACTGGAACAGACATCTTCCAATTCCAGACTCTACAACTACAAGAAAAATGCACCTATTTTGCTGTTGAAGGCACTGTTAGTCGCCTGTGGAATTCTGTTTTGACAGCTTCCCTGCAGTCTGCCAAGGAGCTGACTACAGATAGCCTGAAATATAGTGTTGACCTGGAAGAAAACCATAGAGTCAGTGGGAGAGGGGAAACCCACTTTTTTCCAATAGAGTGACGTCGGGTGTGCCAGCCCCACTCCAAGGCAGGCCTCATGCTCCAGAGTAGTTGGCCAACACAAAACAGGTTCTGTGTTTTCTTTTAATGTGGTACTTTTGTTTTTTTTTTTTAAATAGAGAAAACATAATGCTGGGTGGGGGGATGGGAAGGATCTGAGTGGAGTTGGGGGAAGGGAAAGAATAGGATCAAAATATATTGTATGAAAAACTTAAAACCCAAAATCTCTATTTTTTTCATTAAAAAAATGAGGAAAAAGAAAACCATAGAGTAAACATATTTCATAAATCAATGAGCAATATCCCTCCCCATACCTTTGCCTTTTCTCTCCATATTCAATGGTGATTTGGAGGCACTTTTTATCCACAAAAGCACAGTAAAGTCAATAAACTTAACCTCTCATAATCCAACTTGTATGACTTCATTGGCCTTACGTTTTATTTTCTTCCTCAATACACACGCCCTCATCTCATTCCAGGCATACGGGACTTAGCGTTCCAGCTCCAACACACTTCCATGCCTCTGGACCTACTGTTTCTATATAACCTAGAATGCCTCTCTTTCAAGTGCTCATAAATTATTAATTTTTACCTCATTTTTCCCCTCAAGGCACCTCCCCTTAGCCTACAGAGTTATGTCATTGAGTTTTATTTCCTTTTGTAGATGTTCTGAAAGTGGTGGAATTGAATATAGCCACTATTAAGTGTTATGTTATCTGGCATACGACTTGAGTCTCATTGCATATCAAGAATTCCAAAGCTGGATGGCTTCTCTTTTTTCTTTTTCTTTTCTTTTTAAGAGAAATTTTAATTTCTTCAATATTTTTATCAGGAGTGACTGAAATAAAAATATAATTGAGCCCTATCATGTTCATCGTCATGGAAACAGGTTTAATAGAAAACTGGTCAGATAACTGTTATTACTTCCCCCTTTCAATCAGGGAACACTTGCATTAATAAGAGAAACAAGTCCACAGAATCTCTTCAGAATGGTCAAAATATGCTAATATTAGATGATATTTCATGATCTTCTTGATTTCATCATACAAGACAGGCATGTAGTCCCACCCACACCGATGAGAACACTGGATTATCCACTCTTGGAAAAAAACCTTCTACGAGCAGTCTTCCTCCAGCAGTCAAATGCGCCTGTATGCATATCAAGTGATGGTGAACTTTGTGGGAGGGTTAGGAAGTCAAGTCAGCAAGATCAGTGACAGATCGTGCAGTCATCCAGCGGATGAGGCTGTATTTTGGATCCTGAAGCATTCCCTTTGCACTATCATGGACACCAAAGTAGGCAGCATTGAGGATGGTAATTCCCTGCATGATACATTAAAGCCTGGACATAGGACTTGATCCCATCAGATTTTTAGACCTTAGCCAGGCAGTCAACAGAGCCTTTGAATTCCCTGTCAGCTACAGCTTTGCCCACATCAGCTGTTAGACGTGTTTGGGCAAAATTAAGGGGGTCCATAAAACATGAAGATGTGGCCCCAGCGGCAGCAGCACCCGATGCCAGGCTCCTGCAAAGCAGTGCCCAAACTGGGCCTTCTGCTGCATAGCGCCCAGGAAAATCCACTTGTGTTTCTCTCTGAAGACTAAGTTGACAGCATGGGTGGGGAAGTGTCTGGTGATATTAGCCAAGTTACCACACCAGGACAGGGCTCTCCACACATTGTCTATGAACCACAATCTACAATGTCCTTGCATTGGTTACCGGCTATGATCTGTTTACCCACATGCTGCAGCTGCAGTTTGATCTGTTGGATGGGGCTACTACAGCCCTGAAGATGCTACAGCCCTTCTGCTTGCTGTCAAGTCATTGGGAAGGACACAAGACATCTGTTGTTGAAAGAAAAGGAAGGAGTGAGAGAGTGTGGGAGAGGGTGGGGCTGACAGCTGGCTCTGGGACTATTGTTTTCCTTTTGAAATGATTCAGGATCATAGCAGATTTGTTGCTGTATTTAACATGTCAAGCCCTGAGCATAGGAAGAAGCAGGCAGACAAATACATGCACTTTGTAAAATAATTGTGTCTTGGGAATGTCCTGTAACTGCAAACTTCAATATTCTTGAGTCTACTGTGAAGGAGCATTATTCTGCTTAGTGAAACAAAAATTTTCCCTTATTCAAATACCCAACAATAGAGGTGAACTTACGGCATGAGACTCAATGCCCAGATTTCTTATAATAAGCTCTCCCAAATTGAAAACATTCTTTGAAATATTTCTAGAAGTAAAAACTTATCATATAGAGTAATCCTCATGAGAACAATCAATAGGATTTTAAAAACATTGGGATAATTGTGAAAGTTAAATTTCAAATAATCTTTAATTAGAGACAATTAAAGATTTAGCATGCATCCTTGAATACTAGAGACTCACACACAGTTTCTACTTTAGGAAAATATTTCAGTCTTGATTAGCTGTCTTTACTAAAAATAATAACCTTTGGGCTGGGGAGATGGCTTCATGTGCAAAGTGCATGCCATGCAAATATGGAGACCCCAGTCTGGATTTGCATCTCCAGGACACATGTAAAAAAGCCCAGCATAGATGCATACATCCGTTACCTCAGTGTGGGGAGGCAGAGACAGGAGGATGCCTGTGGCTCACTGGCCACCTAGGCTAACAAAACCAGTGAGTTCCAGCTTCAGTGAGGGGCCCAGAAAGTAGAGTGGAGAGTGGTTGAGGAAAAGGCCTGATGTTGATGTTGATGTGTGGCTTACACACACACACACACACACACACACGTGCAAACACACACACAGTCACACAGAGTCACACACAAATACACATATACATACATATACATATAAATACACACACAGTCACACACATACACACATACACATACACATACATGCACATAAAAATACATACACATGTACATATACATACACATACACTCGAACATACATACTTACACACATACATATATACATACACACACTCACACACATACACACAGGCAATATACACATATTCATACACACACTCACACGTACATACTTACACACACATGCATAATACACACATTTACATACACATACATATATACATGCACACATATTCATATCTCCTGTAAGAAGACATACATTCTCACAAAAATTAATAACATTTATTTTCTAGCATAAGTAAAGAAATAAATATATGATACATGAGATTTTGTCAGCATTGCACATAGCACATAAATATAACATGAAGATATCAGAATATTTCCTATCAGTTATCCAACCTTTACTTCATATTATACTATTGTTTTATTGCATGCACTACTGAAATTATGTCAATATTTTTCAAATGTGTAAGTCTTATTGTTAGCTTACTGAAAACAATTAACTTTATAAAACGTACAGGGAAACACCATGGTCATATTTAAAAGCAGCTATATGGGTCAAAGCAGAACATAGAATTGTAATGAACAAAGTCAGAGTACCCACTACAGGTGTCACAGGGCACACCACACAGGTGCCTGTTGTCAGTGTCTGTCACAGGGCACACTACAGAAGTACATGTCATCTGTGTCACATGGCACAATAAAGAGATGTGTGTTGTTGGTCTTACTGGAACTCGCAAGGTCAGTTCCTTTTTTTTTTTTCTATAACTTGTTTTATTCATATACTCACAATAGCCACCAAAATGGCTAACATGAGTAATATTCCACTAAAAATAAATTATCATTTTCTAAACAAAGTGAACATGGTCTTATAAAGCATACTTTTACAAAGAAATCACCAAAATCTATATAAGTTACATGGCAGACTCCCCCTCTAAATATTCTTTTCTTTTTAAGTGAAACTATCCTTTGATACCTATCAGAGAACTTCAGGTGTGTGATTTCTAATAGAATGTTATAAGATTGAGAATCTTCCTCATTATCTCCCCATCATACTCTTCTCTGCACACAAGGGCCCATGAAGCCAGGAGGCAGACACCATAGCTGCAGAGGTCACAGAGGGGGCGCAGCAGGGTTTAATACTTAAGCTGGTAGTCGACACGATATACCCTCAGAATCACCCTGAACAGCTCAGGGACATCATGGTAACATACCACAGACCTTCATTTTTCTATGCTTTTCACAAGGTCAGTTCCTAAGTGTTGATTTACTACATTGGGCGTTGTGTTACTGGAAGATCCCCTCACTCCACAAAACACTCAGAACTGCTGCTTCTGACTCGGTCTTGCATCTCAGAACCGAGAACTCTTGGGCCACAGTGCATCAATAATTCGGAATTGTCCAGAGACTGTTTTGGTGATGGATTTGTGTTTGGCCATAAGATTTCATTGTAAAGGTGTCACAGGAGGACAGGACTTAACCCACTTGTTAGAATAAGCTGGGCAAGCTTTGCCTTGCAGTTTGGTTAAAGAACAGCTAAGCTATCCTCTTTCTTTAATATTGTATATAGTGTTGTTTCCACAGCCAGGGAGTTATGACAGCTCCTCCCTGATACCTTGTCTTGACACAGGTGAAGTTTTGAACCTGATGGATGCAAATGGTGAGTTTACACAGGAGGAAAATAATCTATGTGATCTGTCTTGTTGTAGGAGAAAGTCTGCACTGTTTGTGTCAAAACCACAATCCATGCTTAGTCCTTAGGCTGGTGATGTATTTTTAAGTCAATCCTTCAAAAACACTTCTTTCCTGAAGATGTGACTTCTGAACTCTTTTCCAGGGCACCTTGGAATGAATAATACAGCAAACAAGAATTATAAGAACTAAGGAATAGGTAAACATAGATGCACAGTGAGGGATACATTATATATTTAGATACTTTAAAAGGCACATGTGTCATTCCTGTACATACATGTACATCTTCATAAATGTATCCAGTAAAAAATGTGTGTGTATACACATATGTGCATACAAGTGAGGTCAGCTAGCCTTGAGTGTTGGAAGTGATGAGCATGATACTACACACCTGATTTCCAATACCCTGCTTTCCATTTATAAACAAGGTCACTCTACATAAGTAACCTCAAGGTCTGAGCTCCAGTTTAGTGCTACGTGAAATTAGAATTGTGGTATTTATCCCAAATGCATTCTTTGTTAGTATTATAAGAATTAAATGGGATTTTATCTGTGAAAAGTTTAAGTATGAAGCACATATTCATTGTTAAGTATTGTTTGTTGACTCATTTATAGGTAAATATAAAGTGTCATCTTGAAAATCCATATAGGACAAGGTCCTCATCAATTCTCCTGCAAACACCTTATTCCAAACAATGGTGGACACTGAGAGGAGCAGTTGGGGAAACAGAGACTTCAATGCAGTGTAATGTTACTAAATTCACACTGCTCTAATGAAATACGGAAAACAAGTGCACAGCTCAGCATGGAGAAAGGAGAACTGGAGGAAAGGCTGTCTGTGCTCTGAGAGTGAGATGGTGTAGCAGGAGTGGACAGTAGCATCATAGGCCCAGGAAGACCGAGGTTATGTAAGCATCAACAATCATCATCTCATTTGTTTGAGGTAAGGAGAGTCATGGAGCGGCCTGGAAGGAACTGCCACTCCTTAGGTCTTAGAGGATCCCTGCAGCTCCTGAGAAGAGTGGGGACCATGGAAGGTTGCAAGCTGCAGAGTTGCTGGAGCAAACTTGTCTTTTCCAACGACTCCTCTAACACTTCGTTGATAAGTTTAAGGAGGAAAAGAAACGGAAGAAATGAGTCATCATACAGTAGGTCCAGAGACTTGGCCATGGCTCCTTTAACACTGGGGCTGGATAATTCTTTTGGGAGAGGAACTGGGAGAGCTATTTTATGTACTATGGATGGTTCTCTCTCTACCCCTGGCATCTACTCAGTGCCCATAAGTTTTACTCGCCCTCTGTCACCTAATGTGAAAATTAAACGCCTCACGGGGTGGGAGACACAATTGTCCTGGTAGAGCATCTCAAGTCTGAAGTCACAATGTCACTCTAGTGGATAACTGGCACCAAGACTGAAGAATTAACAGACTCTAGAAGGGTGTGGGAAGTAAAACCTACAGTTCTTAATGACTGATTTGTTGGGACAAGGAGAATGAGAGAGGAGTTTGAGAAGACACATCATAGATCCTTGGCTTTGTTGATTGAGTGGACAGTTAGGACTCCAGCTGAGATAGCTAATGAACAAACACGGACATCAAAGTGAATGTGGCAGCATTCACTTTGTCCAGCAAAGTGGCATCCTTCCCTATGTCCAGCACTGGTAGCCTTGACACTATCAAAACTTTATAAATCTCTTTCATTACCTGGGGCAGAAGGCAGAAAGTTACTGGGAAAGAATGAATGAGTAGAATAGTTTAATACATAAGGAAATACTAGAGAACTAATGAACAAGACATACTTACATAAACTTTCCCATTTAAGCAGTGGGTTAGTTGCCTTAGGGAGAGCATTTTCTGGAATGAAGTGGAGAAAATGAAACAGCAGTGTGCTGAATGTAAATTCAAGCTATAGTAATAGACCATAGTTTTGCTTTTATGCGTTTAGCGGGGAAGAAGAAAGGGGGATTGTAGAGACCTTGAGAGTTGTACTTTTCTCAAGAGGTAAGGATTTTAAACTTGTTTGGGCATTAAAACTTAAAAAGCAAATGGTAGGAAAAAATGAAGAATGCCAAGAATTATGAGTTTACTAGAAAGTGTTGGTGAAATAAAAGCCCACAAATGACATTGTTTTTGGAGTAGAAGAGAGGCACATCTTTGGGGCCCAGAGAGGAAAAAACAAGGAGACATGCATTAATATTGTGTGTAAACTTGTATTTAGGTGTCCTGGAAGCTAATCAGAGACTTATTTTGTAATGAAAATGGGGTTTGATCATCTAAGAGTGTAAGAATGATAGAAGTTATGTCAAGAGGAATAATAATTATTTCTAGTTATTAGAAGCCTAGGAAGTGAATATAAGTATATTGTTACATTTACTGTTGCTATAACAAAATGCCTAAGGATGTTTTGATTCTTGGTAAAGAAAAGATGTCTATCTTGTGATGAAGAATGTACTGTGTAAGTTCATCTTATTGATTATTGAATAAAGTACTTATTTGGCCAGTGATACATCAAGTTAGACAGGACTAGGAGTTAAAGAGGATTCTGGGAAATGTAGTAGAAAAGTGGTGATCCAGGCAGGAAGTGACATAGCAAGAAGACTCATATTTAAGCAAAGGAAACAGGAAGTATCCCTTTTTTCCCCTTCGCATCCTCCAGCGGCAGGATGTGAGCCATGGGCAAGAGAAAGTGCCAGCAGAAGGCATCCTCTATAAGTCTTATAAAATAAATAGATTTATGATAATTAAGACTGAGCAAGCAGATGAGACTCCTAGTCATTGGCCAAGCAGCATTGTACCTAATACAAGTCTCTCTGTGTATTCATTTGGGCCCTAACTAGGGTGAGCAACTGACGTAAAGCACACATGTGTCAGTGGGGCTCTGGCGGCTTTTGGTAGAAAGATTTATCGTAACAATCTTGTTCATGTTCTTGTGGCAGCAGGGTCCAAAAAACGTTCACTGGCTCTTGGGTTATCTGTGGCACAACTTGTCATAGAAACAGAAGGGGAACCAACCACATGCACAGAGGGCCAGCTACATGGGATGGTCTTGCTTTACAGCAACTTCCTCTCATGAGAACCCACTTAATGCAAGAGACCAGCATTAATTGCTTCTGAGGATAATGTTCCCACGATAGTCATCTTGCATTTGGCGCTTCCTCTTAATCATTCTGGCAGCTCCCCATGTTGCCATTCTAAGGATCAAGCCTTGCTGGCCAGCATGTGAGCTCCGAGTGACAAATTATTTGCAAGTTCTAGAAAATGTCGGTATGCATTCAGCTTTCCAATATAGATGTGATTGAAAGTACTGGAACACAATAAGGTGACTGTGTTCAGAAACATTTCCTTAGATGGTTAGTCATGGGATTCCAGGTGCAGGACAAGTAACACAGTCCACTTTGATTACATATTTGTTGACTGTAGGAATCTGGACAATTTGTTAACGATATTAACATGGAACAAATGTTTAACATGGTGACTGGCACCTAGAGAATACTCAACAAATGTTTGTTTCTTCACCTTCTGGAAGTAGAAGGTAGAGAGGCCAATGCTAACCTTACACAAGCAATGCATTAGTCTCTCCATTTGTAAAATAGGCAGAGTAACAGCCCAAATCTCAAAAGGTAATTGTATGTTGGTGTACAATAGACACTATGAAATTTAAGCCACAGCTGCAGTCCATATTAGAAGGTGGATTTCATGCTCTTAATTATAAGACAGCTTAATAAGACCCATGAGTAAAGACATGTGTTTTTAGTGTGTGTTTGTGTAGGTAGGAGTATGTGCAGATACAGGTCCAAAGCTGAGGCCAGTCACATTTGCACCTTATTCATTGAGTCAGGGTCTCTTTTTTTTAAAATTTTTATTTTATTTTATTAGTTCAAATTAGAAACAAGCTTGCTTCAGATGTCAATCCCTTCTCCCTCTCCCTCCCCTCCCCCCCAACATCCCACCTGCCCCTAGCCATCCCCCCGTCCACTACCCAGGCAGGGTAAGGCCCTCAAAAGGGGCTCCCCAAAGTCTACCATATCATCCTGGGCCAGGCCTAGGCCCTTCCACATGTGTCCAGGTCAAGAGAGCATCCCTTCATATGGGATGGGCTCTCAAAATCCCTTCTTTTTTTTAAAGAGCTTACATATTTAATACAAATTTAATACAAATTTAATACAAATGTACAAATGGAAAAAAATTAAGTTCAACATTTCTAGAACAATATGGCTGTTACTTTTTGTACAATGCTAACTGAACACAGTAAAATGGGATACTTTTTTCCAAAGTTGACAGCACAGCTAAAGTTTCCAAAAATTCAAATTATATATATATATATATATATATATATATATATATATATATATATATATATAGACCATTAATGGCAGTATGTTATGCATCAAGAGCAGCAACACCTTTTCCAGGTTCTGCAGTCATTTGAACAAAATTGTAGAGACATCCAACAATCTCCATTAAAAAAAAAAGTAAAACACAAAATCCCAGAAAAACAGCACAGTTCTGTTACCCTTATGGTACCTGGCACCAATTTTTTTTTAATTAGCTTCTCAATCATCATCTGGAATGAAACCATTCTGAGCAACATCATTAAAAACAGCTCTGATAAAGCATGGTCACTACTATGTATCATAAAGCAGGTCCACATATGAGTGAGTACATATCATGTTTGTCTTTTTGTGATTGGGTTACCTTGCTCAGAATGGTTTCTACAAGTTCCATCCATTTTCCTGCAAATTTCAACATTCCATTGGTTTTTTTTTTTTCTGCTGAGTACTACTCCATTGTGTAAATGGACCACATTTTCTCTATCCATTCTTCAGTTGAGGGACATCTAGGCTGCTTCCAGTTTCTGGCTATTACAAATAATGCTGCTATGAACATGGTTGAACAGATGTCCTTGTTATATGAATGTGCTTCTTTTGGATATATGCCTAGGAGTGGAATTGCTGGATCTTGTGGTAGACTCATTCCCATTTTCTTGAGGAGTCGCCATACTGATTTCCAAAGTGGCTGTACAAGTTGGCACTCCCACCAGCAATGGAGGAGTGTTCCTCTTTCTCCGCATCCTCTCCAGCATAAACTGTCATTGGTATTTTTGATATTAGCCATTCTGTCAGAAGTAAGATGGTATCTCAGAGTCGTTTTGATTTGCATTTCCCTGATGGCTAAGGATGTTGAACACTTTCTTATGTGTCTTTCAGCCATTTTAGATTCCTCTATTGAGAATTGTCTATTTAGTTCTGTACCCCACTTTTTAATTGGATTGTTTGGTGTTTTCAAGACTAGCTTCTTGAGTTCTTTGTATATTTTGGAGATGAGGCCTCTATCAGATGTGGGGTTGGTGAATATGTTTTCCCAATCTGTGGGCTGTCATTTTGTCTTGCTGACTATGTCCTTTGCCTTACAGAAGCTACTCAGTTTCAGAGGTCCCATTTATTAATTGTTGATCTCAGTGTCTGTGCTACTGGTGTTATGTTCAGGAAGTGGTATCCTGTACCAATTAATTCAAGGGTATTTCCCACTTTATCTTCTAGTAGGTTCAGTGTGGCTGGGTTTATGTTGAGGTCTTTGATCCATTTTGACTTAAGTTTTGTGCAGGGCGAAAGGCTTGGGTCGATGTGTAATCTTCTACATGTTTGCATCCAGTTATGCCAGCACCATTTGTTGAAGATGTTCTCTTTGTTCCAGCATATATATTTGGATTGTTTGTCAAAAATCAGGTGTTCGTAGGTGTGTGGGTTAATATCAGGGTTTTCAACTCTATTCCATTGGTTTACCTGTCTATTTTTGTGCCAATATCAAGCTGTTTTCAGGACTATAGCTCTGTAATAGAGCTTAAAGTTAGGGATGATGATGCCTCCAGAAGTTCCTTATTGTACAGGGTTGTTTTGGCTATCCTGGGTCTTTTGTTTCTCCATATAAAGTTGAAAATTGTTCTTTCAAGGTCAGTAAAGAAGTGTGTTGGGATTTTGATGGGCATTGCATTGAATCTGTAGATTGCTTTTGGCAAGATTGCCATTTTTACTATGTTGATCCTGCCTATCCAAGAGCATGGGAGATCTGTCCATTTTCTGGTATCTAAATTCTTTCTTTAGACACTCAAAATTCTTATGGTACAGGTCTTTCACTTTTTTGGTTAGTGGTACCCCAAGGTATTTTGTGTTATTTGTGGCAATTGTAAAGGTGATGCTTCTCTGATTTCTTTGTCCACGAATGTGTCATCCGTATATAGTAGGGCTACAGATTTTTTTGAGTTAATCTTGCATCCTGACACTTTGCTGAAGGTGTTTATCAGCTGTAGGAGTTCCCTGATTGAGTTTTTCGGGTCACTTATGTAGACTATCATATCATCTGCAAATAGTGAGAGTTTGACTTCTTCCTTTCCGATTTGTATTCCCTTGATCTCCTTTTGTTGTCTTATTGCCCTAGCTAGAACTTCAAGGACAATATTGAAGTGTTATGGAGAGAGTGAACAGCCTTGTCTTGTACCTGATTTTAGAGGAACTGCATTGAGTTTCTCTTCATTTAATTTGATGTTGGCTGTCGGCTTGCTGTATATTGCTTTTACTATGTTGAGGTATGTTCCTGTTATCCCTGATTTCTCCAGGACCTTTATCATGAAGGGATGTTGGATTTTGTCAAAGGCTTTTTCGGCATCTAGTGAGATGATCATGTGATTTTTTTTCCTCAGTCTGTTTATATGGTGGATTACATTGATGGATTTTCGTATGTTGAACCATCCTTGAATCCCTGGGATGAAGCCTACTTGGTTGGGATGGATGATTTCTCTGATGTGTTCTTGGATTCCATTTGCCAATATTTTATTGAGAATTTTTGCATCAAGGTTCATGAGGGATATTGGTCTGTAGTTCTCTTTTAGTTGTGTCTTTGTGTGGCTTGGGTATCAAGGTAATTGATACCCAAGAGTTTGGTAATGACACTTCTGCTTCTATTGTGTGAAACACTTTGAGGAGAATTGGTATTAGCTGTACTTTGAATTTCTGGTAAAATTCTGCACTGAAGCCATCTGGCCCTGGGTTTTTTTGGTTGGGAGACTTCTAATGACTGCTTCAATTTCATTAGAGGTTATAGGTCTATTTATGTTGCCTATCTGTTCTTGATTTAATTTTGGAAAGTGAAATCTGTCCAGAAAATTGTCCATTTCCTTTAGGTTTTCAAATTTTGAGGAATATAGGTTTTCAAAGTATGACCTGATGATTCTCTGGATTTCCTCGGTGTCTGTTGTTGTGTCCCCCTTTTCATTCCTGATTTTATAATTTGCATGTTCACTCTTTGTTGTTTGGGAAGTTTGGATAAAGGTTTGTCTATCTTGTTGGTTTTCTTGAAGAACCAACTCTTTGTTATATTGATTCTTTGTATTGTTCTCCTAGTTTCCATTTTATTGATTTCAGCCCTCAATTTGGTAATATCCTGGCGTCTGCTCCTCGGGGGGTGTATTGGCTTCTTTGTTTTCTAAAGCTTTCAGTTGTGCTGTTAATTCTCTAGTGTGATTATTCTCCTGTTTCTTCATGTGGGCATTTAGCACTATGAACTTTCCTCTTAGCACTGCTTCCAGAGTATCCCATTGGTTTGGATATGTTGTGTCTGCATTCTCATTGAATTCTAGGAAATCTTTAATTTCTTTTTTTATTTCTTCCTGGACCGATGCATTGCGAAATTGGGTGTTACTTAATTTCCATGAGTTTGTAGGTTTTCTGTAGTTCTTGTTGTTGTTGAATTCTAATTTTAAAGCATAGTGGTCTACACAAGGGGTTATTTCAAATTTTTTGTACTTGTTGAGGTTTGCTATGTTGCCAAGTATGTGGTGGATTTTAGAGAAGGTTCCATGTGGCGCTGAGAAGAAGGTAAATTGTTTTGTATTTGGGTGGAATGTTCTATGGATATCAGTTAAGTCCAATTGCGCCATAACTTCTATTAGTTTTTTTGTTTCTTTGTTAAGTTTCTGTCTGGTGTTCCTGTCCATTGGTGAGAGTGGGGTGTTGAAATCTCCCACTATAAGTGTGTGCATTTTTATGTGTGATTTGAGTTTTAGTAAAGTTTCTTTTACAAATGTGGTTGCCTTTAAATTTGGGGCACAAATGTTCAGAATTGAGACTTCATCCTGATGGATTTCTCCTGTGATGAGTAGGAAATGACCTTCTTCATCTCTTTTGACTGATTTTAGTTTAAAGTCCAATTTGTTGGATATTAGGATTGCTATCCCCACTTGTTTCTTGGGTCCATTTGATTGGAAGATCTTTCCCCAACCTTTAATTCTTAGGTACTGTCTCTCTTTGAGGTTAAGGTAAGTTTCTTGTATGCAGCAGAAGGAAGGATTCTGTCTTCTTATCCATTCTGCTAATCTGTGTCTTTTTATAGGTGAGTTAAGACCATTAATATTGATGGATATTAATGACCATTGATTATTGCTCATTCTTGTTTGTTTTTGATTTGGTGATGGTGGCGAGATTATGTGTGGGATTCTATCCCTTTTTTCTTTTGACTGTTGGTAAGTTGGGATTATCTATTGCCTATGTTTTTCTGGTTGTTCCAGGAAGTTAACTTCCCTGGGTTGCAGTTTACCTTCCAGTACTTTCTGTAGGGCTGGATTGGTGGATATATATTGCTTGAATCTGGTTGTATCATGGAATATCTTGTTTTCTCCATCTATAATGATTGAAAGCTTTGCTGGGTATAATGGTCTGGGCTGGCATCCTTGGTCTCTTCTTGTAGGTAGAATATCTATCCAGGAACTTCTGTCTTTCAGAGTTTCCAAGGAATAGTCAGGTGTGATTCTGATAGGTTTGCCTTTATAGGTTACTTGACCTTTTTCCTTTGCTGCTCTTAATACTTTCTCTTTGTTGTGTATGTTTGGTGTTTTAATTATTATGTGGCAAGGTGACCTTTTTTTTTTTTGGTTCAGTCTATTTGGTGTTCTGTAGGCTTCTTATATTTTCATTGTCATGTCTTTCTTTAGGTTGGGAAAGTTTTCTTCTATGATTTTGTTGAATATGTTTTCTGGGCTTTTGAGTTGTATTTCTTCACCTTCTTCTATACCTATTATTCTTAGGTTTGGTCTTTTCATGGTATCCCATATTTCCTGCATATTATGTGTTAGGGATTTGTTGGACTTAAGATTTTCTTTGGTTGATGAATCTAATTCCTAGTGTGTCTTCAACTCCTGAGATTCTCTCTTCCATCTCTTGTATTCTGTTGGTTATGCTTAAGTCTGTAGTTCCTGATTGTTTACCCAGCTTTTCTATTTCCAGCATTCCCTCAGATTGTGCTTTCTTTATTGTCTCTATTTCAGTGTTTAGGTCTTGAACTGTTTCTTGTAGTTTTTGGTTTGTTTTGTCTTCAATTTCTTTAAGGGATTTTCTCATGACCTCTTTGAGGTCCTCTTTGAGGTCCTCTATCATTTTCCTGAAGATGTTTTTAAGGTCATTCTCTTCTGGTTCATCTGCATCGTGATGTTGAGGTCTTACTGGTGTATGGTTCCTAGTCCGGTGGTGTCATATTGGGTTTTCTGTTGTTGGATGTGCTTTTACCTTGTCCTGTTCTCATTCTTTCTTCTGGTGGGTGTAGCATGTGTTTCGTGTTCTTCTGGTGGGTGTGGGACCACGGTTCCCTTCTGATAGATGCAAACAGATCCAATACTCTGATGTCTGTCCTCTTCTTGTGGACGGATGGTGTCACTGTTACCTGGGTGTCAGCAGTGTTTGGGCGTGCCGGGTTCCGCCAGGCCGACAGTTGGAGTCAGAGCTGTCACCGGGCCTCAGTGTGTCGGATCCGGCTCCCGAACTTGGTCCAGTACGCAGGTGGCTTGTGTCAGATGACTCTGAGCAGCGATGAAGAACCAGAACTGCAAATCAGGGTCTCTTAATCCATCCTAGAGCTCTGTTATATGGTAGCTTGCTTGGGGATCCACCTTCAAAGACTGAAGTCACAGGTGGGCAACCATCCCCACTGAGCATTTGTGTGTGTTTCCGTGATCTGAATGCTGGCCCTTAAGATTGCACAGCAAAGGCTTGAACACTGAGCCATCTCTTCAACTCACCAATGACATTCCTGAAACCAAGAAACTATCAAAAGTTGGAGATAATGAAAGCAACCTGTTTCATTTCAAAGTGATGGAAAATACAGTGACGACATCATAAGACCTTTAGGATAACCATGAGCAGGAGTGAAAGCTGCTCCTTGGGCAACAGACAAGGCTAACAGTAGGGCCTGGGAAAAGGCTGATCTCAGTTAGCTGGCTCAATGGCTAGAAAGTGATAGGAGGAAGGCCACACCCAAGCAGACCCAGTCAAGAAAAATTGAACCATAGAATTTTCTGCTTCTGTTGAGGAAGGCCACCAGATGGTGTTTCATTCATCAAGGAGGATACTGTCATCAGAAGATCGGAATGAGGACTACAGACTGTCTCTGGCAGGTCCTTATTTATTAACTATATTACCTAAATGTACCCAATCACCCTTATATTCTTCACCCAGCCTCATGGATAGTTGACTCTGGAGTCTAGAGGCTTCTTTCCACTTGCTTGATGGTGCCGGCATTGTCAAAAGCCACTTTGAAGGGAAGGGTCTGCCTAAGCTAACAGACTGAACCTCACCCACACTATGGAAGTGGACACTTGACTTCCATTCTAGAGGGAAGATGCCAGTGGAACATAGAACACTAGAAAGAGGGCCAGGAAGCCACAGAGTGAGGAAGCCACAGGGACAAAGATGGGGGAAAGCAGAGGACAAGCTATTAAGACTGTGCAGTGTCTTCCACAAGTATTGTCGTCACATGGCTCAGCCTACCCCTCCAATCATACCCATAAAAAGCTGTTTGTTACTAAGTTTCACTGTCTGGATTGGGGTATTTTCTGTATTCTACCCCCCAGAGAGTAGTAGGCAGTTCTACTAGAGAATACTTTTTAAAATTTATTGTTAATTGGGGGGCAATTATCAGTTGACAATGGACATCTTCTATGATAAAAAAAAATCACTTTATTGACTGTTGTGACAAGTCACAAAACCTTTCTCAGTTTCTTCCATGACTGAAGTCCCTGTTGAGATGCCTCTCTGATCTCTTCTGGCATTGGATTTCTTCTTGTAGAACATAGGCAATGACAAGGTCCCATTCATTCAATAGTTGCTAACGAAAATACATAGTGGTAAGTATTGACCAAACCAGCGCCAGCCTACAAAATCATTGCTAACAGATGCCATGGGGATGATATTGGAAAAAGATAGTCCAAAGCATTTCATCAATTGTGGGGGGATAAAAATAAACAATAAAAATACTTTTCTTACTGATTAAATGTCTGTCCTGAGGAGCTTCTGTTAGCCCTTCTGCAAGTGAAACTGAAGCTTTGGCTCCTCCCTCACAGTCTATGAAGTTACCACAACAAGGAAGGTCAGGAAGACAGGTTCACAAATCCCCACAGAATTTTCAAAGCCAAATGAGAAAGCATATTACCTAGAGAGGGTCAGGATTGGGAATTTCAGGTTCTCCTACTTTCCATATTTGTTGATAATCAACCCGTTTAATTTTCAAGACATACCTACATTTAGGATTGGTTAAAAAAAGTATCTTTAACTGTCTGAGTCTGTGGAGGGGTTCTTTCATTTGTCCTGTCTGCTTAATATCAGCTTGAACAGTGTCTGCCCATCTTCACTGCTCACAGATGCAAGCATGTTCACATGAGTACACTGACTAGCCACAGACACACTCCTGTTCACGTGAGTACACTGACTACCCACAGACACACTCCTGTTCACGTGAGTACACTGACTACCCACAGACACAGTCATGTTCACATGAGTACATTGACTACCCGCAGACACAGTCATGTTCATGTGAAAACATTAACTACCCACAGACACAATTCGTGTTCACATAAGTACAAGTACTCACAATTACTTTTCTTTTGAGTCCTCTAAAATGTGTATTCCCAATTATTTCATGGGTCTCAGAAAAGTTACTTTCTTTGCTTTTGTCTCCTCAGAAGCAAGGAAGTCATTTTCATTCCCACGTACAATAAATCAATCAACATTTATAGAACACCTATTCTGTTGTGGGCCTTAGGCTAGGCAATGTGGTGGATACAATGATGAATAAGATATGATCTCTGCCCTGGAGGCAAGGCAGGCTCTTAGACAAAAGGCACCAAACAGATGATTCAGGGCAGCATATGATAACTGGTAATGAGTGGCATGGGAAACCTTTCAGAGGAGGGAAGAGATCATTTGGCCTGGGGTGATTCTGTAGGACCTGGGGGACAGTGTAGAAAATGACCTGGCCCTTTGAGAATTGCCAGCTTGAGATAAGGAAGAGGAGAGCAGCAGAGGGAATGGAGAGAGGCTGTGCTGCTTTTCAACAGGGAGAAAGCAGCTGCTCGGTTCTCCATGCCAAGCAGGGTACAACAGACAGATGACCGTACTGGTAACAGCCTGAAGGAGAAATGCAAGGCTCATTTGCACCCTAGATGCAGCACTGTGGGCCTGGCCTTATGGCTTCAGAGAGAGCCACAGAGGCCTAGGGGTAGATCCCAGGAAGCCACCTTTAAACACAAGGGCAGAGGCCAGAATCATGAGGTAGAAAGAGCCTCAGAGTTTCATCACAGCAAATCATTCTTTACCTCTGCTTCAGGTCCTCACCTTTCAAATGAGATGTTTGAACGAAATTATCTCTGAAATTCCTTCTTTTTTTTTTAATTTTTGATGTGCCTGTGAAGAAACCCTGTTTTAATTTCTTCTATACCTTTGAAAGATAACACTAACTTGAAATTCTGGTTCATGCCATTTTGTTATTCTAAATAGCAATAAAAATGAAATACAGTATTTTTACATATGGCATGCATTAAACACCATGCAGTTTAATGGTTAATCTCAGAATTTGGGTTCAAATTCTAGTCTGCCTACTGTTATCTTTATGGTCTTCCTCCCTCCTTCCCTCCCTCCTTCCCTCCCTCCCTCCCTCCCTTCCTTCCTCCCTCCTTCCCTCCCTCTTTCCCTTCCCTTCTTCCTCCCTTCCCCATTCCACCCTTCCTTCCTTCCATTCTGTCTTTCTTCCTTTCTTTCTTATAGTGTAAGAACCCCTGGAAGCTCAGGCCTCCAGAATCTTTTCCCAGGACCTCGACCACCCCAATCACCATGAGGAAGTGGAAACTTGATGCAAACAGCAAGAGGCTTTAATGAAAGGTGGACATTTGTACAAAGGGCTCTCTCAGCATGCAGGTTAGAGAGCAGCCCCGTCCCCCAGGCACAGGCGTTTTTAAAGGCAAAAACCACAAGCTTAGGGAGGGGTGTGACCAGAGTCATGGGCTCCTAGGAGGCCCTTTGTCTTGAGGAGAGGGCTGGGAATCAGATGGCCTCCTGACCCACCAGTTGTAAAACCTGCAGACCTCAGGATATGCTTATCTTGCTTGAGCAAATGGTAGCTATCTCTTTGTTTCATAGGGACCCTTAATTGTTAATTATTGACACATTGGCCAGTGGAGCAATCTGTTTCCTCCATGAGCCCCTTGGGGAGGGTGGCCATCTGGGAATTCTTGGTACCCAGTTATCTTATGGCCTTGTAAGCTGGTAAATTCCAGGCCCTAAGTCATAGTAGTGGCCTTAGTTTCTGGGTTAGGCTGACCTACATTCAGTTTGGAGAGTTTCCTTTTCTGGGCTAAATTTCTTTGCTAATTTTTAAGTCTTTCAATAGCTCTCTTGTAGACCAGTCTTGTCTTAATAAGGATGAGACCTATATAGCTGAGGGTGACCATGAACTCCTTCTGGGATGAATTCCACCTCACTCAACTTGGCAGATTATTATTTTTTTAACCTTAGCTCTCTTTATGTGTAAAAAGCAGGTAGAAACAGCAGCTAAAATTATGATTTAGTCTAAGATCGTGTGTGAACATGCTTAGTCATGGGAAGTGCTCAGTAAGTGTTGGCCCATGCCTTTCTTCACGCTGAAAACTGATTCTGGAGAATTCAGAAACACATGAATTAATAATTCAGGCAATTACAAGCCTATAGGTATGGATGTGCATTCCAGGTGGACAAGGCGACAAAACCCGGGACGTGTGGAAATTTAAGGGAGAAAATAAGTCAGGGTTAAAGCAGGAAGGAGGGAAGAGCCTGGAGATAAATGATTGGAAACAGATGCCCATGAAAAGCAGAAGGTCTCACAAGCCCCAGAGCCACAGTAAACAGCACCTGGAAGCAGAGCCTGCAAAGTGATAAAATGATACAGTTCTGGACACCTGATTATTAGAAAGGTGTTAACCAATAAGGAGAATGAGGAGAAAAAGAGGGCTTGAGGGACAGAAATTTGATTGAAGATTTTTGAAAACGAGACATCTATATCACCAGGATCTGTCAGAGGATATGTTTGCCCAACAAGCTTTTGGAAAGGGAGGACTGCTGGGTGGGGGCGGGGGTGAAAGAGGAGGGTGGCCAGTGCCCCTTAGAGCCTGAAGTGGGATCAATTCAAGAGAAGGAAAACATTTCTAATGGGCTGACTCCCTGGGGATGAGATAGAAACCATTTACATCCCAACAGGACAAAGCCCAGCGTGCACACTGTGGGGTATTTCCACCAGCTGGAGGTGGGCAGATGAGGCTGTTTCTAGTTTGCAGTAAAGACACTGACAATTGCAGCAGCCTCTTTGTGGGGCTGTCACTGTCACTCAGAAGTAACATGTTGGATGAAATCAGTAACATTTGTGTAGTGCTGAGAATAGTACTTGGCATAAATGGAGTGTGACATCAATGTTTGCTAAATAAATGAATTTAGAAGATGCAAAGATATCTGGCAAATAAATCAGAAATCATTAGTTTTGCTTCAGGGGAGAGAAAACCCTCTTGTTGACTGGCAAGGCAATCACTTATAAAATCAAGCCAAGACAATTCTTTTGGAATGTCGACTGCTGTGATGTGACCTTACCAGTCTGAGGCTGGAGGTCACTTTGTGGACCATTAGGTAGCAAGGCGCAGTGAGAAGTTTCAGGAATAAAGCTATATAGAATTGTGGCCAGAGCCAAGATCCTTTCATCTTCAGTAAATCTTCACTCTGCATCTGCTAAGAGTGTCCAGGGGACCATGACCTTCTCCGTACCTGCTCAGTAGCTATCACTGGCCTGGAGAGGTCTGAGAAGGACCTTTCTCCACAGGAGCAGCTCCAGGGTCTCCCTCCTGCTCCCTGGTTTTAAAAATTGGTCTCTCATGCCTTCCAAGTTTCTTGCCCAAACAAAACGGAGACAGCTTTGCTCAGGGTTCCTTATCTTCACCTTACGAATCACATACAGAAGTTCCAGTGTCCTATGGGTGATTACATAGATTTGAGCTTATGATTTTGGATCTTTATCCCCAGACAGTCTTCTAAAGTTTCAGGATGTTTACTTGGCTGGATTTCAAGTTCAAGGTCCTTAGGAAGTCAGAGTGGTAGAACCCTGGTGGAAGGAAGCAGGGCTTCCAAGTTTCTTCCTCAAAACATCAACTAACTTTTTTTTTTCTTCCATTGCAAAGGTCACCACAGAACTGCTATTCCTCTTGTCGGTGTTTGGAATTAGTCTTTTACTTTCTGGGACCAACTGGAAAGTTGCATCCTTCTTCTGGTTGTTCCTAGCAACAGCCCCCCCCCCCTATATTTTGCATCAGTTCCAGATGCTGAAGAAGTCTTGTGTGAATCTCTGGCAGAGAGTTCTCCTGGAAGCCCCACAAACTCTGGGGTGTAGATTGGTTCTTAAAATGTGTGGTCTCCTTCCCCTTAGAAGTTTCTCTGGGTTGCAGATATTTGAATGGCACCGTGTTCATATGCCAGGGATTTCTTATGTCTTGAGCCTGTGCCTGTGTGTCTAGGATGACCGGAACTATTGCTATCATGGAATATGTTCCCTAAATATTTTCTGCATCTGGAAGCTAATGTGGCTTTGGTCATAGTGATGACTACTAACAGTTTGAAGTTTTCTACCTAAACTTTGTGTTTTTTTTTTTAAATTAAAGATATGCTGGGAAATTCTATTTTTTCTCCTCATGTTCAAATAGGGAGGCCTTTTGATAATGTTGGCTTCGTCCAACAATGCTAGAACTATAACGTCTTTCTGGATACACTTTAAAGAGAATGGTCATTATGTAGAAACACATGATTGTGATTCTGGGGCTGTGTGACACTAATTAGCAATGCCTCTCATACCTGTCATGATGCTGCCTCATACTTCAATGACTGGGTAAACGTCCTTTTTCCTCAGAGAGTGTTTCCTTCCTGAACTGCCAAACAGCTTCCTGCTCTGACTTTAATAATCTCTCAGTGTATAATGTAATTATAGAAACCATGCTACCTCATTTAGGTGAAAAGATGTTGACTGGCTACACACCTAGACAATCATTACCACAGTGAAGAGGTACATTTTCAGGGCCTGAGAGACAGCTGAGTGGGCAAGGTACTGATAACCTGAGTGTGATCCCTGGTATCCACATGGTAGAAGGAGACTTTATTCCTGCAAGTTGTCCTCTGCCATGAACCCCACATGATCATCCTTAGACTACTGATAGACTCTATCACTATGAACTAGGTTTATTTATTCTAAAGATTCATACAGCTATAAATGTACAGTGTAAACTCATGAATCTTCAATCAGACAGAGTCCTTCTTGGTTTGTTTTGATTGCTGAGATAGCATCTTCCTGCACAGCTCTGGCTGGCTTTGGTCTCACTATGTAGACTGGACTGGCCACAACCTCACAGAGATCCCTTTACCTCTCCTCCCCACTGCTGCCTGTGATGGAACACTGGTTGTCCACCTGGAAACTATGGACTATCCTGCATAGTATATACTTCACAGCATACGCAATACACAGGATATTGGCATGAAGTAGGTCATAGGCATAAACATAAACATTGCAACCATGTAAATTTTCTGGAAAAATCACTGGTGAGATCATGGCCTTGTAATGGGTTATTTTGCCATGAACAATCAATCTCATTTGGTGTTAGAGTCATCAGTCACCATGGCTTGAGATTTACTTTTGCTGTATATGGTAGCTTCCTGCTGTAGCCACAGCCCACAGGTCCCTGCAGGTCAGAAACTCCATCTACACACAGTATGTCCGCCCATCCCAATATTCTCATGCTTGAGGCAGACATTAGGAGTAGTCTGCCTTCTTCTAATGTGGTGGTTCTCAACCTTCGTAATGCTGTGGCCCTTTACACTTCCCCATGTTGTGGGGACCCCAAACCGTACAATTATTTTCATTGCTACTTCATAACTGTAACTTTGCTACTGTTACAAACCATAATGTAAATATCTGTGTTTTCCAATGGTCTTAGGTGACCCTGTGAAGGGTCATTCAACCCCAGAGGGATTGTGACCCACAGGTGGAGAACCACTGGAGTTGAAAACCTGAAGTCATTCTAGAGTCACTTTAGAGAAAATAGTTATTATGTAAAAATGTGTATTTTCTATGGTTCTGGGACTATACTGACAGACCAGTATCTAGGTCAACCTTCCTTCGAGAATCATCTTGCAAGTACCAAGAGAGACTTGGGAGTACTTAGTCCTATCTGGGTATCTTCCTCACACCTCCCCTCAAAGCTCAAGGTTCTATGTGCAAGAGGAGGTGGAAAACTTTTAAGAGCCAGAGGGGATGATTGACTCTAAGGAAACAGATTCTTTTAGACACAACAGGACTGAAGCACATATGGACTCAGAGACTGTAAGCATACCTGAACAGGCTTGGGCCAGATGGGATTCCAGCACTGACAGGGTCCCAGCTCTAACCATGAAGCAATTGATCCCCACTTGCATAGGGAAAATCTGTTCTCTCCAACAGAGCCTCATTGGGTATGCCAGTCACAATCTGCCCAGGAGCAGACAGGCCCGATGCCCAGGAGCAGGCAGGCCCCATGCCCAGGGGTAGCTGGCCAATACAAACAAACTCCATGTTCTTTTCTGTGGGCTTCTGTTTCAGTTTTGCTTTGTCTTGATTTGAGAAGGGGTGGAGGGACATCAACTATGCGCAGTACCTCAGATAGGTCTGGGGGCTTCTGAACCCCTTCTGACTCCATACTAAAATGTTGACTGCCTTGATCACGTGTGAGCAGCCACAGCTGCTGGGGGCTCATGAGTGCAGCAGCCCTATCACCTACAGAAGACATCGTTTTGCCCTGGTCTTCCCCAACCTCTGTTTGTACCTCTTTTGTGATGGTCCCAGAGCCTGGAAGAGGGGTGAGATAGATGTCTCATTAGTAAATTGTACACAGTTTTAATATTTATGTTGAGGACTATGACCCAGTTCATATCAGTACTGTGTATTCTGTACACAGTGCAGATGGAAATATATATTTTGCAGGTGGACACCCAGTTTTCCATAACAATTTGTTGAAAAGCATCAACTGATGTCAGGGTCCTTGTAGGAAACGAAATGATCCTGGACAGGTGTGTCTGTCCTCAGGCCACTAAAGCGGTGTCCTGCTCTCACAGCATGTGGAAGCTCTGCACCCAGGAACTTGGTTTCCTTTTGTTTTCATTTTTCACAAAAAATTGCTACTGTAATTTCCTTTCCTTTAAAATTTTCAATACAAACATTTTTAAAAGATTGCTGCTGTTGTGACTCGGATTGCATTGAGTATGTGGCTAAGATTAGGGAGAATGGATTAAAAGATCTGAACCTTTGAATTCACACACACTTAACACTTAACAACTCAACAACTGCCAACAGTTGACGAGGTTTGTGTTGTGTTTTTATTGCACATTTTAAACTCTGATGCCATTAAAACAGTATTTTAAGAATTTCATATCCTAATTGATGCTCAAATACAAAATCCAAATTTTTATTAAATATTAAAAATAATTTTTGTTGTTGCAGGTTGAGTTCTCATGACTTTGCTGATTCATTCCGCCTCAGCAGCCCATTGTTTGTCTTATTACTTTTGGATTATCTAGGATTTTCTGTGCAGCTTTTAAAGTTTTCTGTGGATAGGAGTTGTACCTCTTTTCCGTACGTGTTCCTCTTGGCTTACGGATCTTGTGAGATCTGGATAATTAGGATCAGGATAATTAAAAACTTTCATTGTAGGTTTCTTATAGATAGTGACTAGATGTTCATCAATTTTCTTGATTATTTTCAAAGAAAAAGGCTTTTGGTTTTATTGGTTTTCTGTAATTTATTTTCTGTTTCTCTGAATTCATCTATTATTTTGATTCTCTCTCCTCTGCCTCTCCTGTCAGTCTTGTTGTTCAGCTTGTGCTGGCTCCAAAATGCAATTCCCTGGTCTCAGTCTCTTAAAAAACAGTAATTTATAAGTTCCGTACATTTGTGCAATGTATATTGATCATATTCATTCACCACTACCTCCTTTCCCATTCTCCCTAGTCTCCCCTCCCTCCCAGCCACATGTCCTCTTATTTTTTTGTTATCAATAACTCCCTGAGTCCAACTGGTGCTGCCCATATGCACATGGATGTGAGGCTATCCAACGTGTTGTGATCAAACTAAGAGTAGCCACATCCCTACAGGAGAGCAACTATCCCTCCCACAGCAGCACCAACCACCAATAGCTCCTCATGTAGAGTGGGGTCATGCAGGGATTTTGACTGGTGTCACCTTGAACATGTCTTACATGGGTAAACACAGCTGCTGTGAGTTGATGGCTTCTGATGAGGGTGTCCTTCTGTATGGTGTGAATATTTGTTTCTCTTACTGGTTGATGAATAAAGCTGTTTCGGCCAATGGACAGGCAGGATGTAGTAAGGCAGAGAAGTATAGGTAGGGCTACCAGACTAGGAGAATCTGGGAAGAGGAATGCAGAGAGAAGTCTCAAAAGAGATGCCATGTAGCTGTGGAGTAAGTAAGAGATTCAAGCATCACTAGGAAGCCAAGACCACATGGAGATACATAGATTAAAAGAAATGGGTTAATAGTTAAGAGAGAGCTAGCTGGTAAGAAGCCTGAGCCATTGGCCAAACAGTTTATAATTAATACAAGCCTCTGTGTATTTATTTGAAACTAAATGACTAAGGGACTGGGTGGGACAGAAACTGCTGTCCACAGGGTTCAATAGCCATGTCATATTCAGAAGCCAACTTTTCACCAATCTCCTCCCCATTTGCCAGCTCTTACATTCTTTACATACGCCATTCTGTAAAATCCCCGAGCCTTGGGTGGTGGAGGTTAATATAGATGACTCGACCACAGCTGAGTATCTGGCTATTTATTCTCAGCACTAGACCATGAGTCTCTGCTCTGGTCACTGTCACTGCATAGGGATGTTCCTGGCCAAAGCTGGGAGCAGCTCACTCCCCTTGGGTCTGCAACTTCTGCGGCTGCGAACTCCTGAGCCTCCTGAAGGTTCAGATCACAGGTCTATTTTGAACCATCCTTTCTTTTAGTGTGTGCTCCTTTTCCCATCTTAAGATGAAAGCTTGATGAATTAATTAGAATTTAGAAGTCTGAAGCCATAAAAATCTCACCATGTGTTGTTTTCGATATATCACAAAACATTGAAACATCACATCTTATCTGTGGTAAAAATAGCTTAATTCCCTTCATAATTTCTTCTTTGACTTGTTGGGCACTTAAACATGAGACTTAGTTTCCCAGCATTTGTGATTTTAGTTTTTTTAGCTTACTTTCTTGTGGACATGATTACAATCTGTGATTTGAGTAATTACAATTTATGGTTGTGAGATCCAGCTCAGTAGGGAGAGTGTTTCATAAGGAGGCCCTAGGTACAATCCCCAGCACCACATACAGTGTTCATCATGATGTGTGCTTGTGAGGGCCAGAACTGCAGAGGTTCCGGCCAGAGGATCAGGACTGAAGGCATTCCTAAGCTTCGTAGAGTGGGTCACGTAAGACCTTGTTTCAAAAACAGAAATTACTGAGAGTTGTCATCCAGCCCAGAATACAGGCTGTCTTGATCGCACCATATTCACGTGAGAAAATCCTGTTCTTCTGGTGCACAGCCTGTTGAATATATATGACAATTAGGTCCAGCTGGATAACAGTGTTGTTCGGTCTCCACATTTTACTGCTTTTATTTGATTATTGCTGAGAGAATAGCATTCAAACTTTCAGTTGCAATCGTCTGCTTCTATATAATTGTTTGCTCTGTGTGTTTTGCAGTTCTGTTATTATGTGCCCGTATATGTAGAGCTGTCTTTCTGCTGAATTCTCTCCATTGCCGCTATGCAGGGCCTCTTTCATCTCTGGTTGGCCCACTTAGCTGCTGTTTCCAGCCCAGCCTCCTTGTGTTATTGCTCTCACTTCTGTGGAAGACCTTTCATCTTTCCCGTGCTTTTAAATTGAAGGTAAATGTCTTGTAGAAGGCAAGTTGGACGTTGCCTTTTTATTTAATTCAGGTGATGCCAGAGAGTTTAGGGTATTTATATTGACTGTTACTATGATACGGTTGAGTTTCCTTCGTGAGGTTTTCTTTTGATCCCATCTGTCCTCCTCCTTTTTCTTAACTAATTGAGCATTTTCAGTATCACATTGTCACAACCATTGACTGCTGTTTGTATATTTTAATTAATTAATCAGTTAAGGCTTTGCTCCCAAGTGCACACCTTAGTTATCAGTTTTTCTTTGAACAGTTACATAGCACGTAACATATAATGGAGCACTCTTACAAATTCCCTCATTCACTCTGTGCTTTTGTCCATATTTTATTCTTATCTTTGCTTACACCGTTATTTAAAGCCTCAAGCCCCTAACAGAGCCCTTCCCTGCACATTCTTAAGATCTTCCCCTCTGACCTTCACTAATTTATTACTTGCCTCCAGGTTTCCTTTGTGTGTGTTCAACTTCTTGAAACATGGGTTTTGTAAATTTGTATCACAATTGGAATGAAATTTAGATATTCTGGCAAACGCCTTTCCCGCTCCTCTTCTAACACTGTGTGTGGCAAACAACTTTGTATCATCTCATAGACCACTGAAGGAGTTGGCTTTGTTCTTCTGTTTACAGATGCACTCCATTTGTGTCTGTCAGGTGATGATGTTTTACTTCAAGTGTTAGCACTTCATGCCTAGAGGTCTCCTTAGGTTCTCCTAAATCCTCCTTTTTGGTCATTGCGTTCATGCTTTCCTTTAAATATTTGAGAGTGGTCTGGCTTTCTACAAACATCTATCATTTTGTTGGTGCTTCAGTCTCTATTGCTCAATCTATTTTTTCTCATTACTTCCGATTTTTCCAACTTTTTAGAATGTACTATTAACTGTATAAATGCATTGGTGGATGCTGTACATGCCACATTGTTGAGTCTGATTTGCCTGTGGTCTGACTTTCCCAGTGCTGCACTCTGTTTCAGCAGACAAGGTCACTTGCAAAGAACAGCCCATTTCTTTCAGGCTCATGGTTAAGCTTTGCTAGTATACATATAGGATGGATACGCATACATATACTTGAAGGATAATTTATTCCCATAATCAGGTTGTGACCACAATGGAATCTCCTACATCACAGGCGGTCATCATCCCTCACCAATGCTTTAGTTGAATTTTAGGCCTTTCCCACACCTCATGTGGATTTGGTAGCTACACTGTTTGCTAGCTGCTCTTGGTGTGAGGTCAACTTAGGACGCTCCTTTTTCTGTCACAGAAACAAGCAAAAGTCTGGATCTGAGCATTTAATAAAGCCAACTAAGCATGTTCTGGAGACTCGTGGCTCATTGAAGTTGCAGAGAAAAGCAACTTCAGAAAACATAATTAATTAATCCAAGAAAGCTCTTGTCTGAGCACTTATGCCCATATGGCCTGCCTTAAGGTAACACCATGTATTCATTCTGAACATAAGTGGTGTTCAGATTTCCAGTCCTGTTTCCAGGCCTTCCAAACAGCATTAATATACATCTCTACTGCCCATCAGAGCGGCTGCATTTACGAATGGTTCCATCAGAGCATGTTACTGCTCTACTAATGTGTTTACTGTGGATATGGGTGTCATGTGTTTTCCTCACTAAATAGTCCCCCACTACAGGGGGATGCCATCCAGGCAGGTGTAGACTTGGGATCAGGTAGAAGCCATTTTACCCTGAAGGTTTTTGTCCTGGAAACAAAACTTGGCTAGATTGGCTAGACTCAGGCCTTACAGGTACCTCAAGACTCCTTTCTGGTGTTAATCTGCTAGTCTGTACTCTAAGCTGGCATTGTGTGCACAATTTATGTAACCTGCCCTGCTATTAACTGTAAAATGTAAAAGGAAAATATTATCAACTAAACCGTATCTTCTCCACCTACAATTTTTTATTCCATGTTTCCTAAAGGAGCTTTTTAAAGATATTATTTGGGCATACAGAATATTTTAAAATCATGTTTTAGCCCTAATGAGTATACAAAGTAGAAAATATAAGTGAAAACAAATTGACTATTGTACTATTTCTCCCTCCCCACCACCGCATGTGAATACACATGTATGCACGTGTGTGCTGTTCCTTTGTATGCAGATACACTTGTGTATGCAGGCACATACACACATGGAGGTCAGAGGGCAACCTTGCATGTCTTTCTTTAGATTCTGTCCACCTTGGTTTTTCTTGTTGCGACCTGGAACTCACCAATAAGCTAAGCTGGTTGACCAGTAAGCTCCAGTGATCTACCTCCCCAGTGCTGGGATTACAAGTGTGCACAACCACCTGACTTTTTAAAAATGCATCTTAAACATTCCAAATAAAAGAGTAACATTGTCAGATTCTAAAAAACAAAAACAAGATGTCAATATGCAATGTCTATAAGAGATAAACCACAAATAAAAAGATGGAAAGAAAGAAAAGAACAAAATTGCCGGGCGGTGGTGGCGCACACCTTTAATCCCAGCACTTGGGAGGCAGAGGCAGGTGGATCTCTGTGAGTTCAAGAACAGCCTGGTCTACAAGAGCTAGTTCCAGGACCGCCTCCAAAGCCACAGGGAAATCCTGTCTCGAAAAACCAAAAAAAAAAAAGAACAAAATTATCAGCCAAATAATAAAAATATTAGGAAAATGTATCTAAGGCAGAGAGTGGCACCAAAGATAAAGAGGAAAATTTTATCGTAATAAAAATTCAGTATAGCAAGAAGACAGAATGATTGTGATTGTGTATTTACTTAATAACAGAGCTTCAAAATATATAAAGCAGAAATTGGAAGAGCTAAGCGAAGTGGCAGATGAGCCTTTTAACCCAGCTGAAATATAATCCACTCCCAATAGCAAAGGAGATGAGTCGGTGGAAGTACCTATCAAGACAGAGAAACGATCGTGCTGTCAATCAACCTGACATGAATAGTATTAACAGAACGTGACACCCACTGACTTTACAACATGTTTCCTTTTCAAGGGCATGTTTAATATTTACCAACAGAGCTCATATCCTGGGCTACAGAAGTGATGAGCACCCCTCATGTTTTTCAATAATTTCAAAACTGCAACTGAATCAAATGAGTTAGTATAGTATACACCAAACACTGCTGGCTACAGAGCAAATGAACTTAGCCTGCTCCACAGTTCTGGTCCTTCTGAACATGGCCCTAAACCATGGGCAGCATGCCCAGAGTAGACAATTCAGGACTCTGAAGAATGAATAGTGGAATGTGGATTGAGGTTGAAGACTAGAATGTGAAATATAACCCAACTTGTGGTGATCCTTTTTTTTTTTTTTTTTCTTCAGCTTTCGAAATTCCTTGTCTGCAGTGAATACAGGCTGGAATTCAGGTCATCAGTGAAGGGACTGAGCTTCCAGAACACTCTCTGGCTGTCCTCACAGGAGCAATAGGCTCATTGCCTTTTTAAGGTGTAGATGCATCCTCTCCCTCCTCTCTCTTGCCTCCCTCTCATTGGCAACGTCCTCAGGCAACCTCTTGTCATGGTTGCAGAAGCTGCACTAGGCCCATGGGGCACCACAAAGGACCAAGCATATTCCTCTGTCAAACAGCTTTCTGTGCTTTTCTTTCTGTGCCTCAGGCCCCACTTGCCGGAGCGCACAGTCTAATGGGGTGACTAACTAAAACCCCTCATTTCTGTCTGGAAGCCTGGAAGGGGTAACCTGATGAAGAACACATTCACTTTCATCTTTAAATAGGACAGTTTCCATATTAGGCTTGTCTTGTCCTGCCATGAATGGATTCTCAACAGAGCAGTGAGGTTGCTGTTGCTTCATCCCCAAGGGCACCCTGGTCCTCATGCTGATGTGAACCTTGGTCATCCTGTCAAGGTATTCTGGATTTTTCTACTACTATTACTGATTTCCTGTCTTGCAACCTAAAAGCTGTCTTTGAGTAAATACTACTTCAAGGCATGCAAACATCTTGTCCTCTCATTAAATAAGATTCCTTGATTTAGTATCAACCATTAGTTATTTCCTGATACAGTCTTTACTATCGTGGGTGCAGGATGTTGTCATTTGCTGGCACTCAGTCCACATTTGCTAGCTAACATTTTGCTGTCTGCTTTAAGCAAGATTTTATATTCCCAAAATTAATCTTCCTCCCCCTTCTCCTCTCCACCCTCATCCTTTTCTTCCCTCTGCTCTTCCTACTCTCTGACCTAACAAGATGCCAAGCTTCCTTCTCTGTGCATCCTGTTCAGCCCTGGAATCAGCCAGTTATCTGAAGACCCTGATTGCAAGGCCTGACTGCTAGGCACGCTTGAGGCAGCTGGGGTGTTCTGGTTCTTGTCCATCAAGTCAATAAGCAGGGCCTGAAATGAACATACCTGTGCAGGGAAGCTCATACAAACAGGCCAAGAACTTGCCTATGCATATGCACTGCGCAGCCATAGACACACAGACATGTATTTTATCATTCTTGATACTCCTGGATCAAATCTCACCTTCTGAGTTCTTCCTTCCTCTCACTTCATGTTTGAATCTTTCTCTTTCCACAGTGGGACTTCCAACCACACTTTATCTTTTTAACACTACAACATATGTGAAATATTTTGGAATAGCCACCTAAGCAATTATTAAATAAAAAAGTGTTCATTATTTATTTGCAATTTGCCCAACCCCCACAAACACATTGAAGGTCTATTAAAAAAAGTCTGTGTCCATAAATGACCTAGTTCTGGATGAGTTTCTCTCACGTCTCTCTCTGCCCCTTCACACCTTCTCTGCATTACTATCACGTAGGTAAATTCATGTGTTTGACCAAAATTTCTGTTGTGTTCTCTCCTGTGAATTACTGTAAAGATAAGCAAGGTTGTATTTCCCGAATCTTATATAAATAACAAAGGGCACTTTGTAGTTTGCTTTCTTTTTTTCCTATTTAAAAGGTCTCCAGGAAGTCACTCTGTAACAGTTTATAGAGCATTTTCCTCTTCTTTATTTTCTTTTTCATAGGTATATAGTACTCCATTAGAATAGCCTTTTGGAGTTGTATTGTTGGAGTTGTGCCATGAGGTAAAGTCTAAGACATGAGATTGATGGAACTGAAAGTAAATGCATTTCAGTACTGTTTGGCATCCTAAATTCCCTGCAGAGTTCACTCCCCAGCAATCTATAAAAGTATGGTTTCACCTGCCGAGAGCAGTATTGACATCTCAGAGATTAAATTTTATTCAGTCCATAAAGTTTTCAAGAAAAAGCAGCACTTTAGAATCCATTGCATCTTGGAAGGATGGACTAAAAATAAAATTACACCTTTGCATTCTCAAAATTTTATAAGAAAGAAACATAAAATCAGTCCAACACCAATATGAAGCCAATAAAGTAATTTGATTGGCCTTATTAACCAAACTCAAAATAATGGATGTTTATAAAAACAAGTGCTTATCATTTTGAATCTACAGTGGCTAAAAACTCAAATTAAACTCCTTTTTATGGTCATTCATTTTGAAGGCCTACATAGTTGTATAATTAAAGATGGGTGCTCTAAAAATATTTCCTTGTTATCAATGTTTCTCCTGGAAAACACATCTGAAAGTATGTTGCAATATTCACAATTTTGTCCATATAGGTAAATTTCACCTAGAAAATGCATGGAAAAATATTTTTAAAATTTATATTTTGTCCCTCACAAAGCAGCTAATCAAGTATTAAGTGTGCTACTTGAAAGTGAGCATTTACTTAGTGTCACAGATATGTGGGATGAAGACCACAAAGGGAGAGGGGCATGGCTCAGTGGCAGAGCACTTGCTGTGTATGCCCAGAACCCAGGATATCCCCAACATGGCTCATTATCAGCAAGAAAATGCCCAAAGGGCTCAGCATCCCACTCCACAGATACTTGCTCAGCCATGCTCATTGCTGCTCTATTCACAATAGGCAGGGAATGAGAACAACTTAAATGTCCTTCAGATGATGAATGGATAATGAAAATGTGATACATGTATACTGTTCAGTTCTAAATGGAAACAAGATCATGAAATTGATCAGTAAAAAATGGAAAGAACTAGAAAAGATCATGTTGATCAGAAAGACAATTGCTACATGTTCTTTCTCAGATGTGAGTATATAACATGGACTGAGACCAGGAAGCTATGGAGGGGCCATCAGTGTGCATGTGGAAGCTTGGGAGAGGCATAGCAGGATTACAGGTGATGAGAAATGAGAGAAAGGATAATGTGGGGGAGCTCCAACTGGAGGGAGGGAGGCCAATACAGAAAAAGAAGGAGCGTCCAGAGACAACACCAAGGTTGTTTGATAAAGCCTCAAAGAATCATATTATTCTACATTTACATAAAATTATACAGAATGCATATAAGTGTATGTACACACACACACACACACACACACACACACACACACACACACACCTTAAGGGAAGTTAAGTCACTTGGGCTGACAATGCTCCTCAAAAGAACCACCAACTAGCAACAACAATAAACAGACACAAGAAACCATGCACCCCACGCATGTGTTGGTTAGGGAGGACCAAGTGGTTCCCAAAGCAATAAAGATGATCAATGTAGCCTTTGGTTTACTCTCGGATGTTGAGGACAGACCCTTGTGGCTGAAGACCCCACATACATAGGACACACAACTTGGATGACTCAAGCTGGATCTAACCTGAAGGCCCCCTTCCTGTGATCTAGCTTCCATGGTTCCAGAAAATGCTGGAAGATGCAAGCTGCCAAAGTTGGGTGGGGCCATTAGATAGTCCTACTAGCTGAAACACCTCAGAAAGTATTGCACAAAGGTGCAATAAAGTGGCACTCACATAACGGTGGCAACCAACAGCTCATTATTGGACTCAAGGCCCATTCAAGAAAAAGCAAATCGTGGCTGGTACTATAAACATAGGCAGCTTTCCAGGGCTAGTGACATCATGGACTTCAGAAAAGAATCTTCTTTTGCCAGGCCAGCATAATTCCTTACTACATTCCAAATTTTATCCTTATACCCACATAGAAGTGCGGCTACCACACCTCTTCAAAGAATTCTCTCTTTACAGCAAATGGACACCATCGCAGAAAACCACAACTGGACACATGCAAAGGTCAATGGACCACTGGGAGTCTAGCACCAATGGATACATCTACATCACGGTTCCTTCATCTATGGCTCAGAGAACGTCAAGGAAGAAGGACCTAAAAGATTTTAAGAGCCAGAACACCAGGAAGTATATTGCAATATAGTCTTTCCTAGAAATATACAAGACTGGAACAAGGGTAATATCAGTGAGGACTTGTTTATGTGAAAAGGGTAAAATTTCGAAGGGTCCCTCCCACACTTCAACAAAGAACTTCCGGCAATGAATGACTGCTGGGAGAAGGAGAACTACCTCCTTTCATGGGTGAGCCCCTTATTTGATTGTCTAATGCATAGTGGTCAGCCTTGAAACCATCCACACACCTCCACCACAAAAGTGCACCTCACACTTTTATAAATTTATAAATTTATAAAAATTTATAAATATTTGTGCACACACACACAATCACACATGTATGTAACAAATACAATCAAATAAAAAGAGGCTATCAACTTGAGAGTGTGGGGAAATTGTGTGGGGCTTGAGAGAGGGTGGCTAGTAGGGCTGGAAAAGATAAGGGAGAGGGAAAGTGAGGCACTTCTATTCTAATTAAAAAACATTTTAAATGACTACAAGGGCAACTTGGTGACTGAGAAAATAAAAAAATATTACTTATTCTATAGTGTCAAATTTTAAAAATTGGCTATTAAAATGTTAATAATAAAATTTGAATCTTAATTAATTTGAAATATAGATTAGGCATTCTCATATTCCAAAATTTATGTAATCTCAGATTTAACAGAATTTTGATTTTATTCAGTATTGAAGATCAAAGACTTGGTTAAAATAATAATTTTGCATATGCTTCATCCTGATTATTTCATGATTTAAAAAAAATAAAACAACTCACTTGATTGATATATGCCCCAGAAGCTCACAAAGTTTCATCGTGTGTTTGATCAGCAGCTCCTATGGGAAGGGTCTCAGGCGAAGTTAAAAAAGCTTGTGAATTAGAAGATAACAGAGAAGGGAGGGGCAGGGAGAAGAATTAGATCTGGAGGAAGGCAGACAGAAAGACAGACAGAGGAGATAGAAGAAGAAAGATGACAATAATCAATGATGAAGAGGAAAATTCCATCCATCAAGGCAGCCAACTGCTTGGAAGTTTCCCAAGTACAGTTCTGGTCAAGCCCAGCCCAGCTGGTCTCAGTGTCTCTCTGGAAAAAGAATTTCTTTGTTTTTCAGTGGGGACACACAGCCCAAGTGTGTGCATCCCCCATACACATTCACACGTGAGCGTGCGCACACACAAAGCCTAAGTCATCTCTTAGAGCAGCAATGATAAACAATAGCCACCATGACACATTTCTTCCTCAAGTCTGGACTAGAAGAAAACTGTAGAATATTATGGCTGGAAGGAGCTTCCGACATGGTCTTATCCATTCTCTCATGCCACCAGCCTCTGCCAAGACCATGCTGACATATAAGGCAGAGTCGGGCCTGAAAGATGGTTGCTTGTTCTTTCTGCTTCTTTTGACTTAAAGAAGTACAGCCTCACTGTATCCTCTCAGCCACCCCTCGATTGCATAATTACGATTTCTCTTAAAGGTTGAACAAACTTTAAGATTTTATTTACTGCACTTTCTTAAAGTTCTGAGGTGAATGGAGATGTTGAAAACATATGTTTACCAATTTCCCACTGGCAACAGAACCTTGGCAGTAATAACTACATCCCCTCCATCCCTTCTCTGTGAAGCCATTAAGCCTGGAAGCACGCTGGTTTTGGCAATACAGAAATCAAAGTGGGAACGCAGCCGAGCAGATCTGTGTTAAGGAACAAAAAACCACGGGCTGCTTCAAATATCAACAAGGAACCCTGAAATTTTCTATCAATTTCTTTTCATGGCCTTGTGACATTTTCAACTTAAAACTACATTGCTTGCCATCAAGGCACTTTGAGAGAGCTTCAGCTGGAAAAGGTAATTTTTGAGTGAGATTCAGCAGAAAAAGGTAATTTTTCAGAGAGGTTCACTGGAAAAAGGTAATTTTCAGAACCAATTGCTGCATTCTTTTGCTGTTATTTTGTCCTTTTTTTCTCTTTCCTAAGTAGCCCTAATGTCATTCATGGGCACTCTATGTCAATACGTCTGCACTGGCTAAGTCGTTTGTGCAAAGTAAGTTTATAGGAACTGTAGCTTTAGGCGATGCTATTCCAGGGCTGTGAAGATCAAACAATGCAATCCCACTTGGCAGTTTCATCAATTCTGCATCAATGTTGATGCTCGTGCTGGAGGCTCAGACCCAGAATCATAATTTCAGCCACGCACAAATTTTGTTTTGTTTTGTTTTTGATGGGGAATCTAATTTCGTGTGATGAGCATTGCTGGGTTGCATTGTGGCTCAGCAACACAACTCTACAAGCCTCCAGTACTGACTCTGAGATTGATGGGCAAACTATGGAGGGGCTTAATAGCTAATCTAGACAGCAACGGTTCATAGTGTTTTGAAACTCTAAAGGAAACATGACTAGTTTTAGAATGCATGTTATTATATGTCATTTGTATAAGTGGTAAGCAAGCATCCTTGAGAGCAGAGACCTTTCATCTGCTCATTTTCTGGAGAGTTCCAATCTTTAGGAAGGAAATTAGGCAATGTGGCTTTAATAGTCTGAAATGAAGACTCTAAAATTATCAGGCTTCTCATATATTTCTCCTTTGATTATGGCATCACAGAGAGAATGAAAATGAAAATCTCCTCCCTCCAGAAAAGATGTGAAAGTTGGGGGGGCATGAAAAGAAGTACCCTTAAAAACCTCTTTTAAAATTAAAACAGCAAGCCCTAAAAGGCTACTATTTTATTCTCTCCTTTATACATTTTTTTAATTTCCTGTGAATATTAATGACCTATCTTTTGCTAATCTCCTTGAGAAACGGTCCTGTGACCAAATTCACACTTTCTGGCTATGCAGAGTCACAGTCAGCATGGGACAGCTTCAATTTTAGACACTATCTTAATTGTTCTTTCCCTCGGGGTCACATCACTGGCCACCCCCAGCCCTTCAATACACTATAGATCGAATGACTTAAATTCTGATGCTATTTCTATATAAAATGACTGTTTTGTCTGTATGAGTATGTGTCTATGTGCAAGTGGGTGCCCGTGTGTGTGTGTGTGTGTGTGTGTGTGTGTGTGTGTGTGTACGTATGAGTGGTGGTGGTGGTGGTGGTGGTGGTGGTGGTGGTGGTGGTGGTGATGGTGGTGGTGTGTGTAAGCCAGAGGTCAAACACAGCCTGTCATGACACCATGATTTTTTAAATGGGTTATCAGGATGAATTTGAATTTAAGTCCCCAGCAAGCATGAGTTGTCTCCACAGCCCTTTAAAATAATTCTCTTTCTTATAAGAGAAAATGTCAAATTGCTTTACTATCTACATCCAGAAAGAAAAATTACAATGACCAGCCTCAATCAAGTTCCGTTTTGTGGGAGCTTTTTTCTCTGTCTATAGTTGGCTGTGACTCCATTGAGTTGTTTCTCTTTAAGGTTGGAGTTGAAACCTCTTTAAGGTTACATTGAAATATAACCAAATGTTAGATCCAGAAGCTCCTGGGAGATGGGTCTCTGGTATGCCTGTGTGATGTTACCTTGACTACATTCAGTGACATGGGAAGACCCAACCACTGTGGGTGACATGGCTTTCTATGTGGGATCCTGAATTATATGAGTGCAGAAAGGGAGCTAGGCAGCAATATGCAAATGTCATTCTCTGTTTCCTGACTGCAGATGCCATGTGACCAGCCACTTCCTGCTGCCTTCAGGTCCCTGTTCTGATATACTGGACCCTTGATCCATGTATGTATATGTCTGTCTCTCTGTGTCTGTCTGTCTCTGCCTGTGTCTCTGTCTCTCTGTTTCTCTGTGTCTGTCTGTCTCTGCCTGTGTCTCTGTCTGTCTGTCTTTCGGTGTCTGTCTATCTGTCTGTCTGTCTTTCCCTCTCATTGGTTTTGTCAGAGTGTTTTCATTACAGCAACAAGAAGGGAAATGAAGACAGCCCGCTGCTGCTCTGGTGTGTGAAGTTCCTGGTTCCATTTCTAAAGCTCCAGCTTCCTGATAAGATCTTCCGTCAGCCAACACATACACATTCTTTTAAGTAGAAAACCTGTTTCCTCTTGTCAGAATATGACATTTAATAGTTCTTAATATCATTAGATGCATGAACTGTTTATATTTGGTGCTAAGTGTTATTACCACAAAATAGGGAGCAGGGAGTCCTCAGGTAAGTTTTGGAGGTATTGTATATTACCTTAATCTGTAGTAACAGTCTCCTAGATTCAAAATTAGACATGTCTAAAACAGTCAACTATATATAGTATATACATTTTTGTATGTTAAAACCTATAAAAATAATATGTAGACAGTATAATTTATACTATTAATAATATGAATTTATTTTTGTATAAATATTCATATATTGATGTTTGAGTTTGATCTCAATAAAGGTTAAAATTTTTAAAAAGTAAACTTTGGGGGGAGTTTAACCTAAGATCCAATAAAAATGTCACATGCCACTTAAAATTTGTTGATCGTATCTTAATCATAACTTAATGTAAATGGCTTTTGCAAAAACTTTGCCTGCACTTCCAGCTTATGAAACAGTCTACTCGCCACACACACCACAGCTAGTGACACCCAGCACCACCTCAGACTGCTAGTGTTTCTGTGCCTTTTCCTAAGAATAGCTCCTGTGGGGTGCTGCAGACACCCAGATCTTTTGGGAAAACAGTCAAGACAAGGCTTTGTAGCTCCAATACACAGTGTAAAGACTGAGTTACCAGCTGTCTACATGAGTGTCCAAGTTCCAGACCTGTCACTCCTTGGTGAAGTGACCTTTGACACATGGCTTGTCTGCTCACTGGAGATTGGTTTCATTCATCAAGGATGCTGTCCAGGACCACAACATCCCAAGGTGAAACACATCCTTCCATCTGGAGCGTCCGTTTCTTCATTGGAATGTCTTTTGGCAAAGGTGAGATATGCTCCCTTTGTGGTGTGTTTTGCATCATATGAGAAAGATGTACTCAGGTCCTGGGTTGTCTTAGTCACTGTTCTACTGCTGGGAAAAGACAGCATGACCAAGTCAACTCATAAAAAAAAGCCTTTGATTGGGGACTTGCTTACAGTTTCAGAGGGTTAGTCTGTGATCATCATGACCAGGAGAGAGGCATGGCACTGGAGTGGTAGCTGAGAGCTTTACATAGTGATCCACAAAGCACTAGGCAGAGAGAGCAAGAGAGAGAGAGAGGGAGGGAGGGAGAAAGAGAGAGACTGGGTCTGGCATGGGCCTTTGAAACTTCAAAATCCTACCACCCAGTGACACACCTCCTCCCACAGGCCACACCTAATCTTTCCCCAACAGTTACCCTAACAGGGACCAAGCATTCAAGCATTTGAGCCTATGGGAGCTATTCTCACTCACAAACAAACTATGGAGGCTCCAGACGGAAGGATGTGCTTTGTGTTGGGAGAAAAGACTGCATTTGATTGAGTTTAAATGGCCTCAGCTTCACCATACATGTCATTCATCTCCATGTTCCCAAAGGCTAGAATGCTCTTGCTGCATAGTAGGCGGCCTATCCATGCTTACTGGAACAACACTGACTGTGAGGAAATGGAAGAGGATGCTGTGGTCCAGTCACCACCCTTGATGGAAGCTGACCTAACCACGCATTCTCTTGGTACCTCAATAACCATTTCTGTGGTTTATCTAGAGACCATAACCACGAGAGCTGGCAGAGCAACTATTTCTGCGGCATGATGAATTACAGACTGCAAAGCTAGGTGCTGCCATTAAGGAAGAAGCATTTTCTGCTTCAAATTTTGGGTTCTTGGAATCTTTAAATAATTTATTTTATTGAAGCCATGCCTTTGAATGCATGCTTTTGTTCAAATGTAAAATGTAAAATGCAAGAAGTGCTCATGTCTTCCTAAGTTGCAGAGTGGAGGCCAATGATGAGAACCGTTCAGTCACCACACCTAGACTGGTGCAATATACACTGATGGTGCTGCTGTCAGCCTCACAGTGTAGATAACGTACAGAAGTGAATTCATATATTATGAATACACTTCTCCATAAGTAGGAATATGTGGTTATCAATATAGAGAGTATCCTCTGACACAGTCTCTCATATGGCCCAGGATGCATAATTCTCTATATAGGGTTGCTGGTTGAATCTAGCCCTTCATGCAGGCTTGGCAAGCATCCTACCAATGTAGACACACACACACACACACACACACACACACACACACACACACACACACACACACCAGTCAGCTTTAATTTTTTCTTAGTTTCAAAGCTCTACCTTCCAGCCTATGGGTACTCTAAATGAAATCTTCAGAGACCAACATCCTAGGTGAGCTTTTCCTTTTAGAGACTGTCCACTCAGTCTGACTATGACAAAGAAGGTGAGGCTGTCAGCACAGTGTCCAGGTGGCACTAATGTACATGGGCGAGCAGAAAAACAAACACACTTCTGCAGGAGCTTGGCATACTTTTAAAGAGGAATTTAAGGTTTAGTCATTTAATTCTTTTCAGGCTTGTGAATAGGCAGAGGCAATGAGGTTATTTCTTTGTACAATTTATTGGAGGATGATGGTTTCAAAAATTTTCAAGTTATGCCAGCCTGAATCTCTGGGACCTCTCATCGTAAACTCTGATAGTTTTTGTTTTCATAGGCAATGTGGCACTTTGCTTTTCCTTTTGTCATTGGGATCTAGAGGGTTTTAGCTTTCCTCTAAAGTGTGTTTTGACTTGAAAAGCTTGACTGCTGCCAGCCTATATTATTTGTAACCAAGTTTAGGTTGGAGAAGGGGCAGATCCAGGGATGATTCGGTTAAGACAAAGTACGGGGGAGGGGGAGAAGAAGAAAAACAATGCCTACGCTGTCTCTTGGACCTGTACTTTGGGGCATACTAGGAGTGGGGTTTTATCAATTACACCTGAGTTAGCAGGAAAGATTCTCTCTCCAGCGACATAACTTGCCTCCTTGCTTCTGAGGTTCAGTTTAGAGCCACAGGGACACCATCCATCAAAAGAGTCTTTTGTGAAGAGGAAAATCTTGTTAAGTCTGGCTGTCAACCTGAGAAAACTAATCATGGTATTGAACAACAACATGATTTTAGCCTGCTTTCCTCATCTCTTCTGCTGAGCAGGCCATTAAGGAGGAAGGCCGACAGATGTGCACCAACCAACTAAAAAATAGCAGCCATGCTTTAAATATCAAGTGTATGTGTTTGATGTAGAGAGAAGGAAAAAGGCTAAGCACCAGCATCTACACATCATGCAATTTAGATTTGAGGCTGGAGTCCTACCCAACTCAGCAGCTGAGATGTGGGCGGGTGGGCAGTTTTAGCCAAAGGACTTAATGACTTCTTCTGAGTGACTAGCTTGTCCATGGCCAGATTATGCCAAAAATGCACACACTGTGATGACTGATCTGGGTGTGTGTTATGTCCTGTTCAACCTGGAGTCAGAAAGATCGATACGTGTGTTTGAGTCTGCAAAAACAGACTCAAGGCATTTTATTTTCTTCCCAGTGTGTTCTTTTTATCTTCTCTTCGATGTAGCTTTCCTTCCCGATTTATGGTACCATGCCAGCTGAATGTTGATGACCAAGGAGTACAGCAGGAAGGTTGCATTTCATGGTAATCTGTGGCCACAGCTGCCCGAGTGCCCACTGATACTGAACTATGACCTCAGGACAAGAGTTTTCATTCTTGTTTATTTCTGAACACAAAATCCTGGGAACACTGGTCCTTCCAGTTCCTGGTCTCTTTCTTAACCCTGTCTCTACCCTAAAGAGTCCACGATGCCCCTTCTTTCCCCTAATAATTAACATCCCCCCTCACTATGCAGGATTTTGTACCTCAGCTTGACTGGTAATAAATGCTGGCCAAGGCTATCCCTGTCTGCACACATTAAGTATGTATTTCTTGATTGATTAGGTTGCTATGTTGCAGGACAGCTGGCCTTTATGAAAGCAGATTTTTGTGGTTAATGTAATTCTTCACTTTATCACAAGAAGGGGCATTTTCAGAAACATATAAATTGCAAATCTTTGTACCAAAAGTGTTGTTTATACATAAACATCTTTGTCATGTATATACACATCTCTGCATATAATCTCAAAAGCACCCCACCACCACCATCAGAGCCACCCAAGGGATTTTAGTTAAGTTCCTGCTGGAGTAAGAGGACTTTGCTCAGTCCAAGAGTCCTGCCAGGGCTAGAGAAACAAGAGGGAGGGCACCCATTGAGACCTATGGAAACAGGCAGGAAAAGGGCCTGACAAGAGTCCAGTTTCATAAGGCTCTGAGATTACACACTTGTACTTGAACATCTTCATTTACAAAGTGAGAGACAAATCTGTGGTTGGGATGGAAACCTGAATTCATATCTGAGTCTGAATCCTGGTTCTATAACTCACTGACTTTGTCTCTTTAACCAAGTAATTTAATATCTCTGGGCCTCTGTTTCCTTTTTTACTAAGTTTTAAAAGATTTTAATTTAAAAAAAGTGAGATTTGAGGGGCTGAGGACATATCTCCGTCAGCAGTGTGTTTGCTATACAAGGCCGAGGACCTGAGTTTGATTCCCAGTGCCTACATGAAGTGGTTGGCCTTGGAATCCCACAGCCGGGGAGGGGCATACAAGTGGATCCCTGGGGCTTGTTGGCCAGTGAGCCTAGCTGGACTGACAAGCCCCAGGTACCCCTGGGAGACCCTATCTAAAACAAAACAAAGCAGTGATTCCCAAGATTGACCTCTGTGCACATGTATGTGCACACACACGAGCACAGGAACTACACACCAAGATTTGATTGGCAAATCATCATGGTATGTGCTTATTTGGAGGTTGTATTGAATCACTAGTCTCGTGCTTTAACAAAGTATCTGGAAAAAGCAACGTAAGAAAGGAGGGGCTTATTTTAACAGTGGTTGGGGGTACAGTCCACCATGGTGGAAGTCTGGCCAGGAACTTGAGGCAGTTGATGGCATTGTATCTATCTTCACGAAGCAGAGAGTAAGGGGTTCTCATGCTCTGCACGTTTTCCCCTTTTTATGCAGTTCCCAGTCTTAGCTCCTGTTCTGATGCCCCTGAGAGTCCAGTAACCTGGTCAGGATAATTCCTCACAGACATGGCCAGAAGCATGTTCCTAGATGATGCTAGATCCCGTGAGGTGATAGCATCATCCACCACAGGGTGGACAGACAAAGAGGAAATGGTCTAAGGGGTCGTGCTTTCAGTTAGCTAAACCATGAGTGACTTCTGGTGACACACTGCATGGCATGGTAACTTTAGTCATTAATAGTGTGTTGCCCACTTCAACTCAGCTGTGGCACAGAGACTCTGGTCAACAATAGTGTGTTGCACACCTCAACTCAGCTGAAACACTATGGAGAAATGACAAATATTTGACCCATTGTTGGAAGACATCACTTACCTTATCTCAACATGCTTTCTCAAATAGGTTTTCTATTTTATTTGCTTTGACTCTTCAAGTAATCTTGAAAGTACATAAATAATAACAAGTATATGTTCATCACTAAAAATTCCAATCATATAAAATGTTATAAAATTAAAACCCACTGTGGTAGGCTGGAAAGAAAGCTCAGTAGAGTGCTTGCTCTGCAAGCATGAGGGCCTGAGTTTGATACCCCCACCCCACCCCCGAACCAACATAGAAAAGTTTTGCGTGGTAGTCTGCACATACATTCCTAGTGCTCAGAAAGAGGGACAGTGGATTCTCGGGGCTTGATGGCCAAACAGCTTAGCCTAATGGCTAAATGCCAGGAAGTGAGAGGCTGTATCACAGAAGAAAAAAAAGTGGGACTGAAGAAATCAGACATTGTTCTGTGTCCTCCACTCCCTCCCCCCACAATTACATTGGTCACAGCCAATGTCATGCAAAAGTATACTTCCTCCATAGATGGGGAGTTAAGGAACAGTCAAGTCCAGAAATGGCTCTTGTGAGGCCACAGACCATGATCTGTTTGACAATAGCTACTCTCGGTAACTTACTACTGTGCTCTTTCCAGACACCTTACTGCAAGAGTTCATGGGGTCTGATTGTAGTTAATGTTCACATTGTGTGTGTGTGTGTGTGTGTGTGTGTGTGTGTGTGTGTGTGTGTGTGTGTGTGTGTTGTACAGTAAGGATGGTATGGTTGGGAATTAAACCAGTTGTTTCATTGCAATTTTCTCTTCCCCCTTAACAGTTTTCTGGGAGGTCTTTCCATGTCACCGGGGATAATTTAATTGCAAAGATGTACCACATTACAATTTCTTTTTCCAGTATCTTTTGTTGAGCTTTAATTGACCTGTTTTGCTCTGTGGGTTTCATGGGCTCCTTTTCCCCTTAGTTTATTTTATTATAACCATCAAGGCTGATGTGACATCATTTACCTAAGGCTTTGGACACATTCATAATGTTGTCTAGTATAGATTCCTAGAAGTTGACTGACAGATGAAAGGCAAGTCCCCTTTAAAACTTGATCATAACTAGCAAATTCCCTTATAGAAATGCTATTATGATTTACCTCTCTGAAACACCATATAAGAACTTTCTTTGCCCCTCATTCACTAGTGCTTTAAGGGTTATTCTATTCTCCTGAAAGCATGAAAGTGGTGCCTTACTACTGTTTGTTTGTTTGAGACAAGGTTTCTCTCTGTAGCCCTGGATGTCCTGAAACTCACTCTGTAGATCAGGCTGTCCTCTAACTCACAGAGATCTGCCTGCCTCTGCCTCCTGAGTGCTGGGATTAAAGGCAAGAGCCACCACTGCCCAGCCTGTTTTTATTATTCTATTGGTTGTCAGTGAGACTGTCACATCAGGAACTGGTCACATTTGCTTTTTTTGGTGACTTTTCCTTTTATATAACTTGACATTTTTCCTATTGAGGCATTCTTTTATTATTAATTTGTAGATGCTCTTAGTATATTGTGGAACTTAATCCTTTGATTATTACTCATGATGCATGTATTATTATTTCCTCATTTGTCTTACAACTTGACTGCCTAGCAGTCCTAAGCTTTTATATAAACCATTCACCTTTCATTTTGTAAGTTAGTTAGACATTTATTGTCTTGATTAGGAAGAAGTATTCTGTGTCTTCCTAGTAGTTTTCAGTGCTTTAAATATGAGATAGATAAAATGTCATCAGAAGTCAAAAGTCAGTATCAAATAAGTGAAATAATTGACCAGTTGCTCTGAAAATAGGTTCTACGGCCAGGCTATCTGGGTGTTTTTCTTGCTGTGTGATCTTGGACAAGTTTCTTAACTGCTGCACTTCAGTTTCCCTATTGATAAAATGACATTTACCATAATACCAGCCTTAAATAATTGTGACAATTAAACAGTCAATTGATGGTGAGCCTTGTCAACAGTGCTTGTTACACACATTAGCCAAAAAAGTATGTACTGTTAGTGTAACACCTGAATCTGAATTTGAAAAGGGGGGAAACAGAAACGCAATGGTGAGTTTTGAAGACTCACAATGCCACCACCCTGACATGGATGCTGGTGTTCAAACCCTTTTGTGAGACATCCCCACTGTTGCTTAGAGAAGTTCAGTCACCTTCCATCACACAATCAGAGATTGATTACTCCAGGGCAGCTCAGTCTCCTGAAGTGGCCCAGGAACAGCCCTGTGTTCAGAGGCACCATGTGGAGGCCTCCTTCCTATCAGAAGAGTCTACCTTTGGTGTACTGTCTACCTTCCCCTGTCAAATACATACAAGGGAACCCATGTTTGTTTCTGTTGATAATTATATATCATACATATGTGTGTGCATACATAATACATAATGCTATATATAATAACATAAATATATTTATATAATATTTGTATATGATATGTAATACATATATAATATGGTATATTTATATAATATAGCATATAATATATATAACAAACTATATGTACATATAAATAAAACAGCATCACTGTGTTAATATTTTGCTAAAATTCAGTGATGAGTTAACAAATTTCAGACTAAACACCTTTCTATTCTTGAGGTGTGTGTGTGTGTGTGTGTGTGTGTGTGTGTGTGTGTGTGTGTGATGCTTGTGTGCTATTTCGTTGATCTAGACATTCTTTTGGGTGGGGTATAAAGAGCCAGGAATCATGACTTTTTCATTGTGATAAACACTGAAGCTACCCTGTGTCCATGCTTATGATAAAGGCTGTATAGCATTATGACTGACACTTCAGACTGAGGAGCCCAACAATATAGGCTTGGTCAGCGTCTGTAAATTCTTGTTTGTGAACTGCAGACATCCCCATCTCTACTCCCCATGGGCTCTCTCCCAACTCCATTAGAGACTGGAGTCACTCCAGGAAGAGAAGCCACAGTGGAAAGAAAAGTGGGGGCATTTACAAAGGGCCTCCCTATCTCAAAAACATACTCTGCAGTAGATAAACCATTGAAAATTAAAAAAAAAATAGCCAGGTTGTGGTGGCAGATGCCTTTAACCCCAGCACTTGGGAGGCAGAGCCAGAGACAGGCAGATGTCTATGTTTAAAGCTAGCCTGATCTACACAAAAAATCCTGTTGAGAAAAACAAACAAACAAAAATAAAAACAAAACCAAAAGCATTTCTGAGTTTGGATAGCTTGCATCTTTAGTTTAGTCTTAAAAAATGAAAAGCCAAGTTGTCACAGAAGTGGACTTGATGGAGTTAGGAACTTTGCTTGTGTAGAAAATGAGGCAGAAGAGAGAGAATGTAACATGAAAAATGAAAACACAGAGATTGGTATTGGAGTTCAAGCTTCAAACTGAAGATCAGAAAAGCAAAGCAGCTGGCCACTACCCTCTCACCTCTACCTCAGCTCAGACCAAAGAGGCAATCCTTAGACTGCTCCTGACTTCACTGATCCTCAGATTTACTCAGACTGATATGCTCCCTTCAACATGGCTAGAGACCTGGATGCCAGTGATTTCCTATCCTCAATGTGGCTGGAGAATGAATGCCTGCTCTGAGATTCTGTTCCTGTCTTAAATACCTCTCATGAGTACAGGCGTGTGATCCTGAGAGCTGAGATCATCTTTGTATGAGTTGTTTCTCTTTAGGACTGGATCAATTTCATGTAGCTCAGGGTGGCCTTGAACCAACAGAGATCTGTTACTTCCTAATCCTGAGTCCTGGCATTAAAAGTATGTGCCTGGCTTCTATGGCTTGTGGCTGATCTTGCTTTCTGAATCTTCAGGCAAACTTTAATAAATCATAAATAATATATCACTACTAGAGAAGGAAGCTTAGGCTTTGGAGACTAAGGAAGGGGACCTGTGTTCTGGTGGGAGAGACGGACTCCAGAAACTTCTGAGTCCCTGAGGACAGGGGCCCATGCTTTGCTTAGGAGTAAGTGTCTGGCCATTGCTGAGATCTGGCATAGTGTGTGAACAGGCATAGGGTATAGTAACATAACACTGGGTCAGGGCATGAGTGCCCCATCCTGTAATATATGTCTTCCCATCAGCGTCTCAGATTTCTTGGTAAATTTGAAGATGCAGGAGAACAAATTTTCTTTCCACTTGGCCCCACAAACTGCATAGCTTATCCTGTCTACAGGAAAGAGCCTCGAATGGGTTTTGAATCCCTAGAACACAGTGGGAAAATAACATGATGCTCCCTTCCACCAAGAGGGAGAGAAGTGTGCTCAGGGGACAGCTGGCAGATACGAGTTTGCTTTGTAGAAGGGAAGCCAAGGATACTGTAGTGACAAATATGGACTGATGACCAAAGACCAGATGGGACAACAGACATGCAAGTGGATGCCGGGCTGGAAAATACCCAGTACTGTGGGCCAGATGCTCTTGCCTGATGTTTTAATATCTCATTAAGTGTCCTGGGGCTCCTGATGCCTCCAGGAAATGCAAGCAAAGAACTGAAATCACCCTAGATTTGTGCCTGTAGTTGTATATGGGAACTCAAAATGAATTTCATCAAAATACTTTAAACACAGGGCTCTCCTTTCATGTCTTAATGTATAAACAGAAGATTTTTACCTACTGCTTTACATGTAAAAGAGTGCCCCATTTTATAAATTGGTGCATTTGTTTGCTTACACATTGCTATTTATGTAAGTGGAATGTATCTTTGCATATGGCACTTGTACTTAATGCTAATAATTATGTTGCTTCTACTAAGTACAGCAGAGTCTCCCCTGTTGGCATCAGCTTAGATATTGTAGTTTTTCAAATGCCTTCAACTGAGTAGTTCTCAGGTGACCTAGACTAATTTCTTGGCTTTGTAAATTTCAACCTCTTAATTTTTAACCTTCTTTTGTTCAGGGCTGTCCTGGGAAGGCAACATAAATTTGTGAATTTTTGAATTATGGGAGGCAGGCAGCCATCTGGAACTGGAAAAGCGCAGGTTTCAGAAGAGCCCTTCATGGGGGTGAAGCACCATTCACAGGCTCTCACATCTGCCTTGCATGACAGAGGACAAAGCCAGCAGCGGTTACCTTGGGTCTGCTTTGGCACAAGACACTTAAGACGGTGCTGTATGTAAATGGGAAGTGTAGCTTCAAAAGAAGGCCAAGTCCGAGGAGTAGCAAACCATGTGTGATATGTCAAGAGCTTTGCTGCCATGTGAGTGAAATATTTTTGAAATATTTTAGAATCTTGAATGGAGATTGAAGTCAATGCAAAAAGAAAAAAGAAAAAGAAAAAGACGAAAAAATGAAAGAGAAGAAGTTGTTAAAATAAAGCTGGCTTCACTAGAGACTGCCCTTCCCAACATGGGTGTCTGCAGAGCCTTCGTGTGATGTACTGAGAGGCCATCTTTTCTCTGTCCTTGAGAACAACCATCCATCTTTAATAGCATCTGCATGCCTCCATAGCATCCACAGCAGTGTGAGCATGATAACTAAAGAGCAGGTGTCAAGCAGACATCAACAAAGCAAGGGATAAACAGAGAAAATAAGATTGGATGGAGCTCAGGGGTGGGAAGAGAAAAATGATACAGCTCCTAGTGTACTGGGTAGGGCTTATCTGAAAAAGCTTTTGTAGTCCAGTTTTAAAATGATAAACACATAGAGCTGAGAGGGCCCCTGAGAAGTCATCTGATCCATCCTCCAACCCCCAGGGAGGTTTTATCTAAACCATTTTTACCAAGAGGTGTCTGTCGTATTCTTAAAATTCTGTGGGGAAGCGGCTGTGACAGGCTCTCTAGTATCCCATTATAATGCTTTATAACCGCACGTGTCAAGAAACCCCTCCTTGTACATATATATTCCTCCTTCTCTAGCCAAAGCCCATTGTTTCCCACTCTATCCTCAGTAGGGAAGTGTTGCTACGTCTGGATATGCCTTCTGAATAATAATGCATTCAGCATTTAAGGAGACATCAAGCAATCCTCTTCCTTCCTCCAGACTAAAGAATCCCAGGGGCCTCCTCCCTTTTGACTTTGCCCATTTCCTACATCCCTCTGAAGGTTTTGCTGTCCCCTGCTGGGCTTCTTTCCTTGGCAGGAATTTCGACATGGAGACTTCCCCTAGTATCACTATCTACACAGTTGACTTCACACTGGACACATGGGAACATTCCCATTGGGTTCTGTGGAGAAAAACAGGGTATTTCCCATAATTCCCCTTTCCTCCTCAATTTGAGAGCCCCTGGTACAGCTCTCAGAGAGGAGGCTGGCACCACGAGGCATGCTGAGAAGAGTGGGAACTAGCTTTGACTCACAAAGAAGAAAGGGAAGGAATGCCTTGATGTCATATTTTAAATGCCCCCTGGATAATCATTTGCAAATCCTACAATTACTCCATGTGTGCTCCTGACCAAGTATATGCCTGAACCTAATTCTTTTCTTATCCTAAAAGGTTAGGGGAGCCATCTTGGAGATAATCTGGTAATTGTTCCCATCTACTCTAAGCAGACATTTTTTAAATCAGGCTGGGAGGACCTGCAATAACAGACAGTAAAATGCTGGCTCCGACCTTTGCCCACTCAAACAAAGTCAAAATTCAGAATTCCCTTCTTCCAAAAGTCCTGTTTCATGGAAATTCTTCCTGAATTCCACCTTCAAAATTAAGCAAGGACAACTTAATGAAGTAGAGAAGTTGGGGTTGCTTTAGGTAAATCATAGACATCTCTCTTGTAAGGTTATAATATCTAAATTCATTAACTTTGGTCCTAGTTGCAATTGGGTCCTCATTACTGCCCAGTGAGTACTTTACTGAATAAACTATTTCCCCAGCCCTGACTTGTTGAAATAGCTCAGTTAGGAAATTGCTTGCCATACAATCATGAAGATCCAAGTCTGACCCCAGCAACCACGTACAAAGCTGCACATCATGGTGTGCCTGCAATCCCAACATTGGGAAGTAGAGACAGACAGATCCCAGGGCCTACTGACCAGATAGCCTAGTGAAAGACCATGCATCAAAAAATACAGTGAGGAATGACAACACATGAAGTTGATCTCTGGGCACCATGTGCACATGAACACTTGAGCATGCATACTCATATACATACATGCACTCTACACACACACACACACACACACACACACACACACACACACGTTACTCAGTTATTTCTATTTTAAATAAATAAGATAACGTGTACAACTATATTTTATAAAACAAAGGTACTCAACAATAAGACAATATATAGCCAGCCTCATTTTAAAATGTCCCAGGTTAATAGAAACTTTGCTGAAGTTTACACAATTAGTCATGAAGTATATGAAACAATGCACAACATTATGTACCATCAGGTGGCTGCAGGGCAAAGGGCAAGGAGATACCTCTCAGGACCTATGGTCTTCATACCAACACCACCAAATCTGGCAAGAATGTGAAGAAACCGGGTTTCTCACTCATTGCTGGTGAAAATGCAAAGTGGCACCAGCACTTTGAAGGACAGTGGGAAGTTTCTGACAAACCTAAACCATTTCTTAGACCACCACACAGCAGTCATGTCCCTTGGGATTTATATAAAGGACTTGAAAACTCAAGTCCAACTAAAAGCTAGCACATGGCTGTTAATAGCAGCTCTATTCACAACTGTCAAAATTTGGGAGCAAATTCCAAGCAACGAAGATCTCCTTCAGTAGTGAATGCATGAATAAGCCACAGCATATTCAGTCAACAGAACATATTCAGTGCCAGGAAGAAATCAGTTTTTCTCCATGAAGAAGATTGATTGGGCTTATTGCTAAGTGAAAGAAGCCTGTCTAGCAAGGATATGCAGTAAGTTATTCCAATGATGCAGTAGTCTAGAAAAGCCAAAACAGGGGACATCAAGAAGAGTGATGTTTCCTGGAGCTGATGTTGGAAGGGACAAACTGATGGAACATGGAGGATTGTTCAGGCAGTGGGCTTGTGGTCATTACAAATTTTCTGGAGCCCATAGAAAGTGCAACAGCAAGAGTGAACCCTAGTACTAAGTGTGGACTTTCTGGAATAGTTACATGTCAGTGTCAGCCCATAAATGCAACAGTCTTTCTGGAATACCGGATACCTAAAAATGTCCTAAAAACAGTTTATTATAATAATGAGATTTTTGAAAGTAAAGAGGAGCGCAAGTGTTCATTCTTGTAATTGTTCAAGTCTGATAGCTTTCCCTCAACACCCAATCCTGCAGGAGGCACTTCACATGAAATATATTTTCTATTAACATTTGTGTTTATAATTATCATTAAGTTTTATCATCCAGTCTTGCATGGTGGAGGCCAAACATGGCAGCTCTCTCATAGATCCTTGCGGCTGACGGGCAGAGGTTAATTTGTCTGTACATGGACACATTAGCTTGTCACATCGGCTATGGATTGCAAACACATATATTACTCTAATTAAACACTGCAAGGAACTGACCCAAATTGTTCAATGGTTGTTGCTGTATAGCTCTGCGATTAGCACACACTTCAGGCTGCATGTTTATCCTTGCTATCCTGATGAAGTAGCAGTCTCAACTCCACAGCTAGCAATGGTTCTCAGTTACTGTGGCTGGTATGTTAACGATGCCTGAAATAGAAAAACAAAACGGGTGTGACATAATCATGTGGATTTGCTATTTCTACCCTGTTACCTTGACCAAGGAGCATTTTCACGTGCTTGTTTTCTGTGGCAGCTGTCTAAGTGAGTTGTTTCCATTCTAATTTTGGAGCTTGTTACCAGGACAAACAATTGTGGTACATCAATAGCCCATCACAGTTAATTAAATAAGGAACAGCCAAATGCTCATTGCATTACTTGAAGCAATCAGGGCAAAGGCCACATGTGCCTCTCAGATTTGAGACTCCTTTATTTCATCACTTATTCTTGGGACATATGACCAGATAGAAAATGTTTTTGCACTGTTAAGGACAAAGGTAATGGAAGCCCAGTGACTAGTTACATTCTGTGAATCAATCACCAACAGGCATTGCTTTTCTTAATTTTTAAATCAATATTAAAGTTCCTACCATATCTGGCACTAGAATGTCTTCACCCACCCCACTCCTATCAAGAATGTAAATTCCATGGTGTGTCTCAAAGTATTCAGTACTTGGATACTTAGTAAATAGTGACTGTAAGGAGGGTACTTTGATACTTAGTAAATACTGACTATATGGAGGGTACTTGGATACTTAGTAAATACTGACTGTAAGCAGGAATTAGCACACTGGTTCATCTTACCTAAGACAGGAACAATGCATTCAAATAGAAAATTTTCATTAAGTATAGGAAGCAATGTTCCTGCCTGAATACAGAAAGCAAAATTCCCAAAATTGGGAAGGATAACTCTAGTTTTCCAAACCAGACAGTAGAGCTAACATCTGAAGCAACATAGTGTGTTTACATTAGTCCTTCTACACTTCTTACCGTCTTCCCAAATCTAAGTACCCTATGAAAAGCATACTTCCTGCATCAGAGCAGGTACCTAGTTAAAAAAGAAGGTTTTGCCACACACACTGAAGAGCTTTGCAAGGGAAAGTGGTTGGGTTCTGTCTCCTTGCAGCCTTTCTCTGCTATTGAGTGCAGGAGCTCAGGCTGTTGGAATGAATGCTTTGCTTGCCCCAATGGGAAGCTTGATGAGGAAATAATAGTGTTTGCTCAGGAAAGAAAAGCTGAAGTTCTGACAGACTGATGCAACTAACCCCCTGTTCTGGAGACTGAGGGTCTGCAGTGCAGTCTGGGGACCATTCCACTGATTTCTTTTTGACTGGGGACCATGAAGTCTCTTGGCAGTATCAGGTCTCTCTCATCCAACTCTAAATCACTAACTTCACTTTTCATGTCCTGGCAATGGTCTTTCACCTTGATCTTAGTGAAAGGCTGGAATATAGGGAATGGAAGTCCTTAAGAAATTTGTTTGATACACTTTTAACACTAGTCTCTCAGTCACAGCTCTGGAATATGAAAGACCCTTTTGTTGAATGTGTATACAGTTTCATATTGTGTGTGTGTGTGTGTGTGTGTGTGTGTGTGTGTGTGTGTGTGTGTGTGTGTGTGTTAGAAAAATACACTTTTTTCACCCAACTAATACAGAGAGGAGGGGCATAGAGATGAAACAGCAATGGTCCTTGATATTGAGGAGCTCATTACATATAGAGAAGCTGAGACAAACACACCAACTAATGAATAATAGGACAAAAGAATACATAAAATACCAAGGAAGTAGAGGGGTGCAGTTATCCCTCTGGGGTCGGAAGATCTATAAGGACAACTTCACACAGCACAGGCAACACAGGCATCACATCCTAAGAAGCTCCTAGACTTTAATTAAGAAAACTGGAGGAGCTGTGGAGTACAAGCATCAAAGTACATTTATTCATTTCATCACTCAATAAATATTTGGTGATGCCTACTGTATACTTGCTGCTTCCTGGCAGAGAAGAAAATGACAAGTCTCTTGTTTGTGGACCTTAATTCTCAGCTGGAGAGACAGACAGTTACCTGAAGTGAAAGGCAAGGACTCTTGGAGAGGAATGAGAGTGTAAGAGATGACGGTAACAGGAGTGGCGAGCTCTGTTGTATTACATGGAAGAGACTGACCACATGCAAAGCCTGGCCACAGGGGAATGATGACTGGTCAGAAAATTGGAGAACCACAGCAAAGTCACATGGGTGTCTGGGGGAAGACCATTCCATATGAAAGACAACAGCAAGAGCAGCTCTATGGAATTTTCCAATATCAAACAAGGACTGAAGTTACATTGTGTATATGTACTTATGTGTGAACAACTTTGCAAATAAATACTTAGATATCCCTGTCTGTCTGTCTGTCTGTCTGTCTGTCTGTCTGTCTGTCTCCATCTCTTTCCCTCCATTCCTTCCTTTATTTCACAGGATAGTCTGCAATTCACAGTGTAATTTAGACTGGCCCTGAACTCACAGCAATCTTCCTGTCTCAGACTTCCAAGTATGCCACCACACCCATTAGAGGTGAGGAAAATAATTTGTAAAATTCTATTAAGAACATTTTTCGGAAATAAGTGACTTCTCCCCATCTCCATAACTATTAAGGTTCAATTTCACTTTTTTATACAACTGGTACAATTTGATCTTAGTAAGTTACTTTTTTTTCTATGTTTAAAACATCTGGGATATTTGCAAGTTCAAGTAAACATATATGTTCTTGATTTTTTTTTAAAAAATTGCACATTAGTAAATACAGATTCAAGGAAGTCATCTCTGGATATTCTGTTTCTATATGCCTGGTGATACCTGGGTACCCAGGGCCTCCACCTGACATTTCTTCAGGCTTCAACAGACATCAGAAACACAGTTGTAAAAGTATTTTCCATGCTTTTATGATCATAAAACCAACTAGGGCCTCTTACAAGCCTACAGACCCTGGTATAGCATGTATTTTTAACACCGTTCTTCTAGTACGTCAGCTATCCTGGTTTGCAGACTACACAATGGGTAGTAAATTGTTGTCCTTCACTGTTACTTGATTTTTGTGACAAATTTTAATTTCCAAAATAAGAGGACAAACTCTATAAGCATTGGGTATACCTTACATTCATAGTAAAAGTCTTAGCATCTTGACACTAGAAACTCAACCTTCCTCCTAGGCTAAGATTATTTCCACAATCCCCCCACAAATAACTATCCAGCCCATCTGAATAACTGCCAAGTTTGAAAACCGTACTTCTCCATGAATTGCTCAGTTAAAGAAAGAACACAAAATTCAGGGAGGCAAAACTCTGCCCTTTCTATTCTTGTCACTTAATAAGAAGAAAATGAATATAAATAGTGTTTTAAGCTTGCATTTATATCCTAGATCCTGTTATAAAGTTTGCATGGAGTTTATTTAATTTAAACTTCACAATAATCTCTCATGAGGCAGATACTTAGCCTCCTGAGGGACAGAGAGAGTCCAAATGAGTCATTCATTCTGCATACCCCTTGACTATGACATATGATCCTCCTGAAAAACCACCCATTCCCATTCACTGTTTGAATGAATAAATTTAGGGCATCCTGGAAGGAGAATGTGGCCCAGATGAGGAGAATTCTTTATTTCAGCTACACCTGCAGACTACTCATTGGCTATGACCATGCAGGTTGAGACAGCCTCGGAATCCCTATGTTGTATTTCAAAATCCTAGTGATTAGAATCAGGAGTGCTGGAGGGGAATGGGGAACATCTTCCTCAAATCTCAATACGATGAGTAGGCGACTAGTGGGTCACTACATTGCTCAGAACTCTCTGGTGGCTAACATGAAGCTAGGAATCAAACCCAAAGGTTTTATTCTGGTCTGCCGGGCCCTACACCAACCTTACTCATATTTGTGCCCCTCCACTGGGAAATAAATACCATAACCTCTATATCTAAATATTTAAAGTCATAAATCAAACCAATAAAGAGTTAAGTGATAGTCTCTCCTCATATTTTGGAGAACTACCTTTTGTAGTCTAAGCTGGCCCGGAGTTCATCACCCTTCTGACTCTAGGTGTGTGCCATCACATCCAGACTTAATCTAGTGGAAAAAAATTAAAACAAATATATGTGATGCTATGGTATAGGAGTTCTATGTAACTGAAGGAATGTAAAAGAAATTGAGTTATTTAGCTCAATTTAATTTGTACTAAACAAAACCAAATGCTTAGTAATACTAAAACAGTTTTCTATCACTTCAGAATTTACTCTTTTATCCAAAATTGTCTCCTAAGATTAAAAGGCAGCTTATGACAAAGTTTTAAATGAAATTGGAGAAGAGACAGAATTTCATTCACATCTGTTGAAATTTTAATTTGCTTTGATTCAGTAATTTTACAACATAAATTAAGCACAGTTGTAGAGTGTCAGGCTTGTCTTCTTGTCTCAGGGTCACATCTATGACTGTTACATCCAGACCTACACAATACACATTAAGAAAAAGATGCACTGTATAATAAGACAAATGTCCCTTACTTCCCATACCCAGTGACTGTAAAGATGGCCCTAACTTAGGAACTCGGGCCAGGAAATGGGATGGGAGGAGCTGCAAGATTAAACAATCTGAGGAACAATCTACATTGAGAATCAATTATACTCTTGCTTCCCGAGAAAGGGAATTCGACAAGTGAATCACTCTTGTATTTAACCCAAGTTCTCCCCTGGTAAGACTCTGCTGACTCAGCTGTATTCTGAAGCTGTGTGTCAGCCCAGGAAACTTCAGAGCTCAGCACTTAGACCCATTAGGGAAAGAGATACGGATACAAAGTCCTAGTTCTCTGAGACATGGGAAGAAGGAGATGAGGCTCCTTGTCTGAAATTTCAGGTTGCATTGTACCCTGAGAAGATGGCCAGCCTTCCTGAGTAGGGAAAATATATTTATTGTGTGTATACACACCCATTGCATACACTCATTACATGAAAGTCTGTGTAAGAGGCTGAGGGGGGCGAGTCCCTTTTGGTACATTTATCAATGCTAGAGATTAAAATTGAGAGGACTGAAGGGCTCGATGGGAGAAGTCTTGATCAAGCTCAATGTGACAGGCTTCTATTGAGTCATATAGTTCAAAATCAAGTAATGGAGACCAACTAGTGTCCAAGCACTGTCCTCTGACTTGCAAGCTTTCAGATACACCAAGGCAGAATGTGCTCCAGGGTCTATGTATTTCTTACTTTATTGTGAAATCTCTGCCCCACAATATCACACTATCCCCTCCTCATTGAATTTAGGTCTCTGCTCAATGTCATGTCTTGCAGAGTTCATCAAGGTTGGTCACACCATCTAAAATCACCCTCTTGTCCGATTGATATTTTGAGAAATCCACGGATACTTGGGAAGAAGACTTATTTATTAGAGGATGAAATAGGGAACACAAACACTCGTGGACACAATGTGAAGTGATGCCATTGCCTCTTTGTCCACCAGGGAAGGGTGGAGAAAGCTCTGGACCAGGTCATCATGCATCAGATGGAGTGTGAGACCCCACCTTCCCAACCTCAGTTCTTAACTGGTCATGTATCAAAAAAAAAAAAAAGAAAAGAAAAGAAAAAAAAAAACACGACCATATAGCTAATCAAATTGAGTTCCTATAACATTTCCCCTTTTTTCCTAATAAAGAAGATTCTAATCCTAATACAAACTATATATAATAAGAACTATCAAATATTATCCATAACATAAACAAAAATGAAACGACAACCAACAAGAGAAACATCAAGCAAGAAACACATTCTACATGTCCAGACCATAGGTAACATTCCAATAGCTGTCCTATCAATTTTGTCATACTGTACGTATATTTATACTCTTGTTTAAGGTATTATGTTTATGCAGTGCATTTAAAAATATAATATATAGCTAAGAAATACAAATTAATAGTCATCTATAATAGTTAAACTTATAGTCATGTTGGTTAGGTTTTCTAGATGTAAAGAGATATATTTCAGATGGATGGGTAAACTTTAAACACTTCAAAGACCTATAGAATATGGCATTTAAAATGTTTTAAGAATTTAGACTTTTCTTGACAGTGAGCCACATCTGCTCCTGGCAGCACCAATTACTTCAAGAGGATTATGGGCATCAAAGAAGCTCCTTATGGGGTTTACTTTCATTGTGGCAAGGTTAACCACTGGGCAAAGAAACTGCTCTTGCCTTTGACTGTTTGCAGTGCATTGTACAGACTGGACATGCAGGACCCACAGGAAGGTGACTGCTAAACTTTTCCAAAACAAGGTGGGACAGTCCTTCAGGGTTCCTGCTTCACAGAAGAAACTACCAGACACTCTGCAGGACACAGAGGAAATTGACTGACAAACTGACAATATAGGTGGGACAGTCCTTCAAATTTCCTGCTGCATTGAGAAATCTGGCAGACATCTGGGCCTAGGGGCCAACGATGGATGCCACAACATTCCAGAGGAGCTTTGGATAACTGTCCAGGAAGTCAGAAATCTCTGTCATTTCTAGTATTTTGGAAGTTGCTTACAATGCACATCTTGTTTACACAGGAAATATTATATTCTTCTGGGGTCTTTGATGGAGTTGAAGACTAGATAGTTATAGTTGTAGTTTTCCTTAGTTATGATAAAAGATAAACTTTATATGAAACTTTAGATTCACAAAGGTAGAATAGATGGGGTATTTTTTTAATTTTGCCAAATATACATGGACTAAATATTGTGACTGTAATTCTTGCTTGATACCTGTTTTGTTATATGTTATATATTTTACAATGTTAAGGTTAAAACCTTCCTTTTTGATTAGATAGAAAAGGGGAGATGATGTGGGATGTCCTTCTGTATGCTATGAATATGTGTTGCTTTTATTGGTTAATGAATAAAGCTGTTTTGGCCTATGACAGGGCAGAATATGGCTAGGTGGGAAACCCAAGCAGAGATACAGGGAGAAAGAAGGCGGAGTTAGAGAGACTCCAGCAGCTGCTGAGGGAAGCAAGATGTGAGGCAACAAGCCAGGAGCCTCGTGGTAAAATTAATTTAAGTTGTAAGAGCTAGTTAATAATAAGCCTGAGCTAAGAGGCCAAACAGTTTGTAATTAATATTAAGTCTCTGGGTGATTATTTCATAAGTGGTTGTGGGGACCAGCGGGCAGGAGAGAAACCAGTCCAACAGGACTGAGCGGGACAGAGAAAAGTCTCCAGCTGCAAATTACTATAGATTTCCCTGCTCTGCACTGCTCAGTAGTTCTTATTAAGCACAGATTTCATTGCATATCTGTCTCCTCAGTGGTTTCTATTATTGTGAGAGCAGGATTTTGTCTCTCTCTCCTGTCCATGATGCTAGTACCTAGAAAGGTGCTTGTCATATGTTGCTTGCTCAATAATATTTTGGATGTGCCAATCAGTGAATACTGTCTTTGATATAAGTGTTAATCTCAAGGGGAAGTGATTACATATAACCTGTAGAAACTTTGACTAAACAAAGGACTGTCTTCTATCCCCTGGGTTGTGAGAGTCAGGCACACTTCCATTGTACCCCTACAGGACACCGGCCATCACTGTCTTCTTCCCTTGGTCTAATGAAGAACAGAGCAGGTGTGACACTGAGCAAATTAGCAGTGCTTTTCTCTTCCCTACCTGGGAAGTTTTGGAGCTGGCTTTCAATTATAACAGTGCTTTCTCTGTGGTGAAAAAGAATGGGAGCATCATATTAGCAATGGCCAGGGTGATCTGCCTTCCGCTAATTCCAATTAACACTTTCCAAGAGATGTGGCCAGAAGCGCAGCCATGGTTTTCACATTCTAAGGTTTCCATGCATCTCTCTGAAAAAAGACACATCTACTTGGTGCCCTTTGTGCTAGGACTTGGCAGAGGGGTCTTTGCTCAGGAATGCAAACACTCTCTCCAGTCACTCCATGAAGAACATAGAGATTACAAAAAGGAGGAACAGAGGAATGAGTTAGAAACTTGCTTTGGATAAGTGAGGAGGGGAGAATATTTTTATAGAATCTTTGTTAGAAACAAAAAAACAGCCTGGACTTTTCCAAAGTTAAATTACTGGTTAAATGTAATTTGACTAATATCTCAATTAGTATAAGAAGATACTATCTCTCCCCATCCTTTTCACTGAGTGACAGAAAACCAGGATTCCACAACCAAACTGCAGGAGTGTCTAAGACAGAGAGGTAGGACAGTTAGAATCTTGTGGCCCAGACTTTGTCAACTCCTCATGGGGTCCCTTAACTGCTGGGAGAAGTGGATGGGGGTTGGTATCGCATGGGAATCAAGATTCACTAGACTCAGTACAGGTTAAATGAAGTTTATTCGGGGAGATCACGCTTACACAAGAGGTGGGTAGTTGCCACAGATTCCAGTTCCAAGGATCCTCCTAGGCTGTTCGCTGTGACCCAACCAGCAGCAAGAGAGAGCAAGCCTGTCCCTCACTCCAGACCAAATCCCACTACAGGGTGGGCTTGGGGAGAGGCAAGAGGGAACAGGAGGAGGGGTAGGAGAGAGAACTTTAGTTGAAATGTAAAGTGAAATTAAAAATAATAAATTTAATTAGAAAAGAAGGGAAGGAAAGAAAGAAGCAAGGAAGAAAGAAAGAAAGAATCTTGTGGCCTGGGAACAGCATCATGGGAAATCCCCTGGTTTTCAAACCTCATATATCCAGAGATCTAACCAAAAACCCATCGGCTCAGAAGTCCCAACATGAACCTACCCTCTTTACAAACCTGAACAAGAAAAGGCAGTTTTTCAGGACAGAAAGTGTTCCAATAGTAACTAAAAATAACTGATATTATTAACTGCCTGGGTTCCGCAGAGCAGTGGAGCCTATTCCATATAAACGCTTGGCATAGGACACTGCTCATCCAAGGCGCTGAGTCTCAAAATCTATAGCTGACAAGCTGAAGCACTCACCAGAGCCAGTGTAACCCGCTGAGACAACATTTGACCAAATGCCTGGAGCCCCCACTTGCAGATGAACAAAGTACTGAATAAGTGAAGTTTGCATCATTCGTTTCCCATCTGGAAGAAAGAGAAAATCTGCTCTCACACCTTCTTGCAGGTCAAAAGGAGTCCCGTGAGTATCAGGGTTTGAAGTATGAAGTACAGAGCTTAAAAATACTGGAGGAAAAACTAGGAGAAGATGGGTAATGTGGGACAGGATGCTAGAGACCTTCAAAGGATGAGATGTGACTACAAAGAGTTCATTGTAAACCAGGCTCAGAATGCTACAAAAAGCAAAAGGAACGGGAAGGAGTGAAAAACAGCTCAGCACACAGAAGTCGGGGGGGGGGGCGGATATTTGTAGTGTTAAAAGTGTGTCTATTTCCTTTATAGCTTGTGTACATCCGCATATTGTGGGTTCTGTTGAACCTTTAATTAACTTGATAAGCTAGGTCTCTCTATGGTTTTTAAATTTGCATTTCTCCCAATGATCATGAGACCCTTTTATTGTTTGGATTTTGTTTCCAATAAATTGTTCCTCATCACATAAAAATTATGCAGTTTTAAATTTTCAGACTTTCATTAATATCATGTACTGATTGTAAAATGACAGTGTTACAACCCCAAAACCTCTTGACCTGGCAGTACGTATAATCATTTTACCATCGACACATGGTAAGATCAGTCCACTTCATGAAGCACTCCATTACAAATGAATTTACCAACTTGAAAAAGAACATTATACGCATCATGGCATGTTGAGTATTTACAAATACTCTGAGTATTCATCAATGGGAGCTTGGTTGGGTAAATAATTGTCATATATTTGTACCATGATGAAGAAATTGGCAAACAACACTTTGATATAGGTTGACTAATAAGTTCTTTCTTAGGAGCTAGAGAAAAGCAGCTAATATTGTATGGTCTAGCTTTCATAATGTAAATGAACACAAAGCCAAATATATGTCTTTAAATATTCACACATGACAACGAAGCAACGAAACAAACATGAAAGGATATATTCCAAAATGTTAACATTTCCCCCCTGGGTCCAGGGTCATGTAAAGGACAGAATGAAGGGAAAGAGAAGGGAGATGAAAGTAAATAGGAAGTTGGAAGATCAGGGGAAGTTGCACATAGTATTTAAAAGGTATGTATTAATAAAATCTATTGATATAAAGTATGGGATACAGATGTGGATGTGCCTAGAGACATGTGAAAGTTCAGTCACATAAATATTAATAATGACTGTTGAAGGGTGGCAGGACTTAAGTTATGTTATCCTCTACTTTCTTCCTTCTAATTTTACAAGTTGCATGACTTTCTAATAAATGAGAATGCATTATTTATGTGTCCAACTTATATATTCAGAAAAGGCCACAAGGCTTTATTTTAATGTGGGAGGTCAACAATTTTTGCATATATTCTAGTGTCATTACAAGGAATTAGCCTGTAAGACAACAGGAGAGAAATGTCTGTGCTTTGAAAGGGGAAGCCCAGCAGGCAAGAAGGCTGGCGTGTGGGCAGAAGGCCTGACCTTCCGAAGCGTGAGGAGCTCAACCCTGAAATGGCTTATGATTGGGAAGAGTTAGAGAGGGGTTGAATTGGGGAGGAGGAGGCAGCGGTGGTAGTGAAGATGACGAGATAACGGTGGTGGTAGGGATGTTGGTGGTATTGGTGATGGTATTGACAATGATGACAATGGTGGTAGTGCTGATGTTGGTGGAAGTGGTGACGTTTGATGGTGGTGGTGGAGAAGAAGAGGAGGAGAAGTTGCAGTTCTACTCAAACACAGGGCTCTGGGAATGGTAGAACCTGGAGTGGAGGAGAATGGCTGCAGGCATTCTTATAAAGCAGATGTTGTGCTGAGACAAGCAAATATACAAAGGCCATTAAAGGGGGGTTGATTCTGGGAAATATTTAAACATTACATTTTTCTTTCTTTTGCTTATACGTATGTGTGTATATACATGTGTTCATGTATGCGAGGGTGCACACATGTGTGAATGCATAAGCATGTGTGTGTGCATGTATGTGTGGAGGCTAGAGGCCAAGCTCAGGTGTTACTCTTCACCACCTTGTGTTTTGAGACAGTGTCTCTTCATTGGCCTGTAGCCTTGATTCAGCTATACAGACTGGACAGCAAGCCCTAAAGTTCTGCCTGTCTCTGCCTTCTCAGATCTGAGATTATAAGTACACACCACCTTACTGGCTGTGTGTGTGGGGGGGGGTGGGCTTGGCATGTGTGTCTATGTGGTGTGTGTGTGTGGTGTGTGGTGTGTGTGTGTGTGGTATATGTGTGTGACTGTGTGTTGTGTGTGATATATGTTATGTGTGTTATGTGTGTCTCTGTGTGGTATATGTGTGGTGTGTGTGTGTGTGTGTGTGTGTGTGTGTGTGTGTGTGTGTGTGTGTGTGTAGTTTCTTGGGGGGTCAAACTCAGAAGACCTGACTGAGTTATGACCTCAGCCTCAATTCTGGAAATATATCTAAGGCAAAGGAAATAGAATTTGCCAACAGGGTCAAGGATGGCTGCAAGATGTTCGGCCTGAGATCTAGCAGAATGGAGTTCAGTTTACTGGGATGAGTATCAGAGCAGAAGACTCAGACTTGGTGGGAAACAAGAGTCTGGTTGCATAAGTTTCAGGAAGCTACTCACCTTTCTCTTCCTGCATCCTCCAGAGCCACTTCCTTTGTGCTGAGCCTTGGAAGCTAACCACTGTAGACCTCAATACCTACGCTCCCCTGCCCTTAGCTCCTGGTCAGGCCAGTGGAAGTCGGATGAAAGAGCAGTGGGCAGGGTTGTTCTGTCTCTGCTGAGGTGTGGTTCATCAGTGGCACCAGGGCAGGTCCTTATGTTGAAGACACAGGGATGCTTAGAGGCCTCACTATTGCTGCGTCTCTGGGTGGGTGTTGATGGGAACTCTGACAGCCCATAAGCTACAGTAAGAAACACTATAGACAAGGAATCTTCAACAGCAGAAATGTGTTTCCTCACACTTTTGAAGACAACAGAAGTTCAAGACCATGACATCGGCATAGCTGGGGTCTAACCGTGGCACTGTAGGACAGTTTTCCAGGCCACTTTGGATCACTGAATGGAAGTTTCCCACTGTGTCTTCAGATCTTCTTCCCTCTGAAGAACATCATCTTACAAGGACATTGGGCCATATTTATCTAGGACCTCTGTCTTTAATGGTTTTATTCCCAATTTAGTCAAATTTGGTGCTGGGGAAAGGACATCTGCATGACTACTGGGGAAAGAAAGATGCATTCAAGCAGTAACACCCCTTAAACTTAGAGGAAACAACAACTCCTTCCCCATTATGTATTTCTTATCTTTTTTATTAATTTATTTTTTTACATTACAATCCCAGTTGCCCTTCTTCTCTTTCCTCCTGCTCCTCCCACCCTACCTCCCATCTGCTCCTCGGGTAAGGCCTTCCTTAGGAAGTCTACTAAGTTTGTCCCATCATCTCATTGAGGCAGGACCAAGGCACCTCTCCACCCCCCACATCCTTGTGTCTAGACTGGGCAAGGTATCTCTCCATATAGAATGTAAAGCCTTGTGGCCTTTTCTGAATATATAAGTTGGACACATAAATAATGCATTCTCATTATTTGTTTCCTATGTTAATATCTGAAAATTCCAAGTAATGGATGACTTATATTTCTACATATAGAGTTTGCTGGCATTGCTGTGTATGGGTCATGCACACATGCTATTACTGACTGTACACACACTAGCACAGTTCTTTTTCTTTATGCCACAATAAATGTTGAAAACATTCCCTAGTTGCTTGTAAATGCCATGTATAGTTCGTACCTTATTTGTTTAGATATACACACATTTGTGGCCATTTCAAATATAGATGAACAGGGACTTTTGGTTTATCCTATAATTGTTTGGAAAATTAATCTAGAAAGAGATTTGCCAGCTAAAACACTCTTTAATTTAGCAGCCACAATGGAATCATAAGTCTATATTAGTAATTCAGGAATAATTGTATGTGATGGAATCAGTGCACTAAACATACAAGGATTCCATTTGTTGTTATGCCATGAGGAAAGTTGGGCAGCCTCTGAACCCATTGCCTCATTTTACAGCTGCGAACACTAGGCCCAAAGTGCTATGCAATCTACCTGAATCCCCATAAGGAGTTGGTGGACTGGAATCCAAGACACCTGACTCTATAGCTGGGGCTCTGTGTTCTGGGCTGGACTTCAATAGTCAGAAAACAAAGAACTCTGTCACAAACATTTTTTATTGTACACCGTTACAGGCCATTTTCATTCAAGTCAACAATGCACTTTGAACATCTCCTCCTCCCCCACCATCTCTCCCTCTTTCTGCACATTAGTCCCTTTTTCCCTAAGCAATTTTGCTTTTATTTCATGACACCTACACATGCATAATTTTATCTGTAAAGACTGGGACCCACAAATGAGAGGAAGCATGGGCTATTTGTCTCTCTGAGACTTACTCAATTCTCTTGTTATGATCATCTCCAGTTGTATCCATTTTCCTGCAAAAGACAGAACTTGCTCCCTCACGGATGAAAATTCTATTTTTGTATAAACAAAATCTTCTCTTTCCACTCCTCTGTTGCTAGACATATAGGCTGGTTTCACAACTTAACCATTGTGAATTGTATCACAATGCACACCTCTGTAACGTGTTGACTTGGAGTGTTTTGTATACATTCTCAAGACTTGTATAGCTGGGCTGTATGGACATATTGTCAGTCCATTTTTCAGTTTCTGAGGATCCTCCATATTGATTTCCAAAGTAACTGGTCTACTTTACATTCTCACCAGCAGGGCATGCATGCTTCTATGTATTATATGTATATACTCATTACCTGTATACATGTATATGTACATGTATACCTCCTTTCTAGCATTTCAAGCAACCATGTCTTAAAAGCCTTTGCTTCATGCTAGCTTTGCTTGCCATGATGAAACAGCAGAAGAGGAAAGGGGACTCACTGAGTTAACTTTGAGAGGCTAGCACAGCTGGAAGATGTCACCCTGGCGTCCAAACTCTGGGTGGGTCAGAAGAGCCATGCTAACCCTGCTCTTAGGAGTAGCCTCCTGCAGACTCAGAAGGGCAGGGTGTGGAGAGAATAGACTGCTACTTCCCAGCAACCACTGCTCTAAAGTTGGTCATTGATTACCATTTGTGGGTTTTATTACTAACGGATTCTTTTTCTTTCCCTTGGTGAGAGGAAGAGAAAAAACCCAAATGTCCTTTCTCTGTTCACATGAGCAAGATGGCTGTCATCCTTGTCCATCTCTTCACGCTTTCTTCTGTAGTAGTTGTTCATGTCTTGAACCACTGTATTTTTGTTTACTTGGTTTGTTCTTTTTGCTGAAGAGTGGCGAAGGAGACTAGACCAATGCTGTAGAGGAGAAGCGAGTCCTCACTGGAAGCATAAACTGGGCAAAGCTCATTCTTACTGAAATGCCCTTCTGACCACCAAATAATGGGCAGCAGACTTTCTGAGGATGGCAGACAAAGAAAAGAAGAGGCAGGTGGCCATGCCAGGACCAAACATCCTTCAGCTCTGAACTATGAGAGCATGTTTGTCATCTGTTTCCTTCATCGCTGGCACTGAGCATGGATTTGGAGGTTGCAGGTAGGAATAGAATGCTTCGGCCATGTGCAAGACTGAGGAGTTGGAAGGCTCGTTCATGGCCCATGCATCAGTCATGTTTTGCTAGGGACCATTCGAAATTTAATTAATTTAATGATAGAAACAGTAGTGATTATGACTTACTATATTCAAAGAACAGAACCAAACACCTTATTCAAAATAAAGTGTGTGTGTATGTGTGTGCATGTTGGGGGGGCTACACCCTGTAAACTCAAACATGTCAGAAACATAAACTTTCTGAATTGACTTTTAGCTATAAACCTAATGGGGTAGGTTTAAACATTTAGTATGCACTGGCTGAAACCATTGGGCATCAATTTACAAGAGAGCCAGTGCTTGTAAAAATGACTCATCACCTTAGTTAGACTTTCTGGGATCAGGCAATGTGGATGATTAAATAGATAAAATACAGCTTGGACTCTTGCTTGTCATACAATTCTGTAGACAGCAAGGAGATAAGCCCTGATATGGAAAGAAGTTGGCAGAATTAGTGGGGAAAAGCTAGCCTCAAGGCATAGGAAGTAACCAAATTAAATGGGCTGCTTGCAGGCACAAGTCTACTGTGGGCTAATTTGTTTCCTGCAAAAAGGAAAAAAAAGAACCTCAACTCATTTTTGTGCTCTTAAATTTTAAACAGGCATGCGTGTAATTGCATTTCCCTCCTCTTAAGATTGTTGCTTGGGCAGAGGGGCTTGTGGGAGAGAAAAGGAGGGAGGAAAGGAAGGAAGGAAGGAAGAAGACAGAGAGAAAGAGAGAGAGAGAGAGAGAGAGAGAGAGAGAGAGAGAGAGAGAGAGAGAGAGAGAGAGAGTTGCATCTCACTGTTTTTCAGGGCTGTTAAGAGCATCCCACTGACTAGTACGAGCAAGGGATGGATATGTTTCATCTGAAAGTCTCCTATTTGAAATGTCAGTGTTGGCTCTTTTTTCTGAGGAAATCCCAACTTCCATTTCCTTTCATCTCTGACTCTGTATGAGAAGCCATGGTTTAAAGGCACTTTGGACCAATTGATTAAAGACTGACCTCATTTGCAGGCCCAACCCAGACAGGGCGTAGAAAATGCCACACGCTCATGGTCTCCCTCTCCTTGTAAGACCTTCATCTGTTCACCAGATATTTTCAGAAGGCTCATCACAAGCCAGGCTCTGTGTCAGATGCTGGGGAAATAAGGGAGATGAGCTCACGATCTATTGCAAAAGATCAGCAGGTGCGAGATGCTGTGGTATGACCTTGGAGTTCCATAGGTAGATGTAAGCAGAGGTGAGAGCAAGGCTTGGAGTGGTAGGACATGCCTCTGTAGGCAGGGCTGACGATGAAGCAGGCACCCAAAAGCTAGCAGAAGTGAGTCTAGCTGAAAGCTGCAGGTAAAGCCAACAGCATGAAGAGGTCTTAAAGGCAAAGAGGCACTTGGGGATGTGGGGTTTAAGAATCTGGGGAACATGAGTCCTGGGAGAGGAAGTGGGGAGGGGAGTAAGTGAGGGAGGTCACAGAGGGTTTTGGACAACAGACCCTATCCTACCAAGCCTAAGGAGTTTGGCTTTTAATCTGATTAAAATATGAGTTATTGATAAGCTTTGAACAAGGAGGTCCAATAACTTGATTTGCATTGTAGACTTTCATTCCTCCATAAGGCAAAATAAAATAAAATTGTGACATTTGCAAGAAAATGAATAGGACTGGAGTTCATTATGCAAGGAAAGGCAGACTCAAACAAATGCATGGCATCTTCTCTCACTTGTGGAATCTAGAATTAAACTGCATGTGTGCATGAACATGTCACAAAAGTCAAAAGGCAGACCACAAGAAGAGCAGGGGACCCTTTAAGGGAGGCTAGGAAAAGGAGGGAGAGAGTAAGGAAAACATTGAGCTCTGTGCTCCATGTACTGTTTGGGTGTGCATACAGAAAAATCCATCCAGGGTTTCAAACCCAGAACTGTTATACCTCACATATCAATTATCAAGAACACAGCTGTGTGTTCTCGATAATTGGGAGAAACAATACAGTGATTTGGTATCTCTTACTGAGTCTTACCTCATATCATATGTATGCATACATAGTATAATTTGCCTTTTTTTTCAATCACATTTTTTTCCAACCTTCATAATTTTTGTCTTCACCGTCCTCTCTGGAGTTTTTACAGATCCAGAGTGTAGGGGCAAGGTGGGCTTCAGCCCTAGTGTCTCTTCTCCTTCTCTTCCACCTCCAGTGTCCTCCCCAGAGTGACAAGCACCCAGCCACTGAGCACTTATCCCTGGTGATGGGGGTGTAGAATGGGGACATGCCACCAGCTTTCATGGACAGCACATCAGTTACTCACTTCCTAAGACTTGAAACCAGGAATGTTTGCCTGATGGGATATATATATATATATATATATATATATATATATATATATATATTCATATATATATATATATATGAATAAAACACTGTTTGGCCAACAGAGGCAGGAAGGTGGGCGGGGCTAGGAGATGAGGCAAATTCTGGGGTGAGGAGGCAGAGAGAGGCCGCCAGGAGGAGATGCCATGTAGCAGCCAAAGGAGTAACAGGTTTAGACATTCTCTGAAAAGCCAAGACCACATGGAAATACTTAGATTAATATAAATGGGTTAATAATTAAGACAGAGCTAGCCAGGAAGAAGCCCTAGTCAACTGGCAAACAGTTTTATAAGTAATATAGCATCTGTGTGTTTATTTGGGGCTGAATCAGTGGCTGAACCTGGTGGGACAAGAAACTGCAGTAATATTTGCCAGTGGTTTGCTTCCAGGAAGTTGGGGTTGAGGGCTGCAGCTTTGCTTTTGTCAAGTTCTGCTAGCTGGCAACCAGACAAGAAAAGGAGGACAACCATGGCCCCATATCATAGCAGCTACAGAAGCTGGTGCTCTGCCACAGGAGATAAAAATGAAAAACTTCATGACTAGCTTTAAGAATACGTTTACATACAAACATTATTTTCCATGTTTGCAATTCAAACAAGAGGCTGGGCTTCAGCTGGACACAAGGGCCAATCAGCAACTTCTGACACGAGATCCCTGCAGCTCTTAAGACATGTAGTCACCTACCTGACTAGGTGGCTGGAGATTCACACCCTGAAATGCCCTTTCACTTAATAGTCCGGTCCCTGGCACTTCTGCAATTCTACAGTTATCTTAGTAGGGTGTTGGTTTTGGATCTTTGGAGTTGGGGAGGTAATCTCATGTTAATGAGTGTATCAGGTGACATTTCTGAACAAACAGCTTAAACTCTGTCTAGAAACCATAGCTCTCTCTGAAAGCACAGGCATAGACAGGCAGTTCCTGCCATCAGTTGTCTTCACTGAAACAGGTTAGTAACTAGCAATGGTGGCTACCACCATCGCTAAAGGAGAACTTTGTGTTTGTTCACTTTAGGTGGTGGTGTTTCACAGAGAAATCTATTTGCTGTTTAAAAATATGTTTAAGGGTAGAGGGCATAATGAAGAAATAAGTGAGTGCAAAAATGATGGGTTTGTGACTAACCAGTCTACCAGGGTCTTCCCCCTGGATTCTCACACACAAAGAACGCATTGTTCTTGTAGTCATTACGGAGCTCCTCTGCTCGGCCCACTCTGCAGGGCTCGAGGGAAATGGCTATCGATTACAGCCGAAAGGTCCATCAGGCAGACCACGTGTACCCCACTGTTCCTAGGAAAGAATGCACGGGGACACTTCAGCTGAATAGACAGATTTTCCAAATGTTTTAAACCAGTTTTGAGACAAAAAGAGAAGACATAAGAAATGAGTTTGGTCTATATGCTCAACCATGCTGTGCCCATTTCTCTGGAATGCATGCATCAGGAGCTTTCCAATGGATGGGGGGCCTGAGGAGGTGGGAGGAGGGAGGCGAGAGCAGCCCACCACAACAACTAAGCAGCAATTGAAGAAAAGCAAGCAGGAAAAGATGGCCCCTGCGCTAGTACAATAGCTCAGGGGCTTTTCATTTTTGGGCATAAAGACAGAACAGAGACTGTTGTTTTCTTTTTAAAGCCCCTTTAAAAATGGTAACTGCGCCCCACTCTTGTAGATGTATTACTTATGACATCCCAGTTTTCATCCGTTCATGATTTTACATTAGACTTAAATCTCTGCAGCTCAAATCTCACGGCTGAGTTAGCCGGAACCTATAAAATATTGAAACCTTTAGAGCAGCAGCCAGCCAGGTTGAGAGAAGTTCATGTCCAAAGCTGAGCTTTAGATTCTCAGACATCCCAATTGGAGTGTAGTACAGAAAAAAAGTGCTGATAAAATTTTCATAAAAATGAGCCGAGGATATTGCTAGCATGCTTCTCAGCATCCATATGAAATCTTAATCTGAGCTAATGGAAAGGATATGAAAGCCTTTCTCAATTCAAACACATCGATGCATGATTCATAAATTATTGTCAGAGAAGCGATTCAGCTCCCAGATTTATTCTCTTTTGGGTAGAAACAAGCAGAGGAAAACTGGGTCTTTTTGACCTTTAGTGACAGGGAATTTTACAGTAGAGCTGTCAATATAACCAAGTAAACTGGTCATTTCTCCAAATGGCAACAAAACACCCACATAAACCCCACACAAGCTAATATTAACTTGGCCTGCTCAGTTACCAACGGCACATTCAGAGAAACAAGTAGAAAACATCAGAGTTTATCTTGCTGCAGAGAGCTGGGGGAACCTTCTCTGCATCCATGCCCATGTTGTTGTCTACAGAGTGGGGCTGAAACCTATGCCTGTAGCCTCAGTTTCCCTCCCTTTGAGCGGTAATGACAATACAGCTATGCATCACCTTACAAATCAAGAATCACTCGACTATTGCTATGAGACTGACGTACTGCTTGCTATAAAAATTGTCATTGACAGCTCACTTTTAAAAATTAAAAAGTAGAGTGGGTTGTTGTGGTGGGTTGTAAAAGCAAAAGTGCTAAATGGAAATTATGGACACAGTTCAGATTAATCGAACAGAATATAACTTGCGCAGTAGTGTGGGGAAGCTTAACCAGGCTTGCATTATCAGAAGCATATGAGACATGTCCTTTCATCCCATATTTCTGTATCTAGTAGGCATTTTGACCCCATACAGAAGGCTAAACAGTATAGAGAATTTAAAGATGGAAATGCAAACGGTGTGTGTTAACAGCCTATGCAACAGGGCCATCGAATTTCAAACTGAAACACTCTTAAAGGTTATTGGGATCTTACAGTCCTGAGTCCCACCAGAGTGCTCAGCTAATCTGGATAGCACAGGCTTAGTGGGGATTTTCATCCTTAGCAGTGGTGTGTGTTTAGCCAATACTACACTAGAAACCATGTGACTGTTGATTCCTCAGCTCACAAATCCCTGCATGTCAAGTTACCACATGATGCATGTCTGCTAAGAAGCAACTGCTGCTTCCACAGAATCTTGTTCTTCAGCTGTGGTATTGCACCAACCCTTCTTCTGACCTGGGGTCTTCTCTCACGAGGATGACTTCAAATACTACCCAAGCCTCACTACCTGTGACCTTTTCTTTCTTCAGCACATCTTCCATTCTGTCACCACAGATTCTTTCTAAGAGACCAGATCATGTCACCTACATGCTTTAAAAGCTTTTGTGGACTCTCATTTTTCACAGAATCAAGTTCAAATTCATCAGAGTCTCTGCACAGGTCTCACCATCTTACCCTGGTAGGTGTTTTTCAGCCTCCATCAGCCACACTCTAGTCTAGACCATATGTTCTCCAGGCTCCTGTCAGCCACGCTCTAGTCTAGACCACATGTCTTCAACCCTGGCTGTACATTGAATTGAACTGAGGGTAGAGCTTTGATCAAATACCAAAGATTGGGCCCAATCCAATATGAGCTGATTGAGAAAGTGGGGTCACACATAGTCATGGGAACATTTTGAAAGGTCACTGAAGTTAGTCTAACACAGAGCCAGACCTGGAACAATTATCTTAGGAACCCTCAGCCCTTCCCTCTTCTTCGAAGGTTCATGAACTGTAATGTGTCTTGAAATCCCAGTCCCTTCCCCTGCGTCTAGAACAAAGGTGGGTGCTATTTAGAGTGCTGTTTTCAGGGTGACCAGAAGGTTGAGAGGACATACAAAGTTTATCTGAAAGAAAGGGAATAAGGTAACCGTGGTCCTAGCAAGAGAAGGAACTTCAGTGGGTAGGAGGGACAAAGACAATGTTTGGTGGGCCTTAAGACATAGGCTCCACTAATGCAGAAATCTCATCTGTTTTGATTCATGATATAATTTCAGCCCAGAAAATATTCCTAAGCAATATTAGGCTTTTGATAAATGTTTTCTAAGAGGAAGAAATGACTCAGAGTTTTTGGTTGTACCATGAGCTCATCCTGGCACTTGAATCAACTGAGCCTTCAGATTCTAAATCTACTGCTTGAAGTATGGGCACTACCATGGGCTTCTGCTACTTGTATACACCAGAGCAGGGCTTGAGCACAACTCTCTTTCCATGAGTACAATGTGTAGGTGCCAACACCGCTACCAGCCATCTGTTGTTTATGAGGTCATTGAGTGTCCAAAAGTAAACAGACTATTACTGCTGTGAGCCTCAGGGGATTGTAAGATTTGGACTCCCCAGGAAGAGCTTAGAATCTAGTTTGAAACAGACTTTACCATGGGCATACAGCAGACAGTCTACTGTTAAGTTGATACATGTTGTTATATGGGGAAGTTCCTAATAAATGTAAATAGTCCTCTTCTCTTAATGAAGAAAAGCAAGCCTCATGTTTCCCAAATATGCATGTTTAAATGACAAGCAGTTATGTTAAAAGCCAGAAGTCTTTACTCAAATAGAATCAGAATTTTCCTTCTGTGCCACTCCTGTGCCTTGTAATGGTTCTGCCGTACACTCTGTTCCAGAGACACACGCTGGCATGCCTTCTGATGGCTGTAGAGATATCTGTGCAACTGAAACCCCCTTCAGAGTAGCTGTTATATGTGCTTTCACACTCTGGGGGAGGGTATTCTGAGACAAGACACAAATACACAGTGGCTGAACTTGACCTCCTCTTTGTAATCCCCTGTAGCTCTGGCGGAGACTAGCTCTTACCAGTCACTGTGCTCCCTGCTGGCACCCCCTCAGTGCTCCCTACAGCCTGGAGGTTTCAGGGACTAAAAGAGTGTGGGTCCTATTACTAGCTTCAAGGATAGGAGTCAAGCCAGCAGCAAAGCCACATGTCACTGAAGTCAACTCTGACCTTGAGTGTGCTCTCCTTCAGGGACTGTCATGTAGAGGATGTGGTATAGGATATATTCTGTCTGTATATATTCTGGGTACATAAGCCCAGGGATCCAGTACAAGAACCAGTATGCCATTTAAATCTAACCTAGGGGAAGAAAGCAGGTTCTTCTAGTTAGCTTTTCAAGATCACTCCATTCTGAAGGCTAGGATCAGAAAGAGGATGTAGGACCCTGTTTACCTGTAGATGGGGCATTTAAAAAACATTTGTAATCACACAGCCTCAATAGTGTAGCTCTTTCAAGGATTGCTGCAGATAAATTTCACTGTACGGGTTTAACATTGATCTTTGCACTACAAGATGAAAACAGACTGTCCCACCAATGTCCCCTCCCCATATGAACACATAATTGTATTGACAGCATTTGCCAAACTTCTTAACAGAGGTACTTATTAAGGTTTTTGTTTTTGTTTTTGTTTTTGTTTTTTTTTAAATCAGCCTCTTACCAAAAGAAAATAAATCTAGAAGTAAAATTCCTAGGAAGCAGGGTTGTTTTCCTACTCTGAAGTTCCTTCCATGGTGGCTGCAACTCGGACTATATGGTCTTGGGCGTCTGCCACCTACAGACTCAGGTTTTATGAGAGCCATCTCATTTGTTTCCTTTGTTTTTAATTGCCTGAGCAGCAGTGAAAAGGGGAAGCAAGGAATACCATTACAGCGGCCAAGTTAGCATGCATAAATGGCATGGTTACATGGGAGGCTGTAATAAGCCATGTGACAAGAGCTGAGGCAACCCAGCGTGGAAAGGGAGCAATTTTCTGCCCTGCAAACAGCACTTCAGGTGCTGTCGTCTGTCTTCCTGTGAGTTGCTCTGTCAAGTCTGCCCAGAGCACAGGTGTTCAGGGACCCACCAGGCCATAAGTGTCCAGCTGAAAACCTAGGAGACATCCCCAGGCCGTAGGAGTTCACTCTTTCGGTTGCACTGATTTACTCCAGAATGCTCCTTCAGGGAATTTCTGCTTTCCCTGGCTTTGCACTCCCATTTCCTTTCTTGTCATCTTTAAAAATCCATTAAAGATCACGCAGGCGCTTTTCTGCAGGCTCTAACTCTGAATTTCTACTGCTTAATAAAATGCACACTTTCAGCACACTTGGCTCTGCTTTGTGCTTTGAAGGCTCGGTAACTATGAAGACTGCTAATCAGAGGTGCCGACCACAGGTCAAGAAAGCACAAGATGGCTACGATTCTCTGCGAAGTCAACATCTTCCTTTCTGGGGGATCTAAAATGGCCACTTGCTCACAATCCAGGGTAGAAAAGCTCACTGTGGCTTATCAAAACGAAAAAGCAGAATTAAAATATGCTTTCCTCCCTCCATTTTCCCCTAATTATTGGTTTCAAAGTCTTCCCAGCACCAAGGTTAAGCGTTTATTGTCAACACTCACTAAAGGCTTCAGGAAAAGAACTCACATTTTAATTTGTTTACAAATCCAATTTCCAAGGGTGTTCCTTCCCCAGCCAAGCACAGAGTCTTCTGAAACCTTGCCTGTAATTTGTCTTTCCTCCCACTGAGTCCTCCGTCTACACAGCTTCCACACAGTTCATTCCTGGTATAATATGCATGCAGCCTTCTCCGAAATACAGGAAGATTATATCCAAATGCCACCCCACCGATCAGATCATATTAATTCAGATTTGTCCATCCTTTCGTGTGGTTGCTGCTTTGCCTCAGGTATTATCATAACAATACCTCATCTGTCATATCCACTAACACTTCCTCACCTGGAAAATTGCTCTAATACCGCCTAGGTTCTCACAGACTGGCTTTATATATTTATTTATCTGTGTATTTATTTTTTTAATTTATTGCGTAGTCTTGCCTATTACGGCACCATAATTGAACTCTTATAGGCAGCCTCCACATATGTTTTTATTACAATTTATATCTAATTGAGCAGTTGTCATACGTTGGTTGTGTGGCAAACTGAATCGGGCAAAGACAGCTTCTTTTCTCTCCTCTTATCTGTAAGTCATTGTGTCCTCTTTCCCATCTGCTGCCAGCCTCTATTTAGGTAGTTTCCATAAGTAATATTTTGAGATGGTCTTACTTATGTGGGGATTTTAATATTACACAACACTGTGTGGGTCTATGAAATAATGTCTAGATGTCACAGATGAAAATGTGAGCTTAGTAGTTCACTTCTGATGACAAGAATTTGAATGTACTTAATTCAAAACAAAACACAATTTCTTTAAAAACACTCTTGTTCTTCCAGAGAAATCTAAAGTGTGGCACGTGCCAAACAGAAATTTTTGCTTTTCCAATTGTTTATCTTAACTTTGAAAGCAGCTTGAGTGATTTTTAAGTATCCACGGCCACACATCACTTGTCGCCGCCGCCCCCCCCCGGGGGGGGGGGTTAACACTCTCACTTTGGGAGGGGCATGCTGAATTAGGAGGAGGCTACTTTTAAGTGATAGTTAATGAGAACAAATACAAATGATACATTGGAGTAAAGCCTGCCACTGCCCTGTCATGTAGGCAGTGGTCCCTGGGGAAGAGGAAGTTACAGAGAACAAATACCAGCTTATTGGCTCAGAAGCTGTCACCGACATCTTCGCATAATTAAACTAGACATGTTTTAGAAAAATGAAAAAAACAAAAGCTACATTGTTCAGCTGCAGAAAGTACTGGATGGTGCTGTCAATCACAGGCATCCAGGCTCTGCATATTAATTGCAGGAAGGTGCTAATTTGAGTGCTCTGAGCTGTATTCACAGGCCTGTTTACATGCTTTGTTCCACCTGGACCTGTTTGGAGGTTTGTCAAAAACCTAACAAGCAGAAAAATATTGCATTTGAAAACACACATGCATGTTTAATTAAGCCAGAGCCACTGAATACCCCTCAATGTATTTAGCTGTTGAGGGTTAGGCACCATCGGAGTATTAAGCATCATCACCTTTTGAAGTACTGCGGAATCTTTAATATTTAAAGCACAAAGCAGACTGTAATAAAAAATTCTAGCAGACCCTAGAAGATTAAAGACGCATTATAAATGTGACAGTTTGTAAATGAACACCAGTATTAAAGGGTCCTCCTGATATTTCACAGCATATTTTTCAGGTGTGCACTAAATTATGAATACAATTAAATAGCTGTAATTATTCTCCAAGAGTGGACAGCGCATTTAAATGCCTGTGATATTTGAGACTGGCTACAGAATAGAATTGTATAGCCGTGCAGCCTGAGTGGGCTAAACTTCCTAGCAAGTGTCAATCAAAGCTCATTTTTTTTCCTTTTCAGATTTTTTTAAAATTCGAATTAGAAATAAATTTGTTTTACATGACAATTCCAGTTCCCTTCTCCCTCCCATCCTCCCCTACCACCCCCACAACTAAAATCCTACCTATCACATATCCTTTCTTCTATTCTTTCTCTGACTCAACCTTTCTGCTCCCTCATGACCTCTGCATCCCTCCTCTTCTTCCCTTCTCATTCGTGTAGCTCCCTCCCCCATCTTCCTGTGCTCTCAATTTGCTCAGGGGATCTTGACCCTTTCCCCTTCTCCAGGGAACCATGTATGTCTCTCTTAGGGTTCTCCTTGTCAAAGCTCTTTTTAAAGTTTTTGAGACAGGGTTTTATGTAGCCCAGGCAGGCTGGTCTCAAAGTCACTTTGTAGCCAAGGATGACTTTAAACTCAATCTTCCCACTTCTGCCTCCTCAGTGCAGGGATTATAGAAGTGCACCACTATGCCCACTTTATCAACTAAATCTCTTTGACATCTATTGAAATGTCACTCACTCCATCTTAGGAGCCCAAGATAACTCTTGTCTTGATTAAGTCTGCACCAGTTAACTGAAGGCAAGTGTACTGCAAAAGGATTAACCAGACTGGTGCCCAGGTCATGTGTCCTTAGGAGCCACATCTGCAATCACAATTCAACAAAGAGCCCTGTGATTTGCACATTGGGGGATATTGATCGAATACTTGCAAGGCCTGCTGGACCCAGTGTGTAGATAGGAAGCCAGGAGAACAAGAGGTGACCCTAGAATATAAAACATCCTCCAGCAACTCTCCACCTCCTAAAGGTCCCACAACGTTTCCAGGTGTTGCTGCCCGCTGGGAGCCACTTGTTCAAACACAGGCACCTGTGTGTGTGACATTTACACCTAAACTGCAACAATTATCACCTGAGTCTCTGCTAGGTAGTTCAGGCATTTGCCTAGGGGTTGATCTGCTCTTAAGCATCTAGGAAATTTGGATGGAGTCACCAGACCTCAATTAACCTTAAGTGTCACATTTACCAAATGGGACAAGTTCCTCTTTTTGTTAGAATTAAATGTAAGAATGAATGGCAGGTCTTTTTCATAGAAATTGGAAGGGGATTGCTTAGTAAAGGGACCAGCTCCCCATTTTGGCAGCCATAACAGGCTAACACGTGCTTGCCTGACCTTGCCTTGGTCACTAGGAGGTCGGAGGTCAGATGCCTGCCCATTTCAGCAGCCATGACAGTCTAACACGTGTTTGCCTGACCTTCCTTGGTCACTAGGAGGTCAGATGTTTGCCTCGTGGCAAGGAACCAATTAGAAGTTAGCTGGTGGTGCTATGCTTTACCGATCTGGGTGTGCTTTATGGACAAGTGCACAGCAACAACGCGCAGAGCATAGCAACCGCCCTGGGAGGGCCTATGGGCCATAACAACCAGTTGATCAATCAGCACAGGGCAAGCCCTCCAAGCCTGGAGGCACACCAATCCTGAGCCTGTGCGTACCTCTAGACACTCCCCTTACGCTGCCCTATAAGATCTCTATGCCGTGGCTTCTTGGTGTCTTTTCTCCACCATCCGCCATGGTGGATGGATGAAAGGCTCCAGCTTTTCATGGGGTTAGCTCGTTAAACAACTGCAATAAAAGACTCATGCTTTTGCATCGAAATTGGCCTCTTGGTGATTTGGGGACTCAGAATTTGGGCACAACACTTAGTACACAGTAACCTTTCACTAGAGAAGACAGTGCCATTTAAAGCAGACTCTGGCTCAGGCACACTGTCCGCCTCCCATCCAGTTGACCTGGGGTGTGTTATCTGACACATCTATACCTTACCTCAGTTTCCCTATCTATAAAATGAAGGTAATAACAGAACCTGTCCCACAGAGCTTTCATGAGGACTGACAGATTATTATCTTTAAAATACTATGTAAAATTATGTACATAGCAAACAGCACTGGTGGTGTGAACTCAACACCAACATGCCTTGGGGAGAAGACTTCTTGGCAGTGGACCTTCTAATGGTTGCAACTTTGTGAGTGACACAAAAGAAGTCTGGAGAATATGTGCTGTTGCATGAGAAATTTCCTAGAAGCCAATGGGCTATGCAGGTGTCATCCCCCAACACCCCCTAACACTCCTCCATGGGACGTGTGCTCCAGGAGCCCTCATATCTAAAACCTCAGGTAGCACTGAGCTGCAGCCCAATCTCGAAGACCACTGTACAAGAAGAGCCTGTGACTTCCCGGGGCTGAGTTTCTAGTTAAGACCTCTAGGATCATGATGGATTCTCCAAAATCTTAAGCACCGATACTGCTACAGGGAAATTTGTCTCATTGTTGTCTAGACAATGGAAATTTCTTGGCTGAGGACCCGGTAGAAGCTGGTAGCTCTTCTTCACTACTCTGGCTAGGCCTGAAGCTTCTCCTGACCACCATTAGATAATTTGCTAATTGTAAACCTGCTTGTAACAAGGGCTCACAAAATCCTTGTTCTGTCTCCTTATTCTTCTTAAAACCCTATAGTAACTACAGAAATCAGGAAACTAAGTTAAGTTGTACCATTGCCAGGAGAGGGGAACTGGGGAGCAATAGTGAGGGGATGAGCAGGTTAGAGATGGGAAATGAAAGCTCTTTGGGGAAGGAGAGGGAGGTTAATACAGAATAATGCAGGAGGGCATAAAATAGCAATGAGGATGTCTGAAAATGCCACAAGGAAGTATATTACTAACTATTCACCTTTTACAAACTCAGAACACACATATTTCTGTGTATAAATATACATACTAAGTTTTCATGACCTTTTCTCATCTGGGCTGCAATGCTCCCTCCAAGAGCCCAAGACCACTTAACAAAAGAGCCCAATAGCAGATCTGAAAAATCCCACTTTTGAGGGGTTGGCCAGGGATGTCTAAGAAACTCCCAAAACATACAGCCTTTTTCTGCTGCTCTTGGTTGCCCCGCAGAGGTGGAAGAGGGTAAATCTCTACTGCCAAAGACACCATGCATTTTACAAAAAGGGCTCACAGATCCCTGAGCAGTCACTGACATGAATGCCCCCTCCTGAGAACGACCTTCCAAGGTACCATGCAAGCTTCCAAAGGAGGAAGGCCACCAATAGTCCTATCCAGGTAGGATACCTATGAATCACATCAGTGGCCAGCATAGGTGTAGTAGGGGCACACACACCTTGGTGGTAACCAACTCTCTAATTGGACCTAAGACCCATTCAACAAGAGATAAACAACCGTTCCTGGTATCAGAAACATGGCCAACTACTCAGTGCTAGTGAAATCATAGTCATTAGAAGATAATCTACAGCCAGTAATTTACTAAGCCAGCATACTCCTCACAACATTCATTCATCCTTATACCTGCAGATAAGTGTAGTCTTCACCCTTCACCAAGGAAACGCCCATTCGCTACAGAGACAACTACAGAAAACCATAACCAATGTAAGTGCAGATTTGCGGAGCCCAGTCCCAGTGGACACAGCTACAGAACACTCCTGCATCTAAGGCCTAGGAAACCTTTCAGAAGATGGGACACAAAGATTGTAAGAGCCAGAAGACCAGGGAGTTTGCTTCGAGAGTATCTCCTAATGACATTGGAAACTACATTCATAAAGCATGGGCAACATGACTACCCAAGCATGAGCTGAACAAGGGCGACACCAATGACCATGCCAAAATGGATGAGGATGGCCTCAACCCTACACAAAGAACTATAGGCAACTGAGGAAAGCTGGGAGCAGAGAGGTGGTCTTCCCCAGGGAAGAACACACCAATTAGCTGTCCAGTTAAAAAAAAAAAAGTCAACTCTGAAAAGATACAAGTAACACTATATGGACTGAACAGGTTATATTTAAGAATATATACATAAATATTCTTGTGATAGCAATCAATGATAGAAAAGACCATAAATTTGAAGGAGAGTGGGGAGGGGCATTTGGGAAGGTTTGGAGGGGGGAAAGGGAAAATACTGCAATTAAATTATAATCTTAAAATTAAATTTAAAAAGTGATGGATTATTGCTATTACCAGTTTACTCCTAAGTAAACTAAGACATGAAACAGTTATTTAAATTTCCCCAGGTCTCAGAGTCAGTCAAGGGATGAGGATGGCTTCAGATTCAGGCAGTCTGAACACACAGTTCAGAGTCCGTAGTGTATGTGTGTGTGTATGTGTGTATATATGTGTGTGTATATATGTGTATGTATGTGTGTATATGTGTGTATGAATATGTGTGTATGTGTGTATATGTGTGTATATGTATGTATATGTGTGTGTGTTTACTTCAAAGATACCTTATGAAGCAGAATGCAAGAGGATCCCTGTCCCAGAAGTAGCTTAGAGTGAAAAGTACAAATGGTAGGGTGGGGACACTTATGTAGAGAAGACATCCTCTTCATCTGGAGAAGAAAGACATTAAAATCTACATCTGTCTTCTTTGGGGGGTCACGGTTACTACAATTATTCTGATGGACTCAGACTTCATATGCTAAAGCTTTTTGTTGGCAAAAGACAATCAGGCAACAAACAAGGAACTCCAACACTAAGTTTGAGATGCTCATGACATGCACCAAACTAACTGGTTCCAAGAAATAAGAAGCCTGTGTAACAAATACCGAAAAATGGTTAGGTGTCAGTTTTTAATTGAGCAAGTAATAGTTAGAGTAGCTGGGGAATTGCCATGGAAGCTTCCTATAGCAACCCAGAAAAAAATGTTCCAAAATAGCATAGTAATTGGTGAGAATAATTTTTTTTTTGGTCAGAATATTTTGGAGATGGTTTGTTATGCAGCAGTAGCTTAGGGATACATCAAGTGAATTTTGGTAAAGAACAGCCAAGTGTGAATGAAACACTGAATTGAATAGTGTAGTCAATCCTAAAGAACTTCTAAGGCCTCTGTAAGGATCTACATACAAATTTAGGTGGCACATGATGACCATAACTGAAACTAATGCTGCTGGTGTGGTTGCTGTGATACCTCTAAGCCACTGCTCAGACAACAAGGCATCAGTATGACTGTGGGCAAGAATTAATTCCCCGTTTATTTATTCACTTATTAACTCAAAATACTTTTATTTTCTCTTAAGCATTATTTCCAGGAAACTATTTTTATTGTATACCAAGAAATTCTCTAAGTTGATTTTCAAAATCATTCATTTCAACAAGCCCTTAACCAGTGTTAATCACATGCCAGATTGATGGGGATGTTCTACTGTATACATGTTTCTCTTATTAGATAATTAATAAAACACTGATTGGCTGATTGGCTGGGCAGAATCAGGATATAAGCAGGGACAAACAGGAAATTGCTCTCTCTTCCTTTCAGAGATGCTGTGCAGTCATCATGTAGCAGGCAAAGGAGTTGCAGGTCCAGCATTCCCTGGTAAGCCAAGACCACGTGGAAATACATGGATTAATAGAAATGGGTTAATTATTTAGACAGAGCTAGCCAATAAGAAGCCCTAGTCATCTGCCAACAGTTTCATAATTAATATAGCATCTGTGTGTTTATTTAGGGGCTCATGGGCTGTGGGACCTGCCAGGACAGAAACATTTATGTTACACCAGATCCTGAACTCACTACTACATTGTAGTTGAACGGGAGTAAAGAGACAAGAAAGATGACAGAAATGGCTTAGATTAGACGGAGCTGGGGCTCCAGTGGCAAGTTCCAGGGGAAAGTGTTCATGGCCTTGGGAAAGCTTGTGAAGGACAAGTCAGCAGTTATCTGAGACCCACTCTTAGTTCCACTCCGGGTTGCTACAACTACCAACAGTAACCACTATCATTGTATGTTATCCCAACATGCCAAGTAGTATGTGAACTATTTGAAGATGTACTGCCTCAATTAAATTTTACAGCTATCCCATACACCGTAACCATTCCAATTATACAAAGGAAAGTTGAGGCTCTAAGGAGAGATGTTAATTGCCCAATGTCTCAGAGCTAATCAGTGGCAAAGCCATGATTAAAATCAAGTTCTGTCTCACTCTTAAGCCAGTTCTTTTATCTACTGATAACTGAGTGACTTGGAACAAATCACTATTTCTAGGTTTTGGTTTATTTAAGATTAAAACAAGAAATTCAAATGAGATAACCTTTATATTCCTTCCATCCCTGGTATTTTATGATTCAAACATTGTACATCACCTGTAACATCTACTTAATAAATAGTTTGAAAGATCTTGGCTAAACATTGCAGTGGGTTTAAGCCACTTGCATCAGATAGACATGTTTCACGTATAAATCTCTAAGACCACCTAAGAATCCTGTGACTTGTTCTTACCTTGAGAGTTCAGACAGAGCATTCTCTCTTGTTTTATTTTCCTCTATGCTTGTTTTTCTGTTTTTTAAGAAAAAGGAAAAATATGTCTTTGGGGGAAATAAGAGAAGACTTGAAAATACACTACTTTCAAGTTGACTGTAGGAAGTTTATAAACTTATAAATATTTACTGGAAAATATTTTCAAATAGATAAAAGAGCCCACCCATAAGAGTAAAACCATCTTGCTAAATAGTTCATGTTGCTATTGTGAATGTAGATATCTGATTTCTACCTAGTTCTGCTATTGTGGACATAGATATATGGTATCAACTTAGTTCTCCTACTGTGGATGTAGATATCTGATATCTACCTAGTTTTACTACTGTGTATGTAGATATATAATATCTACCTAGTTCTGCTATTATGGATATAGGTATCTGACATCTACTTAGTTCTGCTGTTACATTGCTTCATAAAATAGCATATTAAGACTTCCAAATATCATGGTAAATCAGCCATGACCAATTTTCTCTCTTCTCTTCTGATATACAATAAAATAACAACATATGAACCATAAGGGTGGGGCAGATGGAAGAGGAAATATAAGAGAATAAGAGATCTAAATGCATTTTAAAATAACGAAAACTGATATGATGTGCTGTCTTGGTAGAGTAAAAGATGGTACAACCTGAAGCCTGAGCAAAGGAAAAGCATGAGAAGCAAGCTGGCTCTCCTTACAGACCCTGGAAGTACTCAGACATCGCCTATCAAAAAGTGTATGTCCTCAATGTGGGAGGGTAGAGTGGAGTGTTTCTAACGTGGCTGATATGAGGGTGACTAGTTTAAAGTCCTTATCTAGTGTCATTAGACCGATTGATCCTCTTCTTGCCTAGTGCCAGACAACACCTTCTCATGGATGAGATCAAATGGGTATTTTCTGGATAAATTGTAGAAAGAAACTCTGAGTTTGGAGATGAAAATAGAAGAGCATGATGAAGACTGGGTGGGCTTTGCAGGCCTGGTTTCTTCCCTGAGGACCAGAAACAGCAGAGCAGTGGGAAATATTGAAAAAGATCTAAAAAAGAGGCAATGGGGCTGCCAACACAATGAAGATACACAATGCACCAAGATCCCTGGTAGGAGAAAGTAGCAGAGTGGAGGATGTAGATGTCATCACTTTCCTCCTCAGTGCCGAAGAGGCTGCCATCTTAAGGAACGCAAGAAACAAAGTCTAGGTCAGGAGGCTGATAAGATGCAATGCTTCAAGCCACAGTCCAGTCTCTTAAGTCCTCTGTCCCAGGAGCAAGGGCAAACACAAAATACATGTCAACCCTGGATTCTTGGGAAGGTGAGTGAGATCTTCAGGCCAGAATGTCTCCTAGAAGCAAGTGCATGCTAGTTCTAGGGAAAATGGCATTGCCAAGAATTACAATAGGGTATTGTCATACAGAATACTGAGGTGTTCCTTAAAGCAACAAACAGAAACAAACCTAATGACTGAAAACATATGGGAAAACCATAATATCCCAAGACACCCAGATATTATAGATATTACAGAGAGAGCAATCCAGAAATAATGATTGACATATTGTAGAAAAGTTAAAATGTTAATCAGAGAAATAAAATCAGTATAAATAAATGGATTTTTATAACTGAAAAATAAGATAGGTGAAATCAAGTTAACAGTGTATGGGAGATTAAACATTGCAGAATAAAGGACTGGGGAATTAGGAAAATTCATGATTGATGAATCATGAAAACTAAGGGAAAACTGATGGTTGGAAACATGGAGAAAATGAGGGTAATAACCACAGGAAAAGACAGAGTCCTGATGGGAAGATGGAAAGACCTATCTGACATGTTGACGTCCACCAGGAGAAGAGAGATAATATAGACAGGATGGAACAGTTGCCATATTTCAAAAGCAACCAAAGAAAGCTATGGAGACACAGATTTAAAATTTGTAAATTCCAAACAGATAATATCACATTTATATACATCATAATAAAACTTCTAAAAACAACAACAAAACACGAAGAGATTTATCACCTTCAAAAGAGTAACAAAAAGTTTTCAAATGTCTCAATGGAAAAAGCAAAGCCACTTTCCTGTGGTGGAACACATCTGTAATGCTGCATTCAGAAGGTGGGACAAAACAACCTTGACAAAGAGCAATGTTGGCTTATTTAAATGGTCAGCCACCCAGATAAACAAAATTTCAACAGGGAGGTAAGTTTAGTATTGATACAAAATAGGTCAAGAGAATAAAAGTCCACAAACAGGCTGGCATGTAAATGGACATGAGGCTCATGGCAAAGGTGGCCCACAGCCCACAGGCAGCCTTGAATGATTCCAACTCAAGTAAGGAACGTGGTTCCAGTGTAGTTCCTAACTGTACCCGAAGAGTGAGAAACAGAAACATCAGTGTGACTGAAGATGTGGTATAGCCTGAAGATGACTAACCACTCTTCCCCAGGGGTGCAATCTATACTCCTGCTTCCCTGAGAAGCCAGATCTTAGTAATGGTAAATCAGCAGTTTAGTTTTTGTGGTTAGCAGTGCAGTGTTTTCATGTTCATGTGGAAGTAAAGCTTTGCCTTGCTTTCACATACATGCTTAAATGTGAGGGACTTAATATGTTTAATTAAGTGTGGGTTACTTGGTGTGAAGCTTGGGATGTTGGTTCAGCCATCTTAAGATACAACACTTTGCTTTCCCACACAGAATTCCATACTGAAACCTGCTTCCTGCTGTCAGTTAGCTCTATAAGGGCCTCCAGACATCAGGTCTCTCTTGGCTTGGCTCTGTCACTCAAAGGGTGTGGATCTCAGCCCTTCATGTACATGGACTTGCCCAGGATTGTTTCTCAGAAGCAAATTCAGACTCAGTAGATCTGAAAGTACATCCTAGCCTCTGCATCCTGGCAGTCTCTCGGGTGGTGCTTGTGGTGCTGTTTTAGGGACGGTATCCAGGCAACGTTAATGTACACATACCACATAGATGTGAAAGTCCACAAATCCAAACTACACATCAGAACACTTCCAAGTGGGTAGTGTGTTTGTCATGGCTGCTATAACAAACAAGGACTTCAAATAACAGAAATGTATTCGTTCTACTGTGGTTCCAAAGGCCAGAAGTCCTTGGCTGGATACCATCTGCAGTCAACCTTCCTAGTGTTGCAACCCTTTAATACACTTCATATTGTGGTGGTCCACAGACATAACATTATTTTCATTAATACTTCGTAACTAATTTTGCTACTATTATGAATCATAATATAAATATGTTTTGGAGATAAATGTTTGTCAAAGGGGTCACCCCCACCGGTTGAGAACCACTGCTCTAGAGGCTCACGGAGCCATCTACCCTCTGCCCCGTGACCATAGTTTTGGTGGGTACCTGTGGTTTTTTTCCCACAGTAAGAACCAGCATTCTGACTCCTCAATTGAAGTCATTATTCCAGTTTGCTTATTTTTGTGATAAACACCATAACCAAAAGCAACTTGGGGGTAAAAGAGTTAATTTCCGCTCACAGGTTAAAGTACATGTTGAGTGAGTTCCAGGATAGCCAGGGCTGTTACACAGAGAAACCCTGTCACTGAAAACCAATAATAATAATAATAATAATAATAATAATGATGATGATGATGATGATGATGATGATGATGATGATAAAAATACCCAAAACAAAACAAAAAACCTACACATGTATCAAAATTGACTTTTTTACTTGAAGTAGCTTTCCCCTAACTTTCAATTGCTGTGATTGCTGTCTCATCATGGTGTCCTAACTGATAAGAATTATGTCTTTAGGCTGGGAAGACTGTCTTGTAGCATACCTCTGTTTGGACTCCCCCAAAAGAACATTAAGCATATATTACACACACAGCCGTGCCGGGGAGGTCAGAGAGTAGGGAGGTGAGAAGGCTTGTGTAACAGTCCTCAAATTCACTATGTAGGCTGACACGGTTGTGAGCTTGGGAGCTTCCTACCTCTGCATCCAGGGTGCTGAGGGTACAGGTGTTTGCCACCATGTCATTGATGCAGAGTCAGGGACTGAACCCCAGGTTTTGTGCATGCCAGACAAGCACTCTACCTACCGAGCTGTAGCGCCAGACTTAAGCCAACACTTTAAACTAGGCTGTTCCATGTTTGAAATTATATTCAGTTGTTTTTATTGCATGGAACTTTCCCTTAAATGATGGTAAATCTGGAATCTGCTAGTACTGACTCCTAGCACAGCTTGTTTCTGTTGGGGAGGGCTGGGGTGCCTCTGTTCTGAAAAACTGCCCTGTCTTTCTTCCTCTTGATGGCACGGCAGGGAGAGCAGAGCACACTGGTTACTGAGTGACTTAAAGCAGACACAAATCTTGATCCATGTGCTGTGCAAGTGACCCAGGAAAACAGCACTCATTGGTCCAAACTATACATTTATGAACATGATGACTTAGGTCTGGAGGTATTTTCATTATAAATTCATGCAAATTTAATCTACCCCGTAGAAATCAACATTAGAAGCCTGAAATGAACTAATACATTCTGATATGCTTGCTGGCAAGAACTCTTTATGTCGTGCCAAATAGCCCTCCAAAGCTTTGTATCTCATACGGGCTTTCTTTCCTTGTAAGCTGGAGCTACAGTATTTAAATCCTCCATTAGGCTTCTGCTGATTATGAGGTGGTGGTCTCCACTCCTGTACTATATTTTAAGATCTCTTTTGCTATGCAGGTACATTTGTTTGGCTAAGGAAAATAATGCTTAGGAGTTTTCTGTGCAGATGAAATAAATATTCAGGCAGGCGTTAAGTGAATTTTATTAAATTGGGAAAGCATTTTAAGCACAAGGCATGCTGCAGGATCTGGTGGTGAAGAGGAGGGTGGTGTGGCAAATTCCACTGTGGAACTCAGCTTGTCTTCAACCGAAAGACCTTGTTATCAGTATCCAGAGATAATGAAGCTATTTGTAATATCCTTCCTCTGAGATTTTGTATATAGCATTTATTAATAGGGTATTTAGGTTTCTCAAGCTTTTGAAAATGTAAAGAAAGGAGATTGTGTTATTACTAGATTCGAGTTCTATAGTATTTTCCATGAGTAATAAATGAGTTAAGCTAGATATTATATTTGAGATGATAAACTTAGTAGGTCTCTCCCAAAGGCAGTGAGTAATTCGTATGTGCAGGTTGAAATTGTTTCTGGGATGTTAAAGTTATTCTGAGATCAGAAATAATTCAAATGTAACTTTGAATTTTGTACCAAAAGCTGATGATATGTACAAGTGTTTCTCCAAGTGTGACCTGCCACTCACTGGTTACTTTAAACATTTCATGAAATGAAAATGACTTGGTCTCATATGTTTAAGCTGAATCACATGCTCCTCTTACCTAATTCATCACAGGTGCATCAAGTTCTACTTTCTGCTTGGTAAACCTTTATTTCAAAAATTTTAGGTGCATAATACCCAAGATCTTGATGAACTGTCAATCTTTATTGCAATAACATCATCTTCATCCCTGATAATATTTTAACCTGTGAAATCTGACTCACTGGATAGTCAGTAGAAATGTCAGTGTCCCTTTGTTATTGTTGTATTGAGTTCTTTGCCCTTTTAACATGCTTATATACATGTATGTGTATTGTGTGTATAAACATTTTGTAGTCAGCACACAATTGACATTTGATTTTTTAAAATTCAACATAGTAAATCTCTGTAAATTAAGAGATGTATCATGTATATTTAATATGGTTGCTGATACTGCTGGAATTGAAGCTATCATCTTGTTATTTGGTTTCCACATGTTTATCAGTGTGGTTTTTCTTTTTTGTTTTTCCTCCAGTTTTTCTTTTGTTTGGATTTGTTAGCAATTTTTATATATAATCCATTATATTCCTTTTTGGGAAATCAGATATGATGCTCTGTTGGGTTATCACAGTGGATGCTGCCACGTTTATGACACATATCTTTAGTTTTGAAGCTCATTTTCAACAGCTAGTGACTTGAACTTATAGTCAAGAATCATGCGATATACCTGCATTTCTCCCCTCAAGACTGGCGGCTGTTGTTGGCATACATTTTCTTTTTCTATATGTGGCTTAGCTCATTTCTGCTGTTATAAGAATGTACCTGAGATAGGGTGATCTGTAGTGTATGTTAACATATAGGCTGTTGACAGGAGGCTGGGAAATCCAACATCAGGTGCTGCTGTCTACTTATGGCACTCCACTTATACTGCCCTATAAGATCTCTATGCAGATGCTTCAAGCTGTCTTTTTAGCCTTCTGCCATGGTGGATGGATGGAAGGCCCGAGCTAACACAGGGTTAGCTCGTTAAACTATAATAAATCCTCGTGCAGTTTTCATCAAGCTTTTGACTCTGCCTGGTGATTGGGGTGACCACTGTCCTGGGCTGAGATCCTGGAGGCCTGAGCTTCTGGGGGTCTTACAAGACCATCACTGAGCAGATAATGAAGGCAGACTCTATTGACCTCATGGCATCCTTCCGGGCAGCCATCTTCCCTTGTACTGTTCTGTAAGAAACAACTTCCTGGCATCCCTGGGCTGCCAGCTATGTTCTTCCAACTCAGACTGTGCCCTCGATTCTCTCTTTCTCTGCACCTTAGCCAGGACCAATCACAGGGCTCAATTCCTCTGCTGCCCCGCCTCTGAGGCTCATTCCCCTGCACTGTTGATGACCAATGTCTTGCTTGACTTGCTTCTTTGCACCTTATCCTCCCTCTTTGTTTGTTTCTTAGTTTGTATTTGACTTGGTTTGGTTTTAATTGTTTCCAGCGAGAAACTGGATGCTGGGGAGAATCTTTCCAGCCTGTCTAAGTCTCTCTATATGCCAGACACACAGTTACACACTGGGCACAGACTATCATTTAGGTTAGAAAACACGCTTTCAACCTATAGATTTTGTAGGAAAGCCATCAAAGATGAATAACGTGTAGCTTTTCCTGTTATCCCATAAGCATTCGAGCCCTCCCTGGTTCATTGCAGACTTACTTGCCTGTGACATAGCAGTGTAAATTTTAGCTCTGAAACATGGGCAAAGCAGATTTTCCCGAGCTGGGTAATGCTCTCCCTGTGTACCCCTGGATTTTCTGTAATGTTATGCCCGTGTACCTCTGGATTTCCTAGGTCCTAATTTCTACCAGGAGCAGATATGTGTAGGTGAGAAGAGTGAATATCCTGAGCCTTGTGCTGAGCTAAGACACAAAAGCAATACATTCCACCAGGGCAGCTGGCTATGAGAAATGTAAACAGCTTGGCTCCACCAGCCCCCCTACAAAGTCAGAAACAGAAACCAAAACAAACCACAAGTTAAGAAGCAATCACAGTTTGGGGTAAGCTCTGTTATCAGGCCACTTTTAGGTTTAGCAATATGCAATTTGGGATGATGTTATTTGGCTTTTAAAACTTCCTTTTTTTGCAGATTTTTTTATTTGAATTAGAAACAAGACTGTTTTACATATCAATCCCAGTTCCCTCTACCTCCCCTCCTCCCCTATCACCCCTCCCCCAACTAAAACCCTACCTATCACATATCCTTTCTGCTCCCCAGGGAGGGTGAGGCCTTCCATAGGGAGTCATCAGAATCTATCATATCCTTTGGGATAGGTCCTAGGCCCACCCCCGTGTGTCTTGGCTCAGGGAGTATTCCTCTATGTAGAATGGGCTCCCAAAGTCCATACCTATGCTAGTGATAAGTACTGAACTACTACAGAAGGTTCTGTAGATTTCCGAGTAAACCTCACTGAAACCCGAATTCCTGGGGTGTGGATCAGTCCCATGCTGGTATCCCAGCTATCAGTCTGGGGACCAAGAGCTCCCCGTTGTTCATGTCAGCTGTTTCTGTGGGTTTCACCAGCCTGGTCTGAACCCCTTTGCTCATCATTCGTCCTTCTCTGCAACTAGATTACAGTTTGGTGATTAGTTGTGGGTGTCTGCTTCTACTTCCATCAGCTGCTGGATGAAGGCTATAGGATGCCTGGAAGCAACCTAGATACCCCTCAACTGAAGAATGGATAGAGAAAATGTGGTACATTTACACAATGGAGTACTACCTAAAACTTCCTTTTAATTTAAGTAATACAGTAAGCAATTGCAGATTTTTTTCCTCCCTTCTCCCTTCTAAGTCTCTAACCCTGATACATTTCCCAGTAAGCGTGTGCTTAGATCCCTCAAGCATAGAGATCATTTTTGCCTGACCATCAGAACCAGTCATTATTTATTATATTTTGTTCTCACCCCTTCTCATGCTCCTGGTGGGAGCAACACCATGACTGCCAGCTAGAAAATTAGCCTAGGGAGCTCCTTCTGTTGGTCTCTTTCCTCATTATACTAGCAAAAAAAAAAAAAAAAAAAAAAAAAAAAAAAAAAAAAAAAAAAAAAAATCTGTGGTGTCCTCTATCCCTGTGTGTGTGTTGTGTGTGTGTGCCTGTGTGAGTGTGTGTGCCTGTGTGTGTGTGTCTGCACAATGGTTGGAAGCACACGGTAGGGGCTAATAGAGTGTAATTTTGCTGTGGCTTTCTCACACATTATACTCTTTCTCTCTCCAGAGTGGCTAGGGAAGGACGGTGTGCTCGCACACCGAAGATCTGTATGATAAGCCTTGCTGGTGGGTTGATGTGTCATCTCACTGTTTCTGCCTGGTTGTTTCCTGGCTGGATGTGCTATTGTTTCATACATCGTCGGGGGTGGGGGGGCTGTCCCAGATACCTGGGATGCTCGGAAGATGCAACACTTGCCTACTTTGTGATAGCAAAGACTTCTGTTTATTTCTGTGGCCGCTTTTCCTGCAAGTCTCTGTGGGAGCCCCAGATATCCAAACTGATGGGGAAGCTGAAAACCACACAGCCTCAGCAAGGCTTTTAAGAATTTTTTGCTTGTGGGTGTTTTTAAGTGAGCAGAGACGACTGTGAACTGCAAGTGCTCTTTTATTTGTTTAAGTGTCCTTATTACTGTTGTGGGCCACAGTTGTGCCATTCCAGGAGCTTTTAGCTAGTGGCATTGTTAGTCCCACACAGTTTAGTTCAAGAGGGGTGACTAATAGTTTCTCAATAGGACTGGAGGCAGGGGCTGGGTCTCAGACCATCCTTGGCAACTCTGCTCAGTGGGGCTGAGTGCTCTCACTTGCAGATGGTACCTCCTGACTAAGCGTTTGATTAAGATGAAATATCCTTTTATTTGGGGGAAGAGTTTTTGATCCAAGTCCAAAGTGGAGCCTTTCCCTTTTGTCCTGGTCCAGCTGCTTTCAGAGTTGAGGAGTTTAAATGTGATAGAAAGAAAACATCAAGGCCAAAGAGTCAACATCTAAAAAATGCTAAACTGCCCTATGAGCTTATCCATAAAGAAAATACTCATCCAAAGTTGGGGGAGAAAAGGAACAACAATGGGTTATACACAGAGAATACTACTTTCGAGGTTTGCTTTTTCAGCTGGGCGTTGGTGGCACATGCCTTTAATCCCAGCACTCAGGAGGCAGTGGCTGGGGGATCTCTGTGAGTTAGAAGCCAACCTGGTCTACAGAGCGAGTTCCAGGACAGCCTCCAAAGCCACAGAGAAACCCTGTCCCGGAAAAAAAAAAAAAAAAAAAAAGGTCTGCTTTGTTTTTTTCAGCTGACCTGAGCAAGTGGGAGCTCACAGACCCCAGACTGTCAGCTGCTGAACCTGCATAAGATCAAACTAGGCCTTTGGAACGTAGGTATCAGCTAGGAGGCCTCGGCAGTCTATGAGGCTTCTGAAAGTGGAATCTATGTTTATCCCTAGTGCACAAATGGGCTTTTGGAACCCATTCCCTATGGAGGGAAACTCTGTCAGCCCAGATACAGGAGAGGGGGCCTAGCCCTGCCCCAAATGAGGTGACAGACTTTGATAATCCCCCATGGGAGGCCTCCCCGTCCCTGAGGAGTGGATGGGGGGTGGGATGGGGGACATGGGAGGATAGGAGGGAGAGGGAACTGGGATTGATATATAAAATAATATTGTTTTAAAATAAAAAAAGAACTTTAACAACAGCAGAAGTTTTGGTTTTGATATTTCATGTTGGAGAGCACCATTCCCTAGTATCTCCCATTGTATTAATGAAAACATAAGGGACATTTACTTATTTTTAAGTTTGTGAGTTTTATTTTTCTTTTTTACTTTTTTTTTTTTACTGGCTTTGAACTCATAGTGATCCTCCTGCCTCAGAACCCCCGAGTACCAGGATAGCCATGTGCCTTGACCATACTCTGGTTTTTGGAAGAGTTGTTGTGACAGTGACCAGAACTTCAGAATGTAGGGTTCATACAACTTTGGTAGGAAAAAATGCCTTGCAGTATCTATTTAACTGACCATCTGAACATTTAGCTTTATTATGTTTTCAACTTGTTTAAATAAGACTCTGTAATTAGGTCCAAGTGAGTAAGACAGTTACTAGAAGAGACACTATAGTTACTGTGTATTTGTATCTCATTAATGAACCTTCAGACTAACACCCCAATTCATTTCAGGGGAATGTCGACACAGACAGCAAAAGCCTTATTTTCAGCTCCTGGGCAAAGTATGTGCAACCCTTAACTTAACCAAAAGCAATGTCTTCCACTGGAGACATGTGTGAACACTGGTCCTGTCTGAGGCTGGCCCTGTGACTGTGTGTGGGAAGCTAACCTTTGTCTGGACCGTTCCAGGGCATGTGGTGGCACATCTCCAGGAGTCGGAGGGGAGGACACGGGACTGAAGGAGAGACATTTTGCGGGAATGCATCTCCCATATCCCAGCTATGCTGGGGGAAGCCGTGTCACCCCATGGTGTGTGAGGCTGCTCCAAACCATTTGCAAGAGATAATCTAAATGTCAAGTTGTGGGTGTCATGGGGCACTGCACATGTTGAGACAAACCGGAGTGTGAGGAAACTTAGAGTGAAGTTGGTTTCGAAGGTTCTGCAAAGAGAAGCCCTAGTCACTAGGCACCCAGGAAATTGCACAATCTGATTCCTAAGGAGCTCAGCCACAACTGCAGGAGAATAATATGTGTTTATACATCTCTCCAAAACAAATATTTATTCACTGAGGATTTCCTTGATGGTCTCCTTAGATGCACATGTTGTCCTAGACTTTCTAGATGGGATGGTGAACTAAGTAAGTCCTGGTGTTGGCTCCTTCCCTCGGTGCTGCAATCAGACACCTGGCGAAAGCGTCCTAAGGATAGGGCTCACAGTCAAGATTACAGTCCCTCATGGCAGCTGGTAACTTTTTCTGCTGAGAGGAAGCTGAGAGGTTCCTGCCCCAACGGAACGTGCTGCCCATATTGAGGGTCTTCCTACTCCAAGTATCACAATCCAGAAACTTTCTCACAGTCACACCCAGAGGTTTATCTATAGGGTGGTTAAAATTTTAGCAAATTTATAACCAAGATTAGTCATCTCACCCTACTCTCACAGAGCCCTGCTTCTCCAGGGGACAGAAACCTCTGAGGGAGGTGACATCAAAGAGAAGGGGTCCTTTCTAGTTCCGATTCCTATTCCCTCCTGGTCGTCACAGCCTTTCTCTTCATTGCCACTTTTGTCCTTGGAAGCACCATCAAACCTGTATTAGTTTGGACAATTCTGTCAGACTCATAATTGACACACAGCTAAGGCTCATCCCAAGATCTCAACTGGAGGCTCACCAGTGGGGTCCTCTCCTCTCTTCACACTGTCCCTTAAGCCACAGAGCCCAGGCTAAAGTTGACCCAGGTGAACCAAGAACCAAGAACGCAATGTAGGAAGGAATATTGCAGCAGGTATTTTTATCGTTGTTTGTTTGCTTGCTTGTTTTGGAGACAAGGTTTTACATGGACGATCTCCAAGTCACTGTGCAGGCTGCACTGGCCTCTACGGTACTGCAGTCCTCCTGCCTTGGCATCCTGGGTGCTGGGATAACAGGTATGTGCCATTACACCTGAGGTCATTTTTAATGCAAGACAAGGAGGAGGAGCAGCATGGGGGCCAATGTGAGATTTCAAACTCTTTTTTTTTTTTTTTTTTGTCTACTTCTCAGCCTCAGGATTTTGACTATTTAGCCCTTGTGGGCTTTGGCTTCTGTGGCTACAGAGGATGGTGTTTGCCTCAGTGGGCTCTACTAAGAGGGGAATGAAATCCCTAGGTAAAGCTTAGAGAATTGCCTGCAGTCTGTGATACTCCAGTTCCTTGCATGTCAGAAACACACTAAGAACCCCACACCTTTCTAGATTGCCAGGCGTTGGCACATCATCCTCTTCAGTGGTTACTGAGCTACGCCATGGAACACTGAGGAAACAGGCCCAGAGAAAAATGGACTGTCAGCACTTTGGTAATGGTGGAACCAGGATTCTGAGAAGAGCTTAGAAGCTGAGCAGGAGCTGGGGTGACACACACCTGAAGGAGGAGTGATGCTCCTTGATCAGGAAGTCCTCTTTGCTTCCAGCCCACCTCTGGCCAGCCATTCACCCTCTGCTCACTGGGGCACCGGCTCTTGCAGTTTCAATACCATGAGATAACAGTGACATGTCTTGGTTCTCTCCCTCTCAGGACAGGGCTTAAAAGCAGGTTTTCCAGAGTAGGCTCCGTGCTATTTACCTCTCATACCAGGCTGCCTGTGAAAACAGGAGCTTCTCCTCCAGAGGCCTTCAGGGGCAGATGACTCACTCACCAACCAGTTCCCTTCCAGGTCCTGCCCCTGCTGTCCTGGCCTCTGTGAGTAGCTGGCACAGGGGTTGCTAACTGGGCACGATAGCAATGCCTACCTTGCAGCCTAGATGTCAGAGACTGCAACTGCCCACAGGGAAGGAGGCTGGGTACCCGGAGCTCTGCTCTCCTCCATCTTGGGCCTCTCTCTGTTTGAATCACAGTGGCAGGGCTCGGAGCGAAGAAAGGAGCCGCTCGCTCGGCTCACTGCAGCAGCTGCCGGCATGATCCCCCACCTTTCTGATGACCACTGGGATAATTCAAAGAGAAAGAGTAAAAACGCACCCCAAGGTATGGAGAGGGAAGGCGTTTCATCCTGCATGAGGGCTGTGCGTGCTCTGCACTGCAACAAACTTCCCTCTTACTCCTTCTGCTGCTTGCCTGCACCTTGCTCACATGACCCAAAAGGACCAGCCCAGCTTAAGGGGCATTGCCCAGGAGCTCGCGCAAGACACTCTTCCTTTTATCATGTCACAGGATGGCACACCGTGGTTTGTCCCTACTGTATTCTGCAAGATGCTGATATTCCAATGATGTTATTAAAAAGTGGCACCTTTCACCACACTGTGAGAAAAATCCTTCCGGTGGGGGCAAGGAGACTGCGATACATTTTCCCCAAGGAGCTTGCTTCAGCCACAGCATTTGACGTATGGTGACATCTACCCCCACACGGTGATGCATCACACACACACACACACACACACACACACACACACACACACGTGCACACGCGTGTGCACACACACATATCCCGTGAAACACTTTTCCTAGCCGAGACAGAAAAGAGAAGGTAAGGGACTTGCTCAAGGTCACACAGAGGGACAGAAAGTCAAGTCATTAACACAAGGGCAGGGAGCAGTCAGCCTGTGTTTTTTTGGCACTTTGTCCTTCTTGACCTCTAACCAGCCACCACCTCACCTCCTTTTCAGCAGGCTAAATGTGTAATGTATGCTGGAAACGCTGCTCCAGTGCAGTGTATCACTTATGAAACACAACTTTTAGCTAACAGGAATGCTGCTAAATCTTACTCCCTATGGGTATTGTCAATCCAGGTTTTTTCCTCTTTGCTTTGGGGAGCTAGCCCAGGCTCAGCTCACCAACACTACCAGATCAGGGGCCAGGGACACAGGAATGAAGAGGCCCAAGGGTTTCCTTCTACTTCCAACTCCTCTCTCTGACCACCTGACCAGGGCCTCATTGTTCTTACACACACACACACACACACACACACACACACACACACACACACTCACACATATGCATGCATACATGAACACTGGCCCCCAGCTTCATCAGTAGAATGTCAATTACAAGCCCTTGTACAAAGACATTATGAAAACCAAAGGAGATTACAAGCTTAAAGAGTTTTGACATTATGAGAAGTGTCCTATGAAGAGAGATCATGAAGGAAAAGCTAATGGGCCCAGGAGCCAGACAGTGTTGGGTTCAAACCCTCACTCTGGTTATATTCTGTTAGGCAAGTTATTTAATTTCCCAGAATCTTTATAAAATGGAAAGGCAAAACCCATTTACCTGAGTTATGGGGAAGGTAAAATGAGACCCCAGTTAAAGATTCTGGTCTACTGAATTACAGAAACTCAACAAATATTGGGGCTATTATAACCAACTAGATTAGGAAAGTGAAAGTTAATTTGCTTAGTTTCAAGAACTACTTATAATATTAGGTACCACTCACAGACCTAGCTTTCTAGAGAGGAAGAGGGGAGAGAATTTTCTTGTTGTGTTCATGTTGGAACAATTAAGTGATAATTTGTGCATTTAACTCATAGGTTGGCTTGAGATGATTCAAACCTAACAGCAATTCTCTTCTCTCAAGACAAATTTGAATAATGTTTGGCTCAACTCAACACTAGCTCTACCAGTGTCACAGTGGGATTCACAGAGAGAAGGACATACCTGGGGAAATTCCCTATCACTACACTAAAGAGAAGGGCCTCATTACTTAAAGGCCAAGTCTTAAAGAACTGTCAAATTGTACTGTCTAATTGTTCTGGTCTCCAGCTAGCCTGTCATTGGTAGAAAAAGGAAACTGATCTCAAAGATTAAGGGAGGTGCAAAGCAGACACCCATCCTGACTGGAATTACACTGGGCCACGCAGCTAAGGGTACATTGTTACAAAGTCCTCATTTTTATATGGTTTTCCTGACATTTTTGGAAAACTGTTCTGCTTGGGTTTGTTTTCTAATGTATCTGATTATACATGTGTCATTTTTCTTTTCTTTTCTTTTGTTTGTTTTTCAAGACTGTGTTTTTCTGTGGCTTTGGAGCCGGTCCCAGAACTCACTCTGTAGACTAGGCTGGTCTCAAACTCACAGAGATCCGCCTGCCTTTGCCTCCCAAGTGCTGGGATTAAAGGTGTGCAACACTAACGCCTGGCACATGTGTCATTTTTCAAAAGTTAGACATTTTCATTTCCTAAAGTTATCAAACAGAATTCTTTCTATGAAATTGATCTCTAAATTAGTTTCATATATCCCAAATTAAAATATACACACAATACACACACCCCACATACACCCAATGCACACACACACATCCCCTGCACACACACACCATACATACATACCCTACATATACACACACCCCCACACACCCTACATAACACATATACACACACACACACCACAAATACACATATACCCCATGTACACACACACATCCCCTGCACACACACACATACCACATACACACACCACATACACACACACACACACACACACACACACACACACACACACACCATCCTAGGTTAGATTAAAGCCAAAGAGCCAGAGGCAGAACACAGAATAGTCAACAGCAAACATTCTAAAGCTTCGAGAAGTGACATTTGAATATTTTCTTTCTCCTGCTCCCTGAAAAATTAATAAACAGACAATCCCCAAACTTCAAACTTTTGCCCAGCCCTGGGAATTGCACCCTCCATCTTGGTTGCTTAAAAATGAGCAGACTGGGAAATGCTGCATCAGCATATCTTTTCAAGTTTTTTTTTTTTTTTCTGCTGAAAATTAATCAACAACCCTCCAGTCATGTATGGCCTAGTAAATGAATGAGAATTAAGAAGTTAAATCTGTCTTTAAAAATTATGTCTCTCTGTGTGTGGTGAGGTGGTGCATTTAAATGTAGGAGGCCAAAACAGCGTGTATGATTCCCTGCAGCTGGAGTTACAGGTAGGCAGCTGTGAACCACTCTTTGTGGGTTCTGGGAACTTGGGTCATCTGTAGGAGCAGTATGCATTCTTAACCACTGAGTCATCTTTGCTGCCCCTCAAGAGCATGTTTTTATTACAATAGTGAGACAGGGGCATGGTTAAAAGGTATAACTTGGCAGAAAACTATAAGATGAAAAGAAAAGCCTCCTCCATCTTCATGAGCTGCATCTGTCTGGCACAAATAAGTGTTTTCTTGTCCAGACACCATGGAAATGAGTATGGAGAGGCTTCCACAAACTACAGTTAGACCTACCACATGAGCCAGCTATAACACTCTGGGGCGAAAGTTAGGGGGTTTAAGTCAACAACACACCAGAGACACTGGCACACAAATGTTTACTGTAGCCCTATCAACAACAGTCACAGAATCATTTTGGATCAACAAGGAATGGACAATGAAAATGTAGTAAATCCACAGTGGAGAATAAAGTCATCATTCTCGAGAAAGTGGATGCATGTTCAACAAATTAAGCCAGTGAGAGGAATACAAATACATATCTTTTCTCACTGAAGTGTTTTTTATTTTATATGGGCATAAAATCATATATTTAATATACACTATATTTACGTATCATATATTAAACTAGAAACAAAACTGTTCAGAAGCATAAGGGGACTAATAGGAGGGGGTGGAGAGATCAAAGGGAGGGTAGGAGGTGTGAGAGGAACTATGCAAATATGCCCAAAATGTAATATATACTTGTACAAATGTGGTACTGTATAATGGGTATGTACAATGAAAATACAAAAACTAAAAAGAAGAAAACAGAAATATACATATTAAAACATGTGACCTCAGAGGGTTGGTGGTAGAATGCAGAAAAGAATGTGGCCTTCCAGAGACTGGCCACAAATATAAACATATACGCCCCTCCTGTCTTTTATTCAGGGATGTAGTCGGATGTTGAGTGTCTGGGCCAAGGTGTCCCAGCTCTCCTCCTTACACCTGTGGGTGCATGCATATCTTAAACCCAATGTGAGATGGTGAAGTCACAGTGAGACTCTGGGTCACTTACCTAACTGCTATACCTACATAGCCACCGCTACCTCACACGCTTGCGGGAGATTGCCTTGATGTATCAGTGTGCAAGCAGTGCCTGAATTAGGGAAGCAACCCATCTGTAAGAGGCATAAAAGGGAGAGATCATCACAGGTAGGTCCGCCCACACTTAAGCCTCCCGATTGTCTTCATTTTGAGAGCATAGCATCTCTGCTGGGCATCTCCTCCACACTAGTGTCTCACAGGTGTAAGTACCTTCCCCCAAAGCTTTCAAAACTTAAGGGTCAGTCAGTTTCGCACTGACTCGTTTCCTTCTGGGCTGGGGTTTTGTGGAGTGGGTTGTGTGCTGCTTCAGACTGATGGATTTATATCTGGGCTGCACTGCATTATCAGAATCTTCCAACACAAAAAGAAAGACTTGGCTTCCGAAGGGATCATGACTGGCCAGCTGATCTGTTAAATAATATGCCAAATACTGGGGAAATAACGAGGAGGAGAAAATTACATTCACACTTCTTTATTGGTGCCATTAACAGAGCTTTGTCATCCAAATGATAAAGCCAGTGCCGTCTCCCCAAAAGCATCACGCCACAAGACCACATGGAGCCTTGTCTAACCCTTCACCCCTGTGTCCCAGCATCTCCCTCCGCTCCTGGGTTGGGGGAGGCAAAAGGGCACAGCAGTGGGCTCTGCCGAGGAAGCCAAAGGAAAGAGTCACTTTCCATAAGAGGCCCTCATTTGCATAGGGGTGTCATCAGCGCTCTGGCGGGCAGCCCCTCCCACTCTGCTATGAAGGTCAGGAGACCCTTCTGGGGGCTGGAAAGCAGCTCCACCCACAATAGTCACCAGTCCTCTATTATGAAGCTGCTGCCTTGCTGCTGAGACCTGAAGGGCAGCCTTCATCTCCCTCCTGCTTTCCCTAACACAGGGGCCTCTTCCCAGTGTTGGGGGAGCAGCCACCACTCAGAATTCTCTACCCTCTTCCCCCCTCTCCAGATGAAGCTTGGATTTCCTTTGGTTTCAACAGTGCATGGAGAGTTTATTTCCAAGAACAGGACAAAGGCTTTGGTAAAACGGAGGCTGAACTATGGTACCCTGTTAGAAGCCAATTGACCCAGAGTGTCCCCATAAAAGCCCAGGCTAGACACTTGTCAGTCCACTGCTGCTTCTCCACAGTTCCTGGTCCCTCTCTCATAACTTACCATAAGTTCTTTGTCATTTTTGGTGTATTTATGTTACATGCTCAAAAATGTCTCTTTGGGGGTGGGGGAGACACACAATAACATTTTAAACTGCTCCCAATGGCATCAATTTTATCTACAGGACTTGACTTTGGCAAGAAAATATGTTCTGAGGAAAAAAAAAAATATGGGGTTTGGATTGCTCTTTTATCCCTGGTCCAAAACAGAATGGACAGACTAAAGCAGTAGATGCAGTAGATCTAGGGGTCATTTGTTGTTGCAGTGTAACTTAGCAGAGACTGCCTGTTCCCCATCCTGGGCACGGTTGGCCGGGAGCTCTCCTCTAGACTGTATACATTGTCAAGTCAGGGCAGCACATATTTCATTTCTCACTCTTCACTCGGCATCTAGCAAATGACTTGGAGGATTGAACCACTCAACAAATATTTATTGAATCAATACATCTTGAAAGGGGCAGGAGCCGGTATATGAAGGCTACCTGTTCATCACTGATTAACTTTCCGTAAAGTCACTCTACTCTCACCCTCCACCCTACAACGGACTCCATACATGCACTTCTCTTTCTCTCCCAGGGGACACGTCATTTTGTCACTCCTTTTAATACGTATTTGGTAACTGTGTAAGGTTTAGTTCCTAGGAGAAAAAAAAATCCCTTTATAACTATTTAGTTTCCACAGGGAGGAAAAAACAACAACACAAAGAATTCTCTTCAATAAAGAATTCTCTAAAATATCTTCTTTCTAATAATGGATAGCTTGTCCCCAGATGTCTAAGGGACATAGAAGATCTGAGCATGTTTCCTTCCAGAGGCTGAAATCAGGCATACACTGAAGGAAGGTGTGACTGGCTACATCTTGAAAACATAATGTACTCAGTTTCTCTGATGCAGAAGTATGTGGGTTTTCCCCTGCGTATTTATTCCTAACCCTAAATGGTAGACACAGCTTCCCCACCCTGGTGAAAGAGTGAATCACAGAGGTATAAGGAGTGTGTGGACAGAACCTTGTGTTTGTGAAGGGGATCAGAAACAATATCCTAATTATATTGCTGTCCCCAGCCCATAGTATACTCAGAGGCTCAACAAATATTCAGAGTTTGGGTGGTTTTGTAGGAACCAGTGAGACTGTGGGATTGTAAGGACACCTGGGGTGCCTTCTTCACACATTTCAGAGAATTCCAAACAAAATGGAGAATGGATGGAGCACCAGCACACAGCCCGCCCAACCACCCTCCCTCCCTCCCTCCCTCCCTTCTTAGGTTCTGCCCACAGTCAGCACTGCCTCCCAACTTCCTCTTCCCAAATGCCCCCATCTTGCTCTTCAGTGTTCTTCAAGACTCTGCATAAGGACCTTCTCCACCCTGAGTTTTGTTTGATTGATGAACTGGTAGCCCTGAAGGTTCCTGGGACCTTTTCTAACTGATACCCCTGACTGTCCTTTGAAATAACCCAGATCTGGGAAGACTTTGTTTCTCCTCCCAACTCCCTGCCCGGTCTTTAGAGTTATAGGTGAGTCATATGCACAGTAGACCAATTAGCTTTGTAATTGTTCCTGAGTAAAAGATAATACCTAATCAGAGAATGTCTGGGTTCACACCAGGGCAATTATTATCCCCCAAATGGAATATCTGCTCTAGGGTGAACCCAGTGTGACTGTTTCGAGCTCATCCCTCCCTCTCTTGGACTCCCCTCTGCCTACACCAGGAGAAGCCTGCTGTAAGATTAGCCCTCCTCTTTCTCCTTGACCTCGGTGTCTTTGCCATGTGGCTTACCATTCATCTTTACCGATGGCTCCTGAGCCACGGTGTCACTATGTCTTGTTGCCAGCTACTCCCCAGACCTGGCCATGCAGCTTTCATACATTTGGTGTTTATCTCCTCTCACGCAGGACCAGACCTACCACATGAAAGAAGTCATCACCCCAGGGCTGGGGGTCAGCTCGGCTGGTGCAGTGCTTATCATGAATGCACTAGGGCTCAGGTTTGATCCCTAGAACCCACATTAAAACAATAACAAAACAAAACACTAGTGTGGTGGCCACACTAGTGGCCTAGCACTGGGAGGTGGAGACAGGAAGGTCTCTGGGGCTTACTGGTCAGCCAGTCTGTTCTAATCATTGAATTCCAGGTCAGTGAGAGACTCTAGCTATCTCAAAAAACAAGGTGAACAGCACCTGAAAAATGGGACCTAAGGAAGACCTTAGGTCTGTGCACACTGAAAAATAAGATGCAGTGAAAAAATCACGAACTGCCTAAAAATGCATCCAGCAAATCAGGCAGCTTGCTTCCTTTCATCATGAGATAGCAGCATTTGTTTTCCACAGACTTGGCAACTTCTGTTTCTCTCTGGAATCTAGGGATGCATAAGTAAGAGAGGGCTGCTAACACCAAAATTGGCATACTTAGATGACTTCCGGTGCCCCCAGTACCCCTCCCCAGACAAGCTGCATTTAATGGAACAAGCAGTGAGAATTGTCTACCTCCACATTTGTTAAGTGACTCATGTGTATTTAAAGTTGAGCACATTTTTACAGTTTGAGGTAATTGGCCTATTTTAAATAACTGGCGACACATAGACACTACAGTGTTTTGTCTTCTTTCCTTCTGCCACTACTCAGTGTTTCTTGGCATGCTCTCAGCCCCAAGACACCCAGCCACAGGGCACTATACAATAATATATCACCTTTGGCCTACTCTCAGCCTGAGCCAGAGATTTAACACTTGGGCCAGCAGCAGGAAAAGGGGCTGCATGAGGCCTAGTTCAGGGATGAGGGAGGGTAAGACAGATGCCAGCAGTACATTAGAGCAGACCAGGCTTCCATCTCAGCAGCAGGCTCATTATATGCAAGCCCCTGCTCTGCCAGCATCCCCAGCTGTCTATCCGGTTCCTGTTAGACACAGTCATTTAAGCTGTAAAATGGTAACATACCCGTCTCATCTTGTGTGGGAAAACGCAAAACAACAAACACAATATGAAACATCTTACATTGTTCCCAGTATTCAGAAATACACAGTAAATGCTAGCCACGATTAGTTGTAGGATTATGAACAGCCAGGAGTATGAACTTCATTCTTCATGCTACCAGATAAACGTGTAAATTTGGAAAATGTTCTTATTGTTCAAGACACTGTTGCCAGCACAAGAAAAAAAAAAAGTCATGATAAACATACAAATCTACAATGACAATCTGTCTCCAGGGCACCCCCCTGGGGACAGAAATGCACAGGTGCACAGTCCGAAGACATGGAAACTGTCACCTTGAACAGATATTTTGCAATAGCTGTGCTCCAATTCAAAGCCTCAGACATTGGGGATCTTTCTAGTCATAGCTTTATTTAGCTTTGCCTGTTTATTTGTTTGTAACTCAATGGCACCCTGGGGGTTCTCTTGGCAAATAAGCCCAATACATCTATCCCATTTCCTCCATTGACTCTTGGCAATTATGTCAGCTCATTTGACAATTAGAGAAAGGTTATTCATTCTGTTAGCCACTTCTCAGGCCTGGGAGAAATCTACTGGGTAAGATGTGTGGCTGCTGGACATACTCTTTGACAGCAGGCTGCTCTTGTGTGTGGGATAAAAACAAATTAAAGTCACTCTTTCTGTTTTTTCTCATCAGTCCTCAAGTCAGCCACACACCCAACAGCATAATTATATGAAATCCTATGAAATTCAGCTACAGTGAAGATCATGAGCAAATTTTAATGGAGAATGTAGTCCCAAAGGCCATATGAAGCCCAGTATTGTCATGACAGGTGGAATTCCAAAGATCCCCTGCTTTCCAGGGCATAGCCACAAGACCTGAGTCAGGGTGAAGGGACCAGCTCCCCATTTCAGCAGCCATAACAGCCTAACACATGCTTGCCTGACCTTGCCTTGGTCACTAGGAGGTCAGATGCCTGCCTCGTGGCAAGGAACCAATCAGAAGTTAGCTGGTGGTGCTATGCTTTACAGCTCTGGGTGTGCTTTATGGACAAGTGCATAGCAATGATGCACAGAGCATAGCAACTGCCCTGGGAGGGCCTATGGGCCATAACAACCAGTTGACCAATCAACAAAGGGCAAGTCCTCCAAGCCTGGAGGCACACCAATCCTGAACCTGTGCGTACCCCTAGACACTCCCCTTATGCTGCCCTATAAGGAAGATGCACTCTGAAGCTCTGACCCTGAGCAAATCAGCCTATTGCCTCTGGATGGTGATGAGATTACAACAGTTGGGTCAGGGACCCCAGAGGGAGATTGCTGCTTGTAATCAGGGAGTGGGTGGTCTTGGGATTTGCTTCTGTTCCGTCACATAGAGAACTCTGACCACCTCCTAGCATGTGGGCAAGGGCCACGTGACCAGCTCTGGACACTGGTCTCAGAGCAAAAAAACATGTGTCCTCTGATCTAAAACATGTGATTGTTGACACAATACCTTCTCCTTTCTCCCCTGACATGTGGTTTATGGAGGCTCTTTGTCCCAGATGGTATCATTTCAAGTTACTTGTGTGCTAGTCTGGCTTGCTGAGTCACTTAAATCCACAATGGATTTCTTTTTATGAGAATTTAAAAAATTCTACATCAACTTCTTTCTCTTCACAAGGCCATATTCACATAACCTGCCCCCTAGGAAACTTGTAAGGATTGAATGATGTATATAAAAGTCTTGTAATAAAGTTACTCAACATAAAGCCATTGTTATTACTCTCCTTTGGCTCTATGATATTATTATATTATGCTTACTGTTATCCTGAACCACTCCACTCTGCAGTCATATTCAACCAGAACTGCTGTGTGCTAGGAACTACATCTTACCACAACCCAAGCCCCATCCCATTGAAGTCATAATCCCCAATGTAATGGTAGTTGAAGATCAGAATCTCTGTATATAATTAGATTAAAATGCAGTTAGATGGATGGGGCCCTTGTGGTAGACTTAGTCCCCTTATCAGGAGCGAATCTTTACATCCGGTTGTCCCTGAAAGGTTCAGGCATTATGCTGGCCTGCCCCTGTTACCTGACAGAATCCATTCAGGCAGTACCCGGGTCAGCCCAGGGTTCCATGGGAACTAAGTCTGCATGCAGGTGTAAAGGACCCCTTTAAAAGACAGACCCCTGCCCACTTACACTCTCTTTTTCCAGCGGTCGACCTCTCTCTCCTCTTCCTTACTCTCTGCCTTGCTCTGTTCTTCCATTTCTCTCCCTCTCACTTTCCTGCCCTATAATAAACTATGGTTAATGTATCTCTTGTTCTCGTGTCTCATCTTGCACCTTTTTTTCTAATTTAAGCAAAAGAATAACAGTCCCTCCCTCTCTCCTAAGATTCAGTGAGAAAGGTGACCAACTCCCAGTAGATTCTCGGTAGAATTCAAATCAGACGGCACCTTGGTCATGGACTTCCAAGCATCCAGCATTGTGTGGAATACTTTCTATCCTTCCAGCTGCTCATGCCTTACTTGTGATTCTGGAAGAGACTCACACACTGGCCCTTCCTTGGCCTTTACAGCACAAACACTGTCCTTAGCTAGTCATATTCTATTTGAATTGTGTAGTTATTTGCTAATACTTTATACCAATTTTTGGAGCAGTTAAGCGGTGAGGAATGGCACACACATGTTTATGTAAGAGTGTACACTCAATAATCAAGGAGGAGCTAAACAAACAAACAAGCATGGATCATTCCAAAGAGCAAACTTGAGGGAGGAGGGAGGAAAGTCCCAAAAATCATGACCCATGAAATCAGTTACTGTTAGAACCACAGAGAAAAAAATCCCAGAAACAGGACAAAGACCAACAGCCTCATTTGCATAGTGATTTGGAGATAAAGATTCAGGAAGAGTCAGAGGGTATTTGGAATGCACTCAAGGATGCCTTTCCCAACACACACAAGCAGATACCCTCACTTGACAGAATAACCTATGAATACACTCCAGTGGCTCCATGAAGTTGGTCTTTAAAACAACCACAGAAGACATCATATGTGTTATCTGCAGAGGATCAATACTTGTATGTCACCAACCATACAAATGAAGTTAAAACAGCAGGTAAACCAGAGAAATACCTAAGGAAGTCAGAGCTGGGAAAGAATAGGAGTAACAGGAATTGGACAGGGAAGGTACCACATTAAGTGGTTACTGTTAGAATTGAATGACTTGGTGTAGAAAATGGTACTACATTACCTGGCATGTGGCTGCTGGGTATATGTTTTTCAATAAGCTTGAGCTTTGTATCAATGCACTGCTTATATCTAAGTTTGTTTCTGAATCCTGTCACCATAGGCACAAAACCAGCCCTACTGGCTGCAGGTCCTTACAATTGCCCTGAGGTTTAGATGAGGCCACTGTATTGTGGAGCTCTGTACACAGAGTTCTAAACAGAGCATACGTTTCATACATGTGGGTCTATTTTAACCTTCAAAACTGGGAGCCTCTTCATTTAGCAAACATGTGAACCAGTATTAACCCCATCCCCACTGAGTTATTCTCTGTTTCAGCAGCTGGCTCCCCCTCTCCATTTCTTTCTAGCCCCATTGTCTTACAAGCTCTGAAGGCTTGAATGGCTCACTGTTGCTGTGTGCAGACCCACGGTACATACCAATGGGCACAGGATACATGCTCAGTAACTATTTCTAAAGAGATGATTCTTTGGCCCTTCACACCAGTGCATCCCGTCTACAAGTAGAGTCTTAGATCTTCCAAGATAGATCCAGAAACTCGGACACTGAACGGGGCTGACAATTTTTTTCTTTCTGCATAAAAATTCCATGTATAGAAAAATCATTGAGCAGGGCCACAGGCGACTGTCACTTCATGTCGGCATGTGTAAGCACAGAGCCCTGTGTGACGGGCAGAGTTCTTGAGTTGTGCCATGTTGCAATCTGTCAGGTGGAACATGTTAGGAGGGGGGAGGCATTAGTTCACAACTTGAAAGTTATAGGTAGGTATTTTTCTGAGAGGAAAACTAAGGTATTTCAGAGGTATGTGGCTTAAAAAAAAATAAACCAAACAGATAAACAATTCTTTGCTTTCAGAGTCTTAACTCAAGTTGAGACTGATGGCAGCAGGAAAAACTTTGGGTTATTCCATCATTTTCTCTGCCATTATTTCTATTGTCCCAGGCAATAAATTCCAGTGTTTGATCAAATAATGACAGATGCCATGCTGTCCCATTCAGGTGTCCCCAGCTTATCTGTAATGATTTTCCTCTAGTCAGCTCATTTCTTAAAGCTTGGCTGTATCTGGTTTCAACGGTACTATAAACAATCATCATTGCATTGTAAAACTGGAAACTCTCCACTAAAATAGTGTTTTGATCTGGGTTGCCATAGTAATAAGTGTATGCTCCCCTCTTTGGAGGCCTTGTTATATGAAGTATCTGTGATTTGCCCAGAATGGCCCCAGTTCATCTGTCAAAATGGGTTTTTCCTTTTTTAAAATAATGATCTAGAAAATCCCTCTGTGGCCACAAATATTTTACAGTTGTAACGAGAAGCATTGGCGTCGTCAAGCTTTATAAATCTATGCCATTATTACATTAGAATAAATCATGTTGCTTAGGTATATCAATGGAACCTTGTAAGCATAATTTCCAATCCACTGTTGAGCCTGGGTGTGGCTGTTTTATAATGGAAAGAGTGTTATTAAGTGTGGCTTCAGAAATGAATCCTGTATCAGTTTGCTACAGAGAGAACCTAGAGCAAAAAAATATGGAAATTATTTCTTGTTTGTATCAAAATGCTGCAAATAGCTATTCAGGTTCCAACTTAGTTACAATTAGAATGTGGTAAGCCTCGGTGTGCTGAAACATGAAACTAGATATTCCCCTCACGTTTGGATTCGAGTCATTCATTGGTAGGAGAAGGAGAAAGTAAGAAACCCTGCAAGTTTATCAGTGTCACCAGGAAAAAGAAATAATGATGGCATGTTATTTAGAATAAAATGTTACAGTCAGCTCCAATAAATGGTACAAGAGCAAGGATTGTTTTTTTCCTATGGGTACAAGAATAAACAGATCTTGTATCAACAAACCAGCAATAGAATCCACAAAAAGGTGTGAGGTCATTTTTCATCTAAGACAAATGGCTAAGTTGGTTACTTTCTGTGAGTCGCTACCAGCTACAGGCTTGTTTTGTGTAATTCACTGCTGGCTACTGCCTCATAATATCTGATGGGGGAATATTAACGGCATCAGTGGGTAAAAGAACAGGAAGGATCCATCTGTATCCGATGAATTCTAATTAAAATGTAATTACCGAGCAAGGAGTGAGCTGCCAACTTTATTCCCTCTTCCCAACCACAAACCACACAAAGGAAGCCAGAGTCTTATGCTATTTCTACCCTGCTGAACAGCCAGGATGGCAGGCAGCAGCCACACACACATTTCTCTGCATTTTTCAGGTGACTTAGTCTTAAACAACTGCAGCCCCAGAAGACATTCAGGGGCAAGAGGTTGTACACATCTTCTGTTATAATTGACCTGGGCTTTGAGATTTCTCTGTCATGATGTATCCCAGAATGATGCATGATGGGAAGACCCTTGTTATTCCTCCACCAGCCGAGCCGAGCGGACAAGATCAAGTAGGCCTGGGACTTGGGAAAAAAGGGAAGAAATATTGACAGATAAGTAACCACTCCAGGAAATGACAGACAGCTAGAGCGGTGTTGGTCCCCTCAGGACTCAGTGGTAATCCTTTAGCCTCATGCTCAAATTCTGTACTCTTTCGAGGAGATGGAAGAGAAGAAGGAAAAAGCAAATTGCTTAATCAAAGCCCTTAATATGTGACCAGGCTCAGTAACTAGACTGACAGTATAAAAGCCTTCATAAAAAGGCCTTGGCACTAATGAAGTCATATCTGTAGACCTGGGTGAAGGAGCATCATGGTTGGCAAAGACCTTTCCTATGGGAGAAATCCAGGCATTCCAAACTATTTTCCTAGACACCAGGAATTCCCCCTCAGCTGCCAAAAGGTAGAGCTACAGCCTGCCTGCCTTCTGGCTGGCCAAGATTCCGTTTCACCATCTTATATAAAATTGCCTTCATCTAAGAGGCAACATAACAGGTGTCAGTTGAGTTTTCATCTAGAAAAGAGGAATCGGCTGTGGCGTGAGTCATTTGCTGCTGAGGGCACTGGACAGTGTCAGGTTCTTCTTCAGAAAGGAAGTGCTAACAGACTAAAGTGGCTCTGTCAATTCACATTAGAGATGGAAAATAACAGCACAGTCTATTCTTATGGCATCCGTGGAGGTAACGGCGCATGCTCCACTCTGAGTTTGTTATCTTGAGAAGTGGTGGGAAGTGCACAGAAGTTACCCCATTCTAACACCAGTAGTCTGAGGTCCCAGTGAGGGACTGGTTATTACCTTTACAGTTGTCTCGGGGAGAGCAGCAAAAACATTATTGTTCAGCCATTTTTATTATCTCCTCCCACCCCCTCTCCCCCCCCCCAAGACATTAACAATCTGCCAGAAAACAAGCAATGCATACTTGACCAAATTGGTAACAGGCAGGCCCTTGTTGAGCCCTTGGAGAAGTAGATGGATGGCATCTATAATTGTCCCTCACTTGAATTTCTCCAGTTCTGTGTCAGTTATCTATTGCCATGAAATAATCTAGCAACTTGAAGCCATAACTCTTACTGTCTTAGTTTCTGAGAGCAGCTTTCCTGGTTTGGGTTCAGGGTCTTTTAAAGGCTGGGGTATGTGAAAGCTTGATTGGGACTAGATGATAAGTCCCTCACACAGCTGTGGAGCAGAGTCCTCAGTTTCTCCCTGGCTGTTTTCCAGAAGCTTTGTTTCCTCATCATCTGGGCTTCTCCACCAAAGCTTGAGACGTGACAACTAGTTTGTACTAGATAGAATGATCTAAGACCTTGGATTCCAATCCTCTTGTTTCCCCTTTCAAAGTGCTGAGACTATAGGTGTTCATGATTTCTTTCCAGTCCCTCCTTTTATCTAAAGGCTGAACACAGTCACCATTTTCCAGTTTGGGGTGTCTTTGTTTCACAGTGATGTCAAGGTAAAATGCAGCAGCACAGAACAGGGGGGTGCACAGCTGGGACACTAACAGAGGCACCACAGGACTCCTGCAGGGTTGACTTTCCCTCACAAACCAGCTCCTATTCTTGTCTTCTGAAAACAGCACTGTTTATCCAGCTACTTGGGCAAGAGCACAGGTCTTGCCCTTGACTTCTCTGCTCCCTCCTTCTCCAGAACTAGCTCATGGGTGAATCTTGACAGCTCCCAACATGTCTCCCATCCCATAACCTTGCTATTCTTGCCAGGTGTGGTGGTTTGAATGAGAACTGCTCTCATAGGCGCATATGTTTGAGTGCTTAGTCATCAAGGAGTAACACTACTTGAGACCAGTTAGGAGGTGTGGCCTTGTTGGAGGAAGTGTGTCACTGGGGGTGGGCTTTGAGGTTACAGAAGCACAACCCAAGCCCAGGGCCATTCTTTTCTTGCTGCCTTGGAATCTGGATATAGAACTCTCAGCTACTTCTCCAGGACCATGTCTGCCCACATGCTGCCATGCTTCCCACCATGATGACAATGCACTAACCCTCTGAAACTGTAAGGTGGCCCCAATTAAAAGCTTTCTTTTCTAAGAGTTGCTGTGGTCATGGTGTGTCTTCACAGCAGTAGAATACTAAAGAAGACACCAGGTCTCCAGCACTCTGGGCTGGGAGAAGCCATCAGTCCCCTGCTTCTGCTCTTGCTCCATTCTTAACAATGTGCCCAGAGTGACAGAAATTAAATCCCTCCACAATGCTTACATTCCATCATCAATCACACCCAGCAAGCACTCCAAACTCCTCACCCTGCCTCTTACACACTTGCTGACATGCCTCTGATGACCTCGTCTTCAGAGTCCCTTACCTTCTGGTATCAAAACCTGGATCTGGTCCTCATGACACCATACTGATGGGAGTCTCTGCTCTGTGGGGTTGTTGCCTAAAACACCATCTACAAAGTTAACAGTCACATCTTACTCTCTGTGTAGCCTTTTTGTTCCACCGTCCATATCTGGTCTTTACCTTTTCTCCTCTTTTTTGCTGTCTTGTATATCTTCCCAAACATAACACAGTCTCCAGCACCCCAGAAGAAGCCTGATGCATGGCAAATGAAAGGCCTAATAAACGTTTACTGAATAAATGGAAGTCAATTATTGACATCCCCTGACAAGGAACACCTATCTGCAGATAGCAGGCTTTGTATGATCTGGTAATAAGCCTGGCTCAGAGATCCTATACCGGGCACATTTGAGAACGTGTGTTAAAACTAAACATGGGGAGGAAACTAAGACTTTCTTTTGTGGATGTAGTTTATGAACATAACTGCTAAGAAATGAAGACAAATTGGAAGGAGACATCCAGACCTGGAAATGTCCCTATTTGTGCTTAGCTCTGTAGGAGGCAGCTAGAGCCAGAAAACTTGGGTTTCACATTTAAAATTTAACACTGTGAGTGCCTGGTATTGTGGCTGTAAATTACACTAGCTATTTGGACCAAATTTAATGGCACTAACTTAGAGGAATAAATTAGTTCCCCCCTCCTTTTGAAATCGGTATCCTCAATAACTCCAAAATAATTCCTCTGGAATCAACTTTTTATCAATAAATATATGTGCCTACCATAGTAATCCTATTTTGAGAAAATTTTACCAAAAAAATCATTCAATTTTCCCTTCCTGTATGACCTGGATGGATAGTTGGGAGCACAGACATCAAATCAATTCTCAAGGTGATAGACAAGTCTGGATTCCAACTTGATTTTCACACTGAGAATAAGTGACATTTGAGTGATCATTCCCTAAAAGAGATATCTGTGTCACCACTTCCAGGAATCAGGAGACACTGTAGAAGAGAGAACAGAAGGGTGGGAAGAAGTGCCGTAAGTGCTGTGGTCTACTGCACGTGTGTGGGAAGGCATGCAATCATGACCACATAGCACCTGTGGCTATCTGCATAAGAACTGCATAGAAAAAAGACATGAGAAGAGGATGGGAATGGGTTGGGAGGGGTCAGCAGCAGTGGAGGGAACAGAAGATAATGGGAGGGATGTGATACCAATACTCTGTGTGTACCAAAATTTTAAAAACTTATCAATGTAAACATTTCATTTTGCTACCCAATGTGGACACCAACCTCTGAGGTTATCTGGTCACTAGAGTACAAACACAAGAAATCACCTCCAAGGACAAAAGACAGTTAGAAAATTCTGGACACACAGAGTCGAGGATCAGACTTCTGTGAAAAATCTTCCCTAGGTTCCCTGTCCCCATGGCTGAGCAGCCTCCTGAGATGACATTTTTATACCTGAACTACATTATTAGAACACCCACACCTCTGACCCTTAGAGATCAGTGATGGTCGGCTTGTATGGAAAAAAAAATCCATTTATCTTTCTTTCTTACACAAGCCCCGCAGCTAAGAGAGATAAACCTAAGAGTGGAAAATGTGTAACCCTATAAGTACTTCAGGGTTAACTGAGACAGTGGGGACATATGGACGTATTAAAACCACATCAGGGGAAGTAGGCTCAATAAATTTTTGGACATTCCAAGGGGGAAAGTGTGTATGTAACTCATTCATCTCCACCCAGTAAAGAGGTGGACATCTAGAGATAGCTTGTGATTGCTGTGAAAGCAGGAGAACCCAAGAGCTCAAATTCCCAACATCTACATAAAAGTTATTTGCAGCCATGCATGCCGGCAACCCCAACATTGAGGGATCCAAGTTGCTCTGGTCCACTGAGAGACCCTTAAAAGACAAGAAAGATGAAAAACTTCAAAGATGGACAGAAAAAGCTGTAGCATGAATAATGAAAACCCACAGACAGATATTGGGGTTCAGGCTGAAGATCAGAGAAGCAAAGGAGTCAAGCCACCTCTACCAAGGCTGGAAGGAGGATCTTGTCCTCAACATGGCTGGAGAGTAATTGCCTAAGACTGAACACTCTGCTCCTATCTTATATGCCTCTCTAGTGCTGGGATTAAAGGCATGATCTTTGTTTCTCTTTTAGACTGATTGATTCACTTTTATGTAACCCTGGGTGGCCTTGAATTCACAGAGATCCATCTGCCTCTTTCTCCTGAGTCCTGGGATTAAAGGTGTGGCCACCACTACCCAGCTTCTATGGCTGTGGTTAGCTTTGCATTCGGATCTTCAGTGGCTTTATTAGATCATAAACAACATGTCATCACAGGAAGAAATCTTACTTATGTCCCTGAATTCCACATGTACATGCACGAGTGCATGAAGTACCTACACACATGCTGTGCATACGCCACCTCTCCCTCTCCCCCTCAGCCATACACCACTAATTAAATAATAAAATAAAATATTGTTTGTTTTTGAAGAGGTAGATAGATGCACAGCACCGCCACAGTGTTATGTTCCTGCTAGTAATATGTTATAAGAAAGAGTAGAACCCACCTCTAGGTGGAGACACGCCATTGTCTCTTCTCTTAGTTACTATAGCTGGGTGGGGCCACCCTCAGTAAAAGTGGGTTCATCTCAAGCCATGCTAGGGATAGGCAGAACAATAACCTTTTTTTCATTAAACTATAATGTTAGTGTTATATACACAGATTTTGATAAGGATGCTCTCCTAAACATTGCATATTTTAATGACATATTCTAATATCCTGTTATAATAGAATATATATATATATATATATATATATATATATATATATATATACTCTTTTCCTTCTGAGATTTTCTTCCTGTAACACAGTCTTTGACACAGTGTAGCTGTACTGCTTCATAAGTCTGCCTGCTTTGCAAGAATAAGTTTTTCTTTCTCTCTCTTTTCTAAGCATGCTTTCCCTAACTTTTTGGACTTCCTTTCTCTCTCTAAAGTCTTCCTGCCAGGTAGCTGCCCTCTATGTTTGCTTAATTCAAGGGGCATGGCTCCCTCCCCCTTTCTTCATGTTCCTTCTCCAGGCACCCGATGAAATGTACAGCTAGCCTGTCCTGACGGTTTTCTTTATAACTCTAATAAAATCATCCTTGAGATTCTGTTTCTGTCTGCTCATAAATTCTTTTATCAATGAGACTAAGAGCCCCAAGTGACCCTAGTTTCACCAGTATCATGAGGGCTATTCAATTATCCTCTGTTTGTCTGCCAGGACTTCCATCAGTCTGTCTATCGATGCCTTCATCTAGACCAGACCTTTCACCTCTGCAGTGGGAGCTACTCCTTCAGCTTCGCTCTAAAACCTGTGACACTGCAGCCATTGCCAAGTCTTCATCCTCTTTCCTGCACCTTGGTTTGGGTTCACTGACTATCAATACAGATCTATTGACACCTTCATTAGCCTACTTTTTTATTGGAAATATAATGTGTTCTAAATAGGCTTTTCCCTCCCTCTACACCTCCAAGTTCCTCCCCACCCTTCCCTTCCATCCAGATCCATCTGCTTTCTCACTCTTGTTATTTAAAAAAGGCTCCTAAGAGATAAAGATAAATTTTAAAAACCAAAAAATTACAATAAGACAAAACAAAGAAAGGAAAGAGACCCCCCAAAAGAAGGGCACAAGAAACAGATATAGATGCAAAAACATGCATGTTCACATATTCAGGAATGCCATAAAAACACAAAACCAGAAGTTATAGCATATACACAAAACTTGTATGATAAAAATAAAAAGCCCTGACATGACAAGGAACCTCCAAAGATGCTACTGAGTTCATTTTGTGTTGGCCATCTACTGCCTGGCCTGCAGCCCACCCTAAAGAGTGGCTTGTTTCCCCAGCAATACTTCCTGGAGAAAACTAATACTTCATTGGCAGTGGTTGTCATTTGGAGAGAGCTTCTGAGTTAGGGATGGGAGCTGTGTTCACTTTTCCTTTTAGCCCTAGGGCCCCATCTGATGCAGACCTGTGCAGGTCATGTGCATGCTGCCACAGTGTCTGAGTTCATATGTGTGTCAGTCCTGCTGTGTTCAGAAGGTCTTGTTTCCTTGGTGTCCTCCATCCCCTCTGGCTCTTACACCCTTTCTTCCCTCTCTTCTACAGGGGTTTGATGGAGATATCCCACCTAGGGCTGAATGTTCTAAGATCTCTCATTCTGTGGGTCTCTGTAATTGCTCTCATCTATGACAGGAGGAAGCCTCTCTGAGGATAGGTGAGCAAGATCTATGGGTATAGCATAATGCTGTTTGATTGCTACATTACTCTTATAGAACAGTAGTGGTGATTTTACTGTAGGTCTCTAGGCTATCTGGTCTCAGGTTCTTAGCCACCCAAGTATGGGTTCCATCTCTTGGAGTGGGCCTTAAACCAAATCAGACATTGGTTGGTTGCTCCCACGAGCTTTGTGTCACTGTAGCATTAGTGTTTCTTGTAGCACAGTAGATGGAAAGGTGCAGCCTACTTCTAAAAGCTCTTCAATTCTGCTGTAGCCTTGGAACCCCCCCACACACACACAGAGGGGTACTTTGTAATGTGTACTCGGAGAATATTAATAACTAAGATCAGAATGGAAAAGAACCTGTTTTTGCCTCACAGTTCCCATTGTCAAGGAAAGCAGAAATATTTGACAAATTACTGCCAATGAAACTACCATACCATGTGAATTTATTGTTATTCAATATTGTGACGTTGTGGGAAGACACAGAAGTACTTGTCTGTCCCAGTATAGTATACTATGACACTGCATTCTTCAAGAAGTTAACATCTAACAAGGTTCATTTCCTTATTTCTAAAAATACTTTTAGAGTCAGCATCCAGACAATGGATTGATTCCGCCAGCCCTAGAAAAGGGTGACACTTGATTGATAGCCCCAGGTAGAAGAACAGGCTGCAGGAGATCAGTTACATTTCCTTCAAAACATCCCTATCAGCTGTCTTTATTATGAAATCATCTGGAACTTAATCTCTCATTGATTTCCCCCATTGCTCATTGATTTCTTACAGCATCCCGACAGCATCCCTACAGGACACAGGAAGATGGTCCCAGGAAATTGCTGAAGGCTTCCCCTTGCTTGGATTCAGGTTGGGCCACCTTGTTTGAGTCTAGGGTTGAGTTCCCTTGCTTGGGTATAGGGCTGGGTCCCCTTGCTTGGGTCCAGGGTTGGGTTGGGTTCTCTTTCTTGGGTCCAGGGTTGGGTCCTTCTGGTGTCCACTAAGCCACAGTTATAATTCTAAATAGTTGCTCCAAATGATGCAGCTCAGACCGGAACTGGTCAGCTCTGATTATGGCTCCAAAAGACTGCCTGAACCTTGCAGTACTTCAGTAATCCTAAGTACCTGCTTTGGAGTGAAACAAATTCAAACTGTAAACTTGTCCCTAGTTCTTCCACTCTATGACACCAGGCAGGTGATTTGATCTCGCTGAACCAGTGGTTCTCAGGGGTCACATATAAATATTCCCGAATATTGGATATTTATGTTACAGTTTGTAAGAGTAGCAACATTACAGTTATGAAGTAGCAATGAAAATAAATTTATGGTTGCGGGTCACCGCAATGGGAGGAACTGTATATTAAAGGGTGGAAGCGATAGGAAGGTTGAGAACCTCTGTTCTGAGCTGTCACTTCTTCACACTGGTGTCGATGACACTATGCTCCTGATGTGTGTGCCCTGCTGAGTTCTCTCCTGGCATACAACAACTCCCAGTGAGTAGTGGTCATCTATTCTGAGAAGATCTGTGCCTTCTGTAACACACCTCTTCATGGTTCTTTTAGCTACTTTTTAAATCTTGGGTTTTATCTCCTGGATTAGGCTCTGGTCCACCTGTAGCTTTCATAGTGGACTAGTTGGTGATGTAACTGTCTCTTCCCAATACCTTGAAGTCCTTTCCTTTACCTTGACTGTATCAGTTAAAGTCTTAGAAGTTGTGCATGTCATCTGAAGCCAACAGAAATGACAAACACATTCTAAGAAAAGAGTGTGGACCCAAATCAAATCTTCATAGGTTTTCAAACTGAGCAGACTCAAGCATGTCAGAATGTGATAGAGATACACACAAGGTCCATCATTTGAAGCCAGTCATATCCTAGATACCTGCGCTCCATGACAGCCTGCTCATTGCTGTTGCTTGGTTGGGCAAACTACAAGATCTAGCAGGAAGTGACAGCTTTCAGCCTTTTTTTTTCCAAGAAAGAAAGGTAACATTTGGTATCTTAGGGTTTCAATTGCTGCAATAAAACACTGTGGTGGTATTTTGTTTATGGTCTAACAAATAAAACTTGCCTGAAGATCAGAGAGCAAAGCTAGCCATAACCATACAAGCTGGGCAGTGGTGGCACACACCTTTAATCCCAGTACTTAGAAGACAGAGGCAGATGGATCTCTGTGAGTTCAAGGCTATATGAGATTAAATCTGTCTAAAAGAGAAACCGAGCTCACACCTTTGACCCCAGCACTTGGGAGATAGAGACAGGAGTGACATGGCTGGGTGGAGAGAGGAATATAAGCTGGGAGGAGACAAGAGAGTGATACAGTCTGAGGAACAATGCAGTCTATGCAGTCTGAGGATGCAGTCACTAGTGGCTGGCTGCATTGTTTCTCTGATCTTCAGTATTAAGCCCAGTATTAACCCCGATATCTGACTCTGAAATTTCATTAAGAACAATTAGAATTTATGCTACAAAACACCAGGACCACAAAGCAAGTTGGGGAGGAAAGGGTTTATCTGGCTTACACTTCAGCATTTCTGTTCATCACAGAAGGAAGTCAGGTCAGGAACACAGGCAGGATCCTGGAGGCAGGAGCTGATACAGAGGCCATGGAGGGTGCTGCTTACTGGCTTGTTCCCCATGGCTAGCTCAACCTGCTTTCTTATAGAACCCAGGACCATCAGCCCAGGGAAGGCACCACTCCACAATGGGCTGGGCCCTCACCCATCCTTCACTAATTAAGAACATGCCCTACAGCTGGATCTCATGGAGGCATTTCTTCAAGTGAGTCTCTTTCCTCTCTGATGACTCTAGCTTGTGTCAAGTTGACACACTAAGTACAGATGGATGTTTGGACCAGATGCCATTAAAGTCCTATTCAAACCAGAGGGCACCCATCTAATGGCTTGTACTATGTCACAGCACTGGGAACTTTTAACAGGACAGGCTTCCAATCCCCTTGTAATCTCCACAGACAGTGAGCAAACAGAAAGTCACATACATGACCAGGTGTCTTTATAACTCTGAGTCCCAAGTGTCTGGATCCCGCTATCCTCACGACCCTGAGTTCTTTTCTTTCTCAAATAAAACTACATCCCCAGAGAAGGGGCTGAGCTTCTCTCACCCCACACACAGATCAGTCTTTTTTCCTCCAGGTTGTGTGCTGCTGTTCTGCCCTTTGAATACACCATTATCCTCTATACCAGACTTCCTCCTTCAAAGACTGGCTCCATGCTGGCCTCCTCCACAAAGATAAGATGTCCTGGCTCTTCACATTGCTCTGCCCTCCCCCAGGTCCTAGAGGTGGCACACCTGCACTCACTGACATCCTGCCTCTGAGCCATTTGCCAGTTATTTCATGTTACTGGGACTCTCCAACTAAACTCAAAACCCTGAAAGGGCAGAGAACCTCCATTGATGGGCGTGAGAAGGAGAGAGCTCCAGGTTTGGCTAATAATCACACAACACTGGGCACAAAGCAGTCACTGGGGCCCTAAGACCCATCACGAAGCCCTGAAATTCTGGGAGGATCAAGGTTATAGGTCACCCGAATTTGAGAAGATCAGAGCCATTCACATTCACTTTTAGTGTTCAGCCATCCTTCCAAATCACCAGGACTGCAGACATGAAAGTTTTTCTGTAGCCACCAGCTCTAGCTGAACACATCACAGGTTACTTCAAGTGCAATTTATTTTTAATAGAAAAATTGATCCTAGAATGAAACATGAAGTAGCCTTCTCTTTCCCACCTTTATTTTTGGGGGGTGATAGCAGACTAACCTTTTAAAGAATAGCATTTTTGCCCTAGAGAGGAGCATAAAAGTTTAAAAGGTTATTTTCCACATTACATGTAACCCACACGCTCACCTTTCCCATCTCTTGGCTGGGCCCTCGCTCAGCGTGCCTGTGGCACTAACTCCCTGAAAATACTGGCCCTATTAATGTATGATTTACTTCACTTTACTTGGCAAAGTACAGATTCCATATTTCAAAAGAAGATTCCAGCCTTTGTAATCCATTACTTATTCCACAAGACAGGATGGCATGGAATTTTTCTCCCTTCCAAACTCAAAAGAGCAAAGGGTGTGTGGGCTAGAGAGTGTATCTCCCCTGACCCCAAACCCAGAGGAGTTGGTTGCTCCCTGATGTGAGCTCCCAGGGCACTCTCCCCCTCATGCTCTCCTTAAACTGAACATCCCCTGCTGAGTTATGTGTCTGCCTCTCTTCCTCCTGCCAGCTCTGAGGATTGAGCGGAAGCCCACCCTTCCTGGTCTCTCCACAGCCTCACTCTGTGCATGCTATACAGGTGCAAGAGTATATAGCAAGGCTGCCCATTCTCTCAGGTGCTGGGATTGTTGGCTACAGTCAGCTCACAGCTGGGTCTCTCCTCGGGTGTTACACAGCTGGCTGGAGCTGTTCTGCCCAACATTAGCTCTCATCTAGGGTGGGTATCAAGGTCCCCTTGCCTCCATCCAGGAGGGCTCTGACCGAGCATCCCAGCTCCACCTCCACCTCTGTGGCATCAGCTGAGTCCTCATCTGCAGCTCTCTCACACATTAATCTCTCTTTCCCTCACCCTGAATCCCTCCCTCAGACCATCGTCCTTTCTAACAAACTCCCTGATAAACAGGTTCTATTTCAAAGTGTTTCCAAGGGAAACCACATGAAGACACTACTGACCCAACCACAGGAACTGGCAATGTATTAGTATTTGATGGAAAACAATGAGTGAATAAAGTATGTAACAATAAATAATAGTGTTTCTTTCTCAGGTGTATCTTCCTAGGGCTGTAACTCCTGGCAGTGGATGTTGGCACTATGGAGTTTGATGAACCATGTCCTAAACATAAAGAAGTCAGAAGACCCAGGCACTCCTGATTGTCAGTACCATGAGTGGAAGATGAACCCCCACATGAAGTACAGTCACACTCTATATTCTGTGCAGATGACGTGGTCATGGTGTCTCTTCACAGCAATAGAAAACCTAATTAAAACAATGATCTTTTCTAGTTTTAGCCATTTGCCAGAAATTTCATGATGTCTTACACCTTACAAATTTCATGATTTTTATTATTGCTGATTAATACTCTATTGTGTAAATGTAGCACACTTTCTCTATCCATCCTTTGATTGATGAACATCTACATTGTTTCAAATTAATGACTATTGTGAATAAAGCTGCTATAAACATGGTTGAGCAAGTGTCCTTGTGGTATAATTGAGCATCCTTTTGAGTATATGTCCAGGAGTGATAAAGCTGGGTCTTGAGGTAGGTTGATGCCCAATTTTCTAATAAACCACTATATTGATTTCCAAAGTGACTGTACAAGTTTGCACTCCTACCAGCAATGGAGGAGTGTTCACCTTGCTCCATCCACATTCTTGCCAGCATGAGCTGTCACTTGTGGTTTTGATCTTAGTCATTCTGACAGGTGTAAGACATCATTTTGATTTGCATTTCTCTGATGGCTGGGGATGTTGAACACTCCTTTAAGTGCTTCTCAGCCATTTGAGATTCCTCTGTTGAGAATTCTATACCCCCTCCCTGCTTCCCCTTTTTTTCTGAGACAGGATTTATATGCAGCTTTGGAGCCTGTTCTGGAACTCACTCTGTAGACCAAGCTGGCCTCAAACTTAGATATCCAGCTATCTCTGCCTCCTGAGTGGTGGAATTAAAGGTGTGTGCCACCACTGCCTGGCCGTACCCCATTTTTTAACTGGATTTTTGGTTTGTTGATGTCAAGGTTTTGAATTCTTTATATAATTTGGAAATCAGCCCTCTGACAGATGCAGGGTTGGTGAAGATCTTTTCCCATTCTGTGGGCTGCCGTTTTGTCCTTTTGACAGTGTCCTTTGCCTTACAGAACTTTTTCAGTTTCAGGGGGTCCCATTTATTAATTGTTGATTCTAGTGTCTGTGCAATTGGTGTGCTGTTCAAGAAGTTGTCTCTTATGCCAGTGCCCTCAAGGCTACTCCCCACTTTCTTGCCTATCAGGTTCAGTGTATCTGGTTTTATGTTGAGGTGTTTGATATATTTGGACTTGAGTTTTGTGCATGGGGATAGATATGGATCTGCTTGCATTTTTCTATATGCCAACATCCAGTTAGACTAGCACCATTTGTTGAAGATGCTTTCTTATTTCTATGGTGTATTTCTGGATTCTTTATCAAAAATCAGGTGCCCATAGGTGTGCATTAAGAACTATATCTTTGATTCAGTTTCATTGATCAACTTGTCTATTTTTATGCTAATACCATGCGGTTTTTAATACAATTGCTCTGTGGTACAGTTTGAACTCAGGAATGGATACCTCCAGAACTTCTTTTGTTATACAGGATTGTTGTAACTATCCTGTTTTGTTTTGTTTTGTTGGTTTTTTGTTTTGTTTTTGTTGTTGTTGTTGTTGTTGTTTTGTAGACAACTTTATCTTCTCTCTGATTTTAGTAAAATTGCTTTAAGTTTCTCTATATTAATTTGATTTGGGCTATTGGATTGCTATATGTTGCCTTTATAGTGTTTAGGTATGTTCATCATATCCCTGACCTCTGAAAGACTTTTATTGTGAATGGGTGTTGAATTTGGTCAAAGGCTTTTTCAGCATCTAATGAGATGACCATGCGTTTTTTTTCTTTCAGTTTGTTAATGTTAATATGGCATGTTATAGAATAATTAGTTGAGGATGTGTTTCATTCATTTATTCTGTTAATTTGCATCATTTGGTTAATGATGCAAATATGTGTTGCATTTGTTTAATTCTGTGAAGCTACAATACTTTGCCTGTCTAAAACACCTGGTTGGTCTAATAAAGAGCTGAGCATCCAATAACTAGGCTTGAGAGAGGGATAGTGGGGCTGCCAGGCAGATTAAATAAATAGAAGAAGAAAAGAGGGAGGAGGGAAAATGGAGAAGGAGAAGAGAATGCCATAGGCTGGCCACACAACCAGCCACAGAGTAAAAAGGAAAGAAAAGAATATAATAGAGAAAGGTAAAAGCTCAGAGGCAAAAGATAGATGAGATAATTTAAGTTAAAAAAAAAAGATGGTGCTTTGTGTAGATGTAAGTATTCATTTCTATGTGACAAATGTCAAGGTATGTACTGAGTTGTACAATGTGTCATTTAAAAAAAAGATACTTTCAAACTACTTGAATATTTAAAAATTCCTTTTACTTAAAAAAAAAAGATGGCTAGAAATAAGCCAAGCTAAGACCAGGAATTCATATGTAAAAATAAGTCTCCCTGTATTTATTTGGGAGCTGGGTGGTGGGACTCCAAACAGCAAAGAATAAAACAAAACAAAGCAAAACAACAACAACAAAAACACTACAATGATGCATTACATTGAGTTTTTCTTATGTGGAACCATCTCTGCATCTCTAGGATGAAGCCTACTTGATCATAGTGAATAATTTTTTTGATGTGTTCTTGGAGTCAATTTGCAAGTATTTTATTAAGGATAGTATTTTTAAACAGTGGTATTAGTTCAACTATATATCCAAAATCAACAAGACAAAAATAAACCTCATACCAAATCTTACTTTGTATATCTAGACATGAAAGAAAACACTGAATTTGATCAGGGATTTTATTGAAATCAGAACATGCTTTTGGGCTTGGGGGGGGGGGGCTGTAGTGACCTGGCTGAAAGCCGATCCCACTCACTGGTCTCTTGGCCTGTTTCATCCTGAGCTGTCTGAGGTGAGAGTGCCTTGGAGAGAGTTGCCCATAGACCTGAGTGTTCAGGCCCAATGACAGTGATGTGCTTACAACAAATGAACACACCACACACTAGTGTATATGGCAGCCTCTTCTAAGTAGACTCAAATGCTGGTTCCCACTGCCTCCCGAGTGACTTCAAGAATCCAGGACCAAATTAAAGACTTGGGTGTGGGCTGCATGCTTTCCCCATGAACAACCGCCATCACTGGCTCCCTGTGAAGCTAGCTTCCTGCTTGGAGAACACTGGCTCTCAGGGAATGCTATATCCTCCATCTTTTATCCTGAAAATGAATCACCACTTTGAGATGCTGACTCACCATCAACAGCATGCTCAATTGTAGGGTGTGGATTCTCTGCAAAGTTGTAACTTCCTTCAGATACCAGTCCACTCTTTTTTTTTTTTTTTTTTTTTTTTTTTTTTTGGTTTTTCGAGACAGGGTTTCTCTGTGGCTTTGGAGGTTGTCCTGGAACTAGCTCTTGTAGACCAGGCTGGTCTCAAACTCACAGAGATTCACCTGCCTCCTGCCTCCTGAGTGCTGGGATTAAAGGCGTGTGCCACCAACGCCCGGCTCTACCAGTCCACTCTTAGTCTCATATATACGCGCCTGTGTCTACCATGCATGCGGGTAGCTTCCTCATTTCTGCATCTTTTCTTGTCCCTTCATACATCTTCACACATGGAAGCTAAATCAGATTCTTCTCAGAGCCTGCCAATTAAGACCAATCTTTTTGGATGTTACAGAACACTGAGTTCCAACCTAGTAGCTCTACTCCATAGCACCCCCTGTTATGTACAGAGCCAGTGAAGACAGGTTACCTAGTGACATGGGCACTTGAACTTCTCTTGCCAGTATCACATGCTAAGCAGACTCCCCAGTCTGGGGAACAGTTCATGGACTGAAACCTATTGGGGTCTTAGAATTTAGCTACTCCTGAAGTAGGAACAACACCACCATCCTGAATTATTCAGCACTATCCTGGGCTATTCCTCAGTAAACAATGAAATAATAGAAGCTGACAACATTGATTTGTGATGGATTTATAGTGAAGCCAAGTTCAAGGCCAGTAAGCAAAGGCTGGCCAGGCCAGGGGGAACTTGTCTACAAGTGCACAGGTCCCCAGGGAACCTCTCCACCCTGGAGGACAACAGGGCAGCTAGATGCCCTTCAGAATGCTCCTTTTCTTCTCAAGGTTTGATGGACATAAACAATGTCCCCTCTGGTGGGGGGGCATAGGATGGGGGTGAGGGGAGGTAACTCAGGCCCCATCAAGCCAGTTCCCCAGCCAAAAGGATAGATGAGATTCTTCAAGCAGTTCACAAAACATCTGAATTGCCAGATTATTAACAGTTCAATAATCAAATCTCTGAACATAATTTCAGCTGCTTAGCAAAGAGGTATGAAAGAAAAGCTTTGATAGAGCATATTTTGAATTTTGTATTAGGTTTTAACTAATTAAAAGGGAAAAAATGTATTGGCACCATAACTAATCCTTCCATTGATCTCCTCAGCATTTATTCTGGTGTCTGTTATTGTGTAATCATTCAATGTAAAATATTAAACTGGACATTTGACTCTATTGATCACTTTATGGACTAAAGATATGGCGAGTAATTATCTGCCAAGACAGATTCATTGACGGGGCTGTCACTGGAAGAGTTCAGACCATCATGAACTTGGTTACTATTACAGGGTGCTGTTCACATTAATCATTCTGTCTTAATCCCTTCTTCATCAAAATTGCCCATATATCCTTATATTTTACTTCAGGACTCTTCAGCTTGCAGACAGGTGGCTCCCTACAGAGATTGGTTATACACAGAGAGCAGATTTGAGTCACTGGTCCAAGTATTTTATTGTTCTCATCCCTAATGAGATAGTTAGCACTTCATGTCTTCACACCTCAGTTTCTCCACTTGAAAAATGATCTTATTTCTTTTGGATTTTCCCGAGTCTTTTTCTCAACATCTAAAGTTCCATTCAGTTTTCTGCAAAGACATGGTGCCTTGTCAACATTTGGGGGGTCTTGA